>NC_086017.1:131071136-131374166 GCF_029281585.2 Gorilla gorilla gorilla | reverse complement strand
GCACAATGCTTTGCAAAGATGCTCATAATATTCATTTGAACATGATGGGGGGATGTTACTCGGTTTGTAAACTAGTTGGGGGAATCCACTGCTGATCAAACAACTACATTCAAATGTTTACTAGTAGATTTGTATCTCTCATAGAGGAAGGTCCCTAAGGCAGTTTGTAGCTTTCTACATGTTTCTGTCTTACTCAACACTGCTTTTGGGGATCCATATGAAGACAATATAAGTCATAGTAGAGAGGCTATTATAAGAATAAGCAATTAATAGAAAAGGAAATATGAGATATTCAAACTCATTAGTAATTGGAGAAATTCAGATTAATAAAAACTGTAACAATTAGCACTAATCATTATTACTGAAAGTGTGAGAAAATACCACCCTCATATGTCTCGATGGGAATATACATTGATATAACCTTTCTGGAAGATAATGTTGGCATTTGTTACCAAGATTTTAAATATACATACTTTTCAAGTGGCAATTCCACTTCCAGGTATCCAGCCTAGAGAATTCTTCACACATGTGCCCAGTGAGTCATGTACACTTTTTTAGTAATGAAACTGAAAACATTCTTAATGTTTATCAACAGGGAAAAGTTAAATTATATACATTCCTGTAATGGAACACTATGCATCAGATAAAAAGATAAATAATATACGTAAATGAGGACATGGAAAGAGCTCTAAGATATATTATGAAGTGAAAAAGGCAAGTTTAGACAAACAAGTACAACATCCCACAGAATGAACTATTTCCAGAAATGAAGAAGTATATGGGGAAAGGTCTTGAAGAATACACTCCAAATTGAGTTGAGTGAGTACCTTTGGAGAGGGATGTGGGGTTGGAAGAGGGGCCAAAGGGGATGTTCAGTATCTGTAGTATCTGAGTTTATGCATTGTTAACATATTCAACATGTGATCTTTAAAATTAAAAATAAACAAAAATATTCCTTTGAAAAAATGTAATATTTTGGCCAGGCATAGTGATTCATGCCTGTAATCCCAGCACTTCGGGAAGACAAGGCAGGAGGATAACTTTGGTCCAGGAGTTTGAGACCAGCCTGGGCAACATAGGGAGACCCTATCTCTACAAAAAGATTTAAAAATTAGCAGGCATGGCAGTGCACCTCTAGGGCCTCAGCTACTCAGGAGGCTAAGATGGGAGGATCTCTTGAGCCCAGAAGGTCAAGGCTGCAGTGAGCTGTGATTGTGCCACTGCACTCTAGCCTGGACACAGAGCAAGACTCTGTAAAGAAGAAGGAGAGGAAGAGGGGGAGGGGGAGGGGGAGGATATATATAGTATTTTAAATACATATATAGTATTTTAAATAAAGAAAGGGTACCAAGGCACTAGTCTCGAATACATGACATGAATACTAGACATGAATCCTTGTCCTAGCTCTGCACTTGCTAGTAAGTCACCTCACTGCCCTGAGCTTCAGTGGCCACCTGTAAGAAAGGGAATAATCACTGCCCAGAGACTTAGATCATAAAATTAGATAATACATAGGACAATTTTTCAAAAACTTCACAGTGCACTAAAATTCCTTATAATTAAGATATATCCAAGTTGAATCAGGTGACTAAAGTTGGGAGGGAAAGCTAATAAATTGAATGATACAACCAGGGTCCAAATTATTTTAATGAATTAGATCAATGAGCATCAACCAATCAGAATAATTGAATAAGGATAAATATAAATTTTATTTATAGCTTCAAAAAATGAACTGCACAAGGGTAGGATATTAAAAAACAGTGTTAGAAGCATTATTGTGAAACAGTTTTAGAAGTAGTTTATAATGTAGATGCTGAAAATAAAACACAATTTCAAGCCATATTAAGAGAAAGCTTGGAGAGGTGCTCACAGTCACCGACTGGGTCATCCACCAAGATTCACTCATCCAAACTGGTTGACCAGTTAGAAACACTGAAATATGCATCATACAGTCTTACCTGAACTTCTCTCCATTGATTGCCATACAACTTTGCATTTAATGTGATTTAAATAATTTTCCCTGTTTTTTCCATTATACTGTAAGCTGCTTGAGGACAGGTGCCATGTATCATATTTCTTCATTCCCCATAAAATTTAGAGGAGATCTGGGCTCATAAAAGACATTTAGTAAATTGTAAACTTAATAAAACAATTTTTTAAGACTGATGATAATGCAGTTCCCATGCATCATTCTGAAGATCAGTAATTATACACATGGTTCCAGGAGTAGATATGGAGGAGTTGAACCTGTACTGCCAGTTAATTTTGATTTTGATTTTTTTAGAGACAGGGTTTCACTCCGTTGCCCAGACTGGAGTGCAGTGGCATGATGATAGCTCACTCACTGCAGCCTCGAACTCCCAGGCTCAAGCAATCCTCCCACCTCAGCTTCCTGAGTATCTGTGGGCCACCATGCCCAGGTAATTTTTTTTCTAGAGATGGGGTCTCCCTATGTTTCCCAGACTGATCTCAAACTCCTGGGTTCAAGTGATCCTCCTACCTCAGCCTCCCAAGTGCTGAGATTACAGGCATGAGCCACCATGCTTGGCCCCCAGTTCGTTTGTTTTGTTTTTGTTTTTGTTTTTGTTTTTTCACTCAGTTACCTCATTTTGACCTTGTCTTGTTGCTGTTGTTGCCTTTTGATTTTTTTATAACGAAAAAAGCTTCATTTTTTAAATTTAGCTTTCTTTCTTGTGCCTTCAACACCTTTAAAACAATTTTCTCCTTCTTGATAAGGAAAGCACCTTTCAACTTGTCACAGGCACATTTGGCACACATGGGACACCTTAGGCCCTGCTGACATGTTTTTTCATTCTGGCCAATCATAAGAACTTTAGGTCTCATAGCAGAAATCCCTCAAAGTCGGCCTGGGCACACACCACATGCAGATTTTGGTGCTTTTCCATCCTTCTTGGTGTAAAGGTAAACAATTCTATTACTAGGGGTTCGGTACAGCAGAGTTCTGTTAGAGGCTGTTGTAGGAAGCCTAAGACAATATGTCAAACACTGACATTCTGAGCGCTTCCAGACAGCATCCCTGGAAGAGCTGACCTTGTTTTCTTGAGATGTCTTTTCTTTAAAGCAGAGTGCAGTAATATTTCTATTGATTCATTACTGTATTATATTAGTAAAAGTGTTATGTGCAGAAGATTTTCTGCTACAGGTGGCAGAAATGGCTGAGACATCTGTTAGAATGTGAGAAAATTATCCATCAATCAAAAGCTACTAGAGGAAATAGCTATTTAAGCATGGAAGCCCTTTATAGAGTTTTATAAGAATTCAGGCACATACAATCTTATTCCGCATTAAAAAGAAATCCACTCAGGTAATTAATTTTCGCCCTCTCAGAGGTGTGGTATTGAGAAGGCAATATGTCAGCTGGAATATGTACAAAGGTGGGACCGGTATCTATCATTTCCTCTTTCATTTCTATGAATCATTTCTATGATACCATTTCTACGAATTTCTATGAATCCTTTTGTTACCAGTGGCAGGTATCCGAGTTACTGGCAGTGAATCTGTATGGGTCTGAAGCAACCTCAATACTTGCCTCCTGAGAAGAAAGAATTCAACTGAGGGGCATAAGGCAGAAGGAGAGACTGAGGCAAGTCTTAGAGCAGGAGTAAAAGTTTATTTAAAAGCTTTATGGCCAGGCGAGGTGGCTCACACCTGTAATCCCAGCACTTTGGGAGGCCAAGGCAGGTGGATCACCTGAGGTCAGGAGTTCGAGACCAGCTTGGCCAACATCGTGAAAACACTTCTCTACTAAAAATACAAAAATTAGCTGGGCTTGGTGGCACGTGCCTGTAATTCCAGCTACTCGGGAGGTAGAGACAGGAGAATTGCTTGAACCCGACAGGCGGAGGTTGTAGTGAGCTGAGATCATGCCACTGCACTCCAGCTTGGGTGACAGAGTGAGACTCTGTCTCAAAAATAAAATAAAATAAAAAAGCTTTACAAAAGAAATGAAAGGAAAAAAGCACACTTGGAAGAGGGCCAAGTGGGCAATCTGCAACACAAGTGCACACTTGTTTTTCATGGTGCATGGTTTGACCTTTGAATTGGGGTTTTACATGTTGGCATACTTTGGGGGTTTTGTGTTCCTTCTCCCTTAATTCTTCTCTTGGGGTGAGCTGTCCACATGTGCAATGGCCTGCTAGCACTTGGGAGAGGAACATGCGCAATGTGTTTACTGGAATTGTACGCATGCTCACTTGGGGCATTCTTCCCTTACCAATCTACCATTCCTAGAGGAAGGTTATATACCAGTTAAACTCCATCATGGCATGCTCGAGCTCACTCACCCAACTCCTGAGATCTTATTGGGAAGCTACTGATCACCAGTTTCAGGTTTTTTCTATCTATAGGGAGACTGCCTTTCCCTGGCACTGGCTGCAACCAATTATTATTTTAGAGAGACAGTTAACAACCACCTGACCCTAATCTGATGGTCGCCTGAGCTTCCTAGTTGGGTTTGGCGGGAGCCCTCTCCTGCTCTGCTCATGTCTTACTAGCTACCTACTGTAGCATTTCCCCCCTCAAAAGTCCAAGACCCCAATTCTTTGGAGAAAATGGATGAAGGTGAGTCTTCTGTAACGGCTTCCTGCTGACAGAGGTTGGGGGGTTGTAGGTGGTTCTGTGAGTCTTGGCCTCTTGCTAGTTGTCAGAGCAGGAGGCTGTTTCCATGGATTGGGGAAACTGGTATCCAGCCAGGTCCAAGGGAGACAGGGGCAGGATTTTGCCTCTGTTGTGTCTCACTGATGGGCAGTCTAGGGGGTCCCCCGTAGAAGGGTAACTCTTGAATATTGAGAGGACACTATCCCTCACTGAGGTTCATCTGGAGCTCAATGGCCTAAAGGCTAGAGGAGACAAATCAGGTTATTAGAATTAGAGGAATGCTAAAACAAAATAATGGGGTGAGGACAGCCCCAAAAAAGAATCCTGAGGCTGCCTACACACCCAGGTAACTGGTGGCTATAGTCATGCCTACTAAGACTTGGGTACATGGGGTTGATAGCAGATTCCAATATGTGCTCAGAATTAGAATACTGATCCAGATTTTTACATTACCCATCCCTTTTGTTTCTTCTGAGCTGCAGCCAGAGATCACTGGCTGGTTCACAGGAATAAGCAGGATTACTCTAAAATGCAGGCAAAAACTTAAAAATAACTGATGAGACTAGCATCTTTTAATAGAAAAATAACAGGTGTATCATAATTTTTGAAACACACTTTTTCTCTTTCCAGTCCTCATTTTTATAAAAAATCATGATAAAACTGATTTGTTTGCAAAATAAACTTTAGTCGTCTTATACTTGGCCTGATTATTTGCATAAAGCACAGCAAGAATAATTATTTGCCTAATAGGCTCCTGTTTAAATTGGCTTTGATGGAACTTCACTCCATAAGGAATCTCAGATAAGACTTTTTTTAAGGCTTAAACCCAGCCACAGTTTTATACCATCAAATACCTGAATGAGTTGGTAAATTCCTCTCCCTTGAGGTCCCAAGATAACCTGGGGCTCCTGGGCCTGTTAGAAAGTGACATTCTTTACAGACCACAGGTTGGGAACCCTGTACAGGGACTGTGTAGACAAGGTATGAAGCCAGTTTTCACAAGGGGCTTTTATTGGCTATATAAGTCAAATTTGATTCCTTAAAGGAATGCATATCATTCCAGTCAAAGCCTTCGTAAAATAACCAGCTTCTCCAGTTGTGTTCTGTTGCAAAAGACAACAGATTCTTATTGTACTTATGCAAATAACTATACTGCCATAAGTTAAGAATACTCACAAGTAGTTTCCAAATTTTGAAGAAAGCAGGTAGAGAGAAACAAATATGCTCAAATTTTGTTTACAGGAGTACTCAATTATTAAAAGCTGTAAATAGCTCAAAAGAAAAGTTTTTTTGGTTTTGGAAAACAAAGGATTAACAACATTTTAAGCAAAAAGTCATAAAAGGATTATTTCAATCTTCTATTAGTTTAGTCCATGCAGTTAACTTTTGTTCTGCTTGATATTCATGAACATTTTAGCTCTCCAATAAGAGTCCTGAAAGTTTTTTCTCTATTCTAATGTCTTAATCTTCAAAGTTATCAGAAGCCCGTATTTAGGAGCACCTGTTAGAGTTTTATAGCTGATTATAAAACCACCTTTTAAAGAGGGTTAAAACAAGACAACAATTATCTGTTAATGACAAAAAGTCTTAGGGTAGCCACAATCAAAGACACAATTGACAAAGAAATTTATTACCCCTGAGGCACAAAACAATTAAACATAATTATAATTATTCCTAATAATGTATACTATGTTACATTAGAATTATAGGAGTTTCACATAATTTTGGAACATGTACTGATAACATTTTAATCAAAAGCAGATTAATACTTTAATAAAACTATGTTGTGCTTTAATTCCAGTGTTTATGAATAAACTGAATAAAAGTCCTTTAATTTTGGGTAATTTTCACACACAGAATTTCTTTTATAGGATTAATTTTTCACAAACCTTCCACAACTTGCTCAAACCTTCAGCTTTATCCTATCTAACATAAAACAATCCTTTAACCCTCCAAACTAGGCAAAACTTACATTCCCATACCTTCTTATAATCTTTTAACAAAAGCACATTCAACTTTCCTTGCGTACCTTACATGTGAGACTGCTTTTCCAGTAGTCTCAAGAACATGTTACATGGCTAACTCCTCACAACTTTTACTTTTTGCGAAAAACCTGATAAGTAAGCGATTCACTAGACAGAAGTGCAGATAAGGTCTCTTTCCAGCATACCTGGGGGAATGGCTAACTCTGTAAGTCCCCAGGCCATGCCTAGCTTTAAAATAGTCAAGTTGTACAGTTAAAAGTCAAAGTGGCAGTCTATAAAGCATTTATTTAGTAGGTCTAATAACCTTTAAAATTGCAGAACATTTCTTTCATAAATTCCCTTTCACAAATTTTTCACAATTTACACAGATCATGTATGACAGGCTTGGACTTTCTGACTTGTCCTAAATATCCCTCTTTTTAAAGAACCAGTCATTTTACTTTAGGACAATAATTTACCATGCAAGATCCTTTCTCATATAAAATCTCTTTTCTTTATCATCTTCCTTATGAAAAGTACCTCTTTACAACCTTTGAATTAGACAAAAGTCATATTCCTTCTGTTAGAAAGTTAAGATTTGTACTGAATGTTGCTGTGCAAGTTCTGTGACGGGGAAGCAAATGAGGTTATTTACATACTATAGAAGTTATCTCCCCCTCAAGAAATTGCTCAGTTATATTTTTGCTAGGACTTGCCCAAATAATGGTGAGCTATTTCTAAACTCCTGAGGTAAGACCATCCAGGTTGAAGTTGCTGGTTAAAGATTTAGGTAGGTTTCCCAGGAGAAATATAGCTATTAGAGAGAAAAATGAATTCAGAGTTCAGGTAAGTATTAAGCAGGCACCCATTTGAAAAGTACATTTTTGCCCAAAGGGATGTGAATCTCTTGGAGGGGGTGCCATTGGCCCCATTACCCAACAGGATTTGGAGGGGAGTTGCTTAGAGAAGGAGATTAGCACAGAGTAGGCAGCTCTTGAAAGCAAAAGGGAAATTTATAATTTTACTTGCCGCCTCCATAGGTGACCTTGGCGTTGTCCTGTATGAGTGTCCTTAGGGCAACCTAGAGGGGGTTGGAGAACTCGTAAAGCAGCCAATAGTTGAGCCTGCTTCTTGTCCTACATGTCTCCTTTTTCTTAACCCTGTCCTCCTTATTCTACTCTCACTTATAAAAGACTGAGGAGGCTAATCTGAGGACCTCCTGCACAGGGGAACTGGGTTCCAAGGCTGACTTTTGTAATTTCCTCCCAGTTTATTTTTAAGCCAAACAGTATTACAAAGGAAAACTGGTTTTTTTTTTGTTTGTTTTAACATTTGGTAGAATAAACTTTTCCTAGTTTTGGGGGATGCATCCCAGGGGCATGTCCTGTGATATGGGAATGTGATTACCCATCTGCAAAGAGAGAACAGGAGAGAAAAAAAGGAAAAAGAAAAAAGAAGGCATTCCCTCTACATTCCTATTATCCTGAATGGAGCATCCCCCGTTGTCCTTTGGGTTCCGGAATTAACCAGCCTTACTGTGTACTCTTGGTCCCATCTCATCACAATTACCCACTTGAGAACAGAGGAGATACTGGAGTGAACAGTGGATCACCTCTTCATCCTTGAGGTTCCAGAATAACTGATCTTACTGCATACCCCTAACCTTTCATCTCTGTTCTAATGATAATCTGTTAGCCTGGGAGCACCCTTCATCTCTGTCCTGTGGGTACTTTTGTCTCTTGCACCTGTAGCCTTGGGCTGGCCTATACCCTTATCTCCATGACTTTATAGTGACTCTTGCTTGGAGCATTCTAGCAATAAAAATGATGACCTTTTTTCTCAGATTCCCATTTCCCATGTTAAGCAGACAAAAGCCTGTTTTTCAGCTAACTGCCACAAGGGGGCTAGACTTCCCTCCCCACTCCTTTTGAATATGACCCCGAAGGTCCTAATTCATGTTGAGAAGAATGTGGAAGTAATTAGAGAAATGACGTCTACAGGAAGAAGTGGGAGGAAGTGAGAGGAATACTCATGGAAAGCCTTCATATGCTTGCAAAAATAGCAGCCCTTGGATTCAAGAGGACAACGTTTATTTGCCCTGTTGATGTAAAGTAGTAACCTCCGGAGGACTTGGGGCTTGGGCTAATAACTGGCAGAGGAGGGCAAATTCTTCCTTTGCCATGAATGGGGCAAAGGAAGAGGGGTGGCTTTTGAAGCAGTTTGTCTGCCTGCATGGGGCCTTACCCTGCCGTTTAAGCATCCCACCTATTTGCAAAAGCCACCAGGAAACCCAGCCCTGGGGCGTAACAGGAAGGAAAAGCATATAGTAAGTCATAAGGAGCTGGCAGAGCCGGAGTTCCAATTAGTGTTTGTCCCGGCAATGTGTCAGCAGACAGGGTTGAAAGGGTTGAAAGTCATCCAAGCTGGTAAGGTAAGAACAAGAACAAGTATAAATCTCAGGAGATATCCACAAGGAAGCCCATGTCTTTGCTGCCTCTCAAATGCATAAGAGCTGTGGGAGTGTGTGTTTAAGAAGTCACGTGGCATGCAAAGTAAGAGCAAAGAGACAGACTTGTCCCCGTGGCAGATGGTCCAGAGGGTGCACAAGTCCTTTTCAGAACATACACACAGAGAAAACAAGAGAATAGGCAGTGCAGGTTCTTGGGAAAGAGCCAATTTTAGTTGAAAAAGCAGAGGAAACCCCAGACATTGCACAGTTTTAGGCTTCAGCCCTACCATTCTGGTGAACCTCCTGTCCAGGAGGGCCATTCATGCCTCAGATCTACTCAGTGCAGATGCCACAGTCCTTCCCACCCCTGCGAGCCATCCATCAGAGTGAACTGAGAAATCAGCCAAGAGGAGCAGAGTCACTTATGGCTGAAGGACTTATTCTGGGGGTTGGTTAGCAAGCAGGAGAGAGAAAAGGAGAAGACCATGTACAAGGATTGAATGCCTCCAGCCAAAGAAGGTGTGGTAGAAGGGTCTCTTACCACTAGGGAACATATCTGAGTCATGCAGCATCAAAGTATGTTAGTGGCAGAAATTATCCAAGTCCCGCGGCACCAAAATATGTTACCAGTGGCCAGTATCCAAGTTACTGGGGCAAATCTGCATGAGTCTGCAGCAACCTCAATTCTTGCCTCCTCAGAAGAAAGAATTCAACTGAGGGACATAAGGCAGAAGGAGAGACTGAGGCAAGTTTTAGAGCAGGAGTAAAACTATATTAAAAGTTTTAGAGC
The DNA here is from genome assembly GCF_029281585.2 of Gorilla gorilla gorilla. NCBI lineage: Eukaryota > Metazoa > Chordata > Mammalia > Primates > Hominidae > Gorilla > Gorilla gorilla. The sequence goes on along the minus strand of NC_086017.1, from coordinate 131,364,346 downwards.
AGAAACAAAAGGAAGAGAAATACACTTGAAGAGAGCCAACTGGGTGACTTGCAAGACAAGTGGGTAATTTGACTTTGGGGTTTTATAAGTTGACATGCTTCTGGGGTCTTTTATCCCTTTTCCCCGATTCTTCCCTTGGGATGGGCTGTCCACATGCACAATGGCCTGCTAGCACCTGGGAGGGGGACATGCGCCATGTGTTTAATGAAGTTGTATGTATGCTGACTTGGGGCATTCTTTCCTTACCAATCTTGCATTTCTAGAGGAAGGTCATATACCAGTTAAACTCCACCATTTTGCTTCTTAATGCTCATGCTTGAGCTCACTCACCCAGCTCCTGAGATCTTATTGGGAAGCTGCTGGTCACCAGCTTCAGGTTTTTTCTATCTACAGGGGGACTGCCTTTCCCTGGCACTGTCTGTGACCACTTATTATTTTAGAAAGACAGTTGACAACTGCCTGACCCTCACCTGTCACCTGACATTCGTGGTGTGTGTGTGTGGTGGAAGGGGGGGTGTAGTGGGTTGGGGGGGAACCAGGAGAAACCCTCTCCTGCTCTGCTCATGTCTGACTAGCTACCTACTGTAACACTTTTTCCTTACCATATATCTGTGGTTTGCTTCAGAACCAGCAGGAGCACTTTTTCTTTTTCTTTTAAGATATATTGAGCTTGGCATGGTAGCTCACATCTGTAATCCCAGCACTTTGGGAGGCCAAGGCGGGCAGATCACTTGAGGACAGGAATTCGAGACCAGCTGGCCAACATGGCAAAATCCCGTCTGTACTAAAAATACAAAAATTAACCGGGTGTTGTGGCATGCACCTGTAATCCCAGCTACTCAGGAGGCTGAGGCAGGAGAATTGCTTGAACCCAGGAGGCGGAGGTTGCAGTGAGCCAAGATCATGCCACTGCACTCCAGCCTGAGTGTCAGAGTGAGACTCTGTCTCAAGAAAAAAAAAAAAAAAAAAAAAAAGACTATATGCCATAGTCTCTCCTGGACTGAAATAGAGTCCCAAATTCATGCTTTTTTAGAGCTTTTTATATTGCATGCCCAGGACTGAAAATAACTTGGCTAGAGGTATATAAAATAAATTCCAAAACTTTAAAATGATTTCTCCTACTATCATATTTTAAAATATTATCTTCTTCTAATTCAATTAATCAGTGATCTGCGTTTGAGAAGAAAACAAAAGGAAATATATTCCAGTACTTTAATTGAGGACAGAAGAAAATAAGATCTGAGCATTTGTCACAGTGAAGGTGAATATACTCTTCAGCATTCTGGCAGGGAACTGATAGTACATGCAAATGGGATTATTGAGAGAATTTAAAATAAACTATTTACCAGGTGTAGTGAAGGGTAAGGGAAAACCCAAGGGATGGGGTAAGTGTCCCAGGGTTCCCTAGTGGGAACCACCGGGCCTGAAGGGCAGGAGAGAGGAGAGGCAGCTGTAGGAGGGGGCCACCAAATAGGGGCTGTCAGGAGAGAAACAACCTGCAACCCAGCCAGGAGGAAACTAAATGCCCAAACCTCATCCTTCTGCCACCTTCCCAGCTCCTGCCAGCCCCTCCCACTGGCCAAACCCAGCTGGAGGCAGAGGGCAAGAAAGCTGGTTGATGCAGACCATGTAGTCAGCCTTCAGCCTTCAAGGGCATTGTGTAGAGTGGAGAAAGGTGGAGCAAGGGTTTAGAAGGGTAAATGGAGACTGTCTAGCTCAGTAGATGATCTTACCTCCGTTCATGGACACCTTAACTCCTTTATTTGCTTGGCAATTTTAAATTATTAAAGGTAGTAAACATTGGTAAACTTCCTAGTTGCCTGGTACATGAACATTGTTGCTGCGTTTGGGTAAATCTCCATATTTAAAGCCCTGTTTTTCCCAGATAGAAAATTTGTTTCCCCAGCCCCTCAATTGCAGCTAGCTCATTAGCTTGTGAATGAGAGTCCCCCAATTAGCACTATCCAAGCACAGCAGAGCCTTGCTTGAAGAAAGAAGCTTTAGGCAGAATTCATTGTGCTGCTGAGGATTGTGAGAGGGGTGACTGGCTTTCAGGGTCAGCAGAGGTAAGACTGAAACAGCACCTACATACTGCGGAGGGTGTCTTCACATCAGAAATGTGAAGCTGCCCCAGCGGTGATGCTTCAGTAAAGCCAAATTGCTGCAAGCATCTAGTTCATGTATCATCTAGTGGTCAGTGCTTGGAGCAGTACTGATTTTTCTCAACAGGCCAGTTCTAAAGTTTTGAGCCATTTCCGAAAGTTTGTCCTCAGGTCTGGTTCTCTGACCTTCCCAACAAGTTTGTGAGCTACACAAAATCCTTGTAATAAATTACTTTTTTGACTAATCAGCCGGAGTCAGCTTTTGATGCTTGTGTCTATGGACCCTGAAATACATACTTCTATTATTGTATCTACTCTTATTTTTTAAAATCTCTTACATTTATCTAAATTAGACACTTAATAGGTTACTGCCATGTGACAGATGGACTAAGGAGCATACTGGCTAAATTCAGCTTTCTATCTGGAGCAAAAAAATGCTGGTATGCACATATTTTTATTTAAAAAACACAGCAGATTGAAACTGAGACCTTGAGAAACCTGGGTGTAAAATGCCTTTGCTTTGTAAATAATTAAACATTAAGTAGAAATCATTTATCAAGCCTCCTAGTTATATCACTTTTGATATATGCTGTGGATGATTTTGTTGGAGAAATACAAATCTAGAAGAACCCAACCAGCTCTAGCTTTGCTACCAGTATACCATGTAGCTTGGAGCAAGACCTTTAATTTCTGTTTCTTCTTGCAGATCCAGAAATGAGGGGCCTATAATATAAGACCTTTGATATTCCTTTGAGCTCTAAAATCCTGTGATTACATATCTTTTTAAAAATCTTGAGGGAATATACTTGGCTTTTTCTGTATGTAAATCTTGAGGAACCGCAGAATTTGCAACTCAATTCAGAGAGCTCTTGTTCAGTAAGAACAGTTTGACCCTTGACAGGGAAAACCATGACCTATTATTATTATTTTTATTGTTTAATACAGAGATGGGGTCTTACTATGTTGATCAGGCTCATCTCAAATTCCTGGCCTCAAGCAATCCTCCTGCCTCAGCCTCCCAAAGTGCTGGGACTATAGGTGTGAACCATTGTGTCCGGCTCCTATTATTTTTATAATCAGCCAGTTGTCCTAACATTGCTAAAGACAAAATTCCCATTCAGTTTTTAAGCATGACAGCCCATGGCCTATGTACTAATTAACGGTCACTTGTGTGTCACAGAAAAGGGAAAGCATGGCAAGGTAGATTTTTTTTTTTTTTTTTTTTTTTTGAGATGGAGTCTCCCTTTGTTGCCCAGGCTGGAGTGCAGTGGCGCGATCTCGGCTCACTGCAAGCTCTGCCTCCCGGATTCACACCATTCTCCGGCCTCAGCCTCCCAAGTAGCTGGGACTACAGGCGCCCGCCACCACACCCAGCTAATTTTTTGTATTTTTTAGTAGAGACGGGGTTTCACCATGTTAGCCAGGATGGTCTCGATCTCCTGACCTTGTGATCCACCCTCCTCAGCCTCCAAAAGTGCTGGGATTACAGGTGTGAGCCACTGCACCCAGCCAGAAAGGTAGATTTTTTAAAAACAGCTGTGGGCTTCTAATAAGCTGGGACGGGAAGCTCACACTTTCGCATTGCCATTCTTCCCCAAGCACATGGCAAAGATGGATAAACTAGAAAAAAAAAAATGATGACATTGCAAAGTTCAAGACAAAAAAAAAAAAAAGATGATTATTTCCATGATGAGAATAAGCAATAGAATACAAAAGAGTGAGTTGGGCTGAAGCCACGGGCCTGCTGTCTCCAGGTCCAGAATCAGGTGGCGGTGGCTGGGTGACGGGAAGTCTACTACTCCACCTGAGAAAAGGGACCTGAATTTGAAGCATTGCTCTTAGACCGAGCTATGACTTAGGGAATCTGTGGGCCCAGGGAGGTGTGAGGATACAGATGCAGTCTTGAAACCAGAAAAAGACCCAAGCCACATGTTGGCTTGGTGACTGGACCTGAGATATCTGTGACATTGTCATGACCTAGAGCCTTGAGCTGCATTTATAGCACCTGGTTCTGACATGGAATTCCAGAAAGCCAGGTGAAAAGACACCCACAAAACCACTGGATTTAGAGAAACAGTCACAGGGACAGAGGAGAGACAAAAAGACTGAAAACAACAAAAAACATTTTAAAATAAACCTGCAAATCAAAATTGCAAAATTCACGAAATCTAATCCTGAAAAAAATATACTCAATAAAATATGAAATCAGAACATGAATTCAGAACACAAATTCATTCAGAACACGAACTCACTCCAGAAGGAAATTAACTTTAATGAACAGTGTGACATATTGGTTAAAACAAGGAAGCTTAAAGAGACCCATAAGAGAATAACGATTATAAAAAGAATTAGCCGTCATGGAACTAAAATAGGCAAAAATAAAGGAGAAGAGATAAATATGCAAAAATAACCAAATAGAAATATAGCCCTTGATATTTTAAAAAATACTTAATAGATGGAATGAACTCTAGACTCAGTAGGGGAAGTTCTGGTGAATGGGAAGATCATAAGGAGGAGTTCACACCAAATTCAACACAGAAAGACAAAGAGTTCAAATATATGAATGAGTGGTTACATGCATATGGATCCAGAAAAAGAGAATGAAAAGAATGACAGAGAAGGAACATAAGATGCTTAACATAAGAGCTTTTGTCCTAAGAATTATCCAGTTCAAAAGACATAAATCTCAGATTGAAAGTTCTCTCTTGATACCAGAAGAATAAATAAAAATAAATTCCCACCTAGGAGCATTGTAATGAGACTTAGAACATAAAGAGTACAAGGAAATCTTACATGTGCCAGGAAGAAAACTCAGATTATCAAAAAGAATAATACTATGAGACTTCTCAGCAGCAACTCTAAATGCTACAAAGCAATGGAGAAAGCAGTCTTTAAAGTCGTGAAGGAAAAAAAACTTCCAACTTAGACTGTTATATCCAGCTGATCTTGCTCACGTTATTAACTTTTTCTCTCCCATCCCTACTCTTCCTCACTTTACTCTTCCCTCACTGACCTGGGGCTCCTTAACTCCATGATATGGGCACCAAGCACCTGCAATCTCTTGTATCTCACCACCCTAGAGCAGCCAGCCACACCTCTGTGGCCTAGAGTTTCTGCTGCCTCCTTCCCTATACCATACAACCTGGGCAACCAGGACCAGAAGCAGAAAGAAATGCTGCCCCATTATCCTTCATGCAATCAAATTTGTGCAGCGGGTGGGGAGGAGGTAAGAAATATGAATGCCTGGGAAAAGGAGGAGCTCCAGGTAATGGGAAGAAAGATGTGACAGGACATTTTTGAAACTTCAAATATATCCACATTCTGTTGAAACCTTGAAACTTTAAATATTTAGGCTCTTGTCATTATCTTAAGTTCTTCATGCTACTCTTGACGTCCCAAAAAGCAGTCTCTAAGTCACGTAGATGATCTCTTGGGCATTTTCTCTCTCAGCCATGGAGAGCTATGAAAGGAAGAATCGCTGCTTTTCTCAAGCAAATCAGTTTCTTGATGTCTTTTGGTTCTCACTCCTTCCCTGCTCCTGATGCTTTGACCCCTTCTATAGATCAGAGGGCTCTAGGGTAATGAATGGTCTTGGGTGGTGAATAAAGGTGGATAAATAGGGACAGGGACAGTTAAATTGGGAGCCTTTTTTACAACCTTAATGGGTTTTTCCCCACCCCAAGTTTCCTTCTCCACTGAAATGCCACACCAATGCTTGTGGGATTTATGAGGTGGCCAGACCAATGTGTTGTTTTTTCTTTTTCTTTTTTTTTTTTTAAGCTTCCCTTGAGAGAATAAATGGTAATGGAGAGAACTATTTAACAAGGTCCTGGTTTCTCTTGCAACACAGTAGCTAAACTTGCCTGCTTTTATGTGCGTTTTTGTAGGGATCAGCTTGGTAGACAGTATTAGCAGAGAAATGACACCTTGATCTTGGTTTGCAAGCACTTCTCCCATCAGTCCTAGATTAGGCCCTGTTCAGCCATGCAGGGGTATTGGTTTATGTGTGCTGCAGCAGTGGGCATAATGAATATAATTTACCTGGTGGACGAAGGTGTGTACCAAGTGAATTTAAATAATTGGGGTGGATTGGCTAGTAGGTAAGAAGTGGGCTTTTAAAGAGATACTGAAGATTGAAAGATTTTTTTTAAAGAAAAAAAAACATTGATTGTAGGTAATGAAAAACTAGGTTTCGCCCTCTTCATATCTACTCTCCTTCCAAATAGTTGTATCCAAAACTGTTTTTCCCTCTCCCCTACCTTGCCCCCCTGTTAAAATAGAAATGGGGATTGATTAATGACCCAGCTCCTGAATACCTGTATAATTTGTACAAAAATATTTTCTATGAAAATGATTTGTAATCTGTAGACTTATTACCTGGGAGATGTCTTGAGATGTGAAATCCCATCCTTTGGGTTGTGGGTTTTTTGTTTTCTCCAAATACATCTGATCTTTAAAAAAAGAAAAGAAAAGAAAAGAAAGATGTGACAGGAGAGAATACTGAGAATTCAGCTATTGCCATAATAATCTATGATCTTAAAATGTTTCTCTTTCCCCTGTCGTGTGTGTGCATACGTGCATGCATGTGTGTGTGTATGTGTGTGTGTGTGTGTGTGTGTGTGTAATAGAAAGAGGGATGAGATGAGATCACTGAGATTTTGTAGTCTTTAAAATGTGGTTTCCCTCAACATACGTGTCTGAAATCTGGGGCAGCTAGTATAATAACACTGTTTCCTGACATTCTTGCATAACAGAGTTTAATGGAATTTCCCATCTAACCAAGAGTCATTCTCATTTGTGCTGTGAAATTGCAGTGGACAGGGCTCCTCCTACACAGGAATGTATTGACCTAAGGCCTGCTCTTTCCCCAGCACACAGTCTTACTGATGGAATCCTCTATTCTGCATCTTCAGTCAAGTAATTTGATCTGTGTTCTGCATGCAGGAGCTCCCTGGCTCAGCACTTGTGTCTTCTTTTCGGTTTCTGGGGTTTTCATGTTGCTTTGAGGATGGAGTTTGTCCATGAAGATTTTTGCGTAATAAAGAGGTGTTTTATTTCAGGCCTTGTGACCTCTTGACCAATTAAACAGCTTATTGACACCACCTAACAACTTTTAAAGATACTTCACTGAAACAAAATTAAGGCCATTTTGACAACTTTGGCACAATCAAATTTAACTTCCCCAAAGTATTGCCTAAGTAGAAAGCAGAAGCCTTCCAAATATGATAGGAAGTGACAGATTTTTTTTAATTGATGAGAAATGTAAGAAGTAGATGTATTTCTGAAAAGCCAAGTAATTTAAGTTCTAGTCGAAAAATAAGGAATTAAAATATGTGCTATCTCTCAGCAGACTTGCAAATGAAGTGTCTTTTTATGACATTTATTGCTCCTTCTTTAATTACTAAGAAAAATATAGGAAGGGTAGAGGAGAAAAAAAAAATCAGGTATTTTGGCCCTGCCTTAGAGATAGCCACTATTAAATTTTGGAGTCTACTATTTTATAGCCTGCTTTTTTCTCTTTGTATATAATAATTAACTTAATATATTATAACATTTTCTTATGAACTTTAATATGACTGCAGCATAACATTATTTTATGATTGCATAGTATTCAATTATGTGAATGTATCATAATTTGTTTAACCAGTCCTCTACTTTCTATTTGGCTGTTTCTGATTTCTCACTCTAATAAGTAATGCTGCACTGAACTCCTTTCTACAAAAATCTTTTTTGTATATCTTGGATCCTCTTTTAAAGTGACTTCTGAAACATTTTTTTTTCATCCTGAAGGCAAGAGTAACTACCTTGAGGGATAACTTTTAAGTGACAATTTTCTTCTAGCACAGGGTCTCCCAGGAGTGCTGACTTTCTGGTTCACAGTGATGTCAGTTACTGGATGGCTTGATGTTAGTTGCTAAGATGGCTGCATCCATTCTTAATGGACAGGCTCTCAATTAGTAAACTCTTCATTTCCTTTTTGAAACTCTAGAATTTCAAAGATGAATGGAATGCTTTTGTCATTCCATTCAAACCCATTTTAAAAAAACTGAAATGGCTCTCATGTCACCTTCCTGAAACAGCTAAAATTAATTTTGATGTGTTTAATTTGAGATTGAGAACTGTTCTCCAAGAACTGTTATTTTTGGAATTTTAGTAGCTGTTCCTGTTCTTTCACAATGCCAATTCATTAAATCTATCAGATCCATAATGTACATTTTAATTACCCTATCGTTGGCCAAGTAGAGTTCTGCAATACTTAATTGAAATTTTGGAGAAATTTGATGGGCATCTTAATACACGGTTCAGTCCTATTTAATATGAGTCAGAAAAAAAAGACATCTTTGGCTCACAAAGCTGCAGCCCTTACATTAAGTCTCTGTTAAATCCCAGCAGCCAGAAAATGAAGTCACTTTGGACCACAGCCTAAGAACACAATGACTTCAGAACACAAAATCTTCAGTTAGGGAGAAGTTCATAATAGTCACCCTAACAAGAAGTAAAATTTAAACTCTCCTGGACAATAGTGAAACTGCTTATGCTCAAATAGCCAGAAAAAGGGGAAGGTGAGTGGCAGAGGAAGAAGAGAGTTTTCTCGGATTTGTCCATTTCATTTCATTGTTTTTTCTTAATTTGGTGTATTTTGATAGTATAATATCTGAATGCATAATTATGGGACACAGTAGTTCTCATTTCACCACCACTAAAAATGTTGAGAAAATGCAGATTTGTTCCAGCTGACCTAATTACTGCTAAAGTAAATCTGATTGACTAAAAGAAAATCTTTTTCTCTCAATATAAATAACAATGTTCTGAGTATCTTGGGTTTCCAGGGTGCAGCAACTGAAAATAAAGTTTATGGCCTATGGCAAATGCAACATATCTTCAGATATATCAAATTGTCTGGCTGAAAACAAATAACTGGGGAAAACAGGTATCATGAAAGTACAGAATTTCCAGGTCAATTTTTAATACTTTTAGCAGCACTGACCCCAGAAGAATTATAATCAGTTTTTAATAAAGGCCAATTCAAAAGCAGCAGTGCAGAACTTAATATTCTTGGCACTTTTCATAATCATGGCTGTTTTCTCATAAACCACTATCATTCAATTTATAAAAATTGGATAACGCTGCCTGGCTCATTAAATAGCTTACATGAGTTCATACTAACAGGATGTCAGAGAAAGAAAGAGAAGCCTTTAGAAGGACTGGAAGAGGAGAGCCGAGGAGAAACAGAGGCTGCCCTGTGAACTTGGGGGGACTTGAGGCATGATTCCAACCACACCCTCCTCTCCCATACCTGAGCCAGAGCAACATTTGAGGAGCACAGAGTGACTGCAAGAATAAATGCTCCCTCATTTTTCCTCTTTATAATAAAACAAAAATTATGTGACCTTCCATCATCCATTTGTAACTCAAGATGACTCAGAGGTGGAAAATTAGAGGAATTGCCTGGGGCAGTGTGTATGGCTGTTGATATGACTAAGGGGAGGAAAAGCAGAACTAGGACCTAATGAATCTGAAAGGATGGGGTTGGGCTTCTCCTGGGGAAATACAAGCATGTAAGTCACCAAGTGACAAAGCCCTATTCCCTGACTCAATGCATAGGAAAGAGAAGCACTGAGGGAGGGTCTATGGCATTTTAGATACCAATAATGATAATAAACAACATTAGCATTTAGAGTTTACAAAGAACTTTAATTCTTCTCTCATTTCTATTCCATGGACTCCCTTACATTTCTAACCATGGGTAAACTCAACAGGAATGATGCCTGAAATAGTATAACATTCCTGTTGTAAACAAGTGCTTGGCATAGCCAAAAGAAACCCGCACTTAGAAAATTTCTCAGCAAGGCACCTTTACTTCTGCAGAAAGGTGCTGCTTGCACCTGTTACCATCACAAGAGCACACCAAACAAAGGAGGGAAGGGGGTTTTTAACCCTAACACAGTTCCTGTTTCTGTGTCCTTCCCCTATTGGCTGAGGTTGGACCGCACAATCTAAGCTGACCTGACTGACTAAGACTTAAACCTTTCCAAATAGGGTTAACACGTAATTTGCAGGAAGGGAGTAGAGTTTATTCACAGGTGGCAGGAAGTTAAGTCTTTGAAGAGGAATGTAGTTGTCCTAACAATTTCCCCTCTTCTATTTTATAGTTCTTCCTCTTCAAATTTCTTCAATAGGATTTGGCCTTGTTGTTCTTCTTGATTATCTAGGAGCAAGAGCTTATCTGAGTATGTAGGGGGAGAGGTGGGAAAGGTTTTTGTGAGAGCTGCTTCTACGAGCCTTTGGGTTAACCCACGAATACAAGGTATGATACAGCAGCCCACAGAATGAGTACACCTGTAACAATTGGAAGACAGGTAAAGATTGAGGTCATGAGTCCCCTCCATTTTCCAAACCACCTTTCCATCAGGCCTATAAGGGGTCGTCTATTCCAGAGTTTTCGGCTAATTCATTTGCTATGGTGATAAGGCCTTGTAAGGCTTTTGCGATTGTCCCATCAGGGGCTGTATTATTAGGAATAAAGGTACAATGCTGGACCCCAATCATGACACAGACTCCACCTTTTTCGGCCAACATCATGTCAAGGGCTATTCTATTTTCCCAGGCCATCTGGCTGGTAGGGCCTAACTATTCAGTTATTCCTTTTATGGCATCTCTGGTATAATTGACAAATTGCTGCTGACTGTAGTATATATAATTTATCCAGTCTACACTTTTGTTTATAGTGGACCACCAGAATAAGATAGACTCAAACCCAGCGGCTATTTGGTTTTGAGCTTTGAATTCATTTTGTACCCCCTGCAGGACCCCAATACTGTCTGTGTAAACGTGGGGGTCAAAGGACCCATGAGGGGTTTCTCATTTTTTTTTGGGTTACCTGTTTTTTGTCTGGTTGATGAAATGCCAAGGTGAAAGGGATGGCCAATTGGATTAGGGTGCAAGCGCTGTTCCAACTGCTTGGCAGTGTACCCAATATTGGTCCCCCACAATACCACCACACATCCGCTTGGGGATGGACTAGGGCTGACTGATTGGTGAGCTCTTGAAAACATTAAGGCCCACTACATCCTGTCAGGTTTCCAAGGAATGTCAAATTTTCCCCTTGCTGTGAGAGACATGAGGTAAAATTGGCATTGTGAGCTGGAAGTCAAATGGGCCTTGGGGGCTGTCCCATAGGGCTCCTGACCTTTGGGAAAATTAGTAAAAGAGCGGCACATGACTTGTTTCCCCAGGCTTTGGAGTGCTGGAAGAGAGCTACTATACAGTCCATACCTGGTTGGTTGGCCCATCTGAGTGGGAAGGGAACAGTTTCGGTCTCTGGCCTGCCCATTGCACAAGGGTAACAATTGCTGTTATTTAGGGTGGGACTGGAATATTTAATCCATTCCAGCCAGGCGTTTACATCTTGATACCCAGTTTCTATGGCTAGGGTTTGCTTTAAGTCTTTGAATTCTACTACAGCTACTTTGGTTTTGTCCTTGGGCATGAAGCAAGAAATGGTTTAATTTTGTGGGTTTGGGGAAGGGGCAATGGTGGGAGATGGAGGAGAAGAAACAAAGCGCATTTGAAAGAAGCCCACAGGGTCTTTTCCAGTGATGTCCACTCCCAGGCCATAAAAGCACTTTAAAGTGGGTGTAAGGTTGGTGGAGGTACGGATATTAATAGAGATAAGTACTGGTTTGCAAAGATAAGACCGACAATTGGGGGAGAAGTTCCTTTGATGAAGTGGAGGTAGGGTTTTAGTTCGGTGCAACCCACTGAGGAGGTCCAGCCCTGATATTTAGTGGTCCAGAGAACATCGCCCCACTGATAACATAATCCCCAACTTCAGGTGTGTCCCCACCAATTGCAAGAGGTGGGGGTGTCAGTTTCTCTGGAGGGGCAAAGGTATTTTTCTGAGGAAGCTAGGTGTCTTTGACTTTGGAGATCCCCACAAGGCATGACAAGACAAGCATCAAATGTAATTGTTTGGGGAAAGGGTGAGCAGGTTACATTCATGATAAGATGTCCTCCGGTAGCTAAAGGAAGAAGGAAAAGACAGATTAAACCCTTTTGAATGTTAGTTTGGAGAGGTTGGTCCTGGAGTGATGGTCCATGACTTTGCAGGGGGTGGGGCCCTTTTTACTCAAGTGTGGTGGGTCCACCCTTTCTCGACCATTGGATTGCTGTCTCAGTGATTAGGAGTACTAGATAAGGTCCTTCCCAGGTTGGTTTGAGCTTTCCCTCTTTCCAACTTTTGATAAAGACATAATCTCTGCGCTGGTGTTGGTGAACTGGGAATTCGAGGGGTGGAGTTTGCGCTAGGAGGCCTTGAGTCCTGATGGAGGAAAGGGTGGAAGACAGACCGAATACATATTTTTTTTGAGAAAATGATTTTTTTGTTTGCTTTAAATGTAGGAAGGTCAGTAATGGAATTTAGATAAGGCAGCCTGTAGAGCATTTCATAAGGGAACAGGCCAATATATTTTCAAGGGGCAGTTCAGATTCTTAGTAAGGCAATGGGAAGGCATTTAGTCCATGGTAACCGGGTTTCAAAGATTAATTTGGTTAGGTGATTTTTTAGAGTTTGATTCATTCTTTATACCTTTCCTGGTGAGGGCGGATGCCAGGGAGTATGATATTCCCATTTTATTACTAGTGCTTGGGTTAGCCCCTTAATGATGTGTGCAGTGAAGTGGGTCCCATTGTCCGAATCAATGTTCTCTATTAGTCCAAACCTGGGTATGATATGTTCCAACAGTGCTTTGACTACGTTACTGGCCATTGCACTTGGGAAGGGGATGGCTTCTACCCAGTGGGTGAGATGGTCTACTATTACTAGTAAATACGTGAGGTGGCCTATTGGGGGCATTTCAGTGTAATCAACTTAGATGCTTTGGAACAGCCTCAACCCTGGGTTCCTTCCCCCAAGAGATTGCTTCTTTAGGGTTTGCTTATTAGTTTTTCTGCACACTATGCAACCATCCGCCACTTGCCTAGTGAGGGTATATATCCCTACACACCCATAGACTCTGAGGGCTGCATCGCACATAGCTTGTGGACCCCAGTGAGTTCCTTGATGAAGCTGTGACAATATTTCCCTTCCATCTGGTAGTACCCACTTTCCCTCTGGGCTCTCCTTAGCTCCTATTTTCTTTAGTTTCTCTTGGTCTGCAAGGGAGAAGATGGGGATCACAGCTGCATAGGAGGGACAAGGGGTTAGATGGCAAATGGGTGCCTCTTGGGAAGAGGCAGCTTGCTTAGCTATTTCATCAGCGAAGTTATTTCCCTGGCTTTCAAACGATGGGTTATTTTGTGACCTGGGACATGCAATTTTTGTGTCCTGGAACACGCAATTTCTTCCAGCACCTGAAGATTTTCTAGTACTTGTGTAATTAATTCCTTGTGGACCAAATCTTGGCCCTTACTATTGATGAGGCCTCATTTAGTCCATATCTTTCCAAAGGTATGGACTACTCCGAAGGCATACTTGGAGTCAGTGTAAATAGTTCCTTCCTGATTCTGCAGGGATTTTAATGCTTGGTTTAATGCAGTTTACATATTTAGGCAGACCAGTTATTTGGCAGTCTTCCTGACTCTACCTTTGTAAGGGTTTCCCCATCAACTACAGAGTACCCGTTGTGCCCTTTTCCTCCAATGACCAGGGAGGAACCGTCTATAAAGAGGTGACGCCCTGTTTGGAAGGGGGTTTCGCTTAGATCCAGTCTGACTCTAGTTTGATAACTGATTAGATCTAAGCATTTATGCTCAGGTTCTTCCGGGTTTGGATTTCCTTTTAGGAAAGAAGCGGGGTTGAGTGAATTGTCAGTGGTTAGTGTCAGGTCATCTCTCTCTAGTAAGATAGCTTCATATTTTAAAATTCTTGAGTCAGTGAGCCATCTCTGATTTGGGTCCCACTGTAAAATTTATCAAGGGCTCTTGGTGGGACTCGAGATGGAAGACGTAGAGCCCCTGACCGCTTATTCTTCTTCAAATGTCATGAGTGGAAGGACTTCCTTCTCTCTCTCCCATTCGGGACATTCCCTCTTAAAGTGTCCTGGCTTTCCATGCCTGAAACATCTGTTTTCCCCTCTCCCCCTTCCTGTTCCCTGACTGTCGGGTTTCATCCCTTTGCTTCCTGTATAGGGTCTGGCAGCCGGGTATTTGGAAGGTTTACAAGTTCTATTTCCCTGGGCTCCCTGTTGAAGAGTTCCCTGTTGTAGGGTGGACAGCAAAATTTTTGCCTTTTGCTTCCACCTTTCCTCTTCCCTCTGTACATACACCTTTTCCCAATTTTCTATCTTTTATAATGTCTTGTAATGTCTGGCCAACTGTTGGTGACAAAGTGGAGTTTTAACATCCCTTATCCCAGTGGGTCCTCTATGTCTAAACCTCCATATTTTCTTATCTGTTCCTTAAGTCAGTTTAAGAATTCCATGGGCCCTTCATCTTTCCCTTGTTGTACATTAAATGCTTGGGAAATATTTTGGGTTAGAGGAACTGATTCCTGAATCCCTTTAATTATCAAATCTCTGAGATCTCTCATGTTTTCTGAATGGGCCACGTTGTTGTTATCCCATTGAGGATCCGTGTCTGGTCATTTATGCTCTGCTGCAAGGACATTTTGACCAGGAGAGGGTTCGCACTCGCAGACTATCATAGCAGCCCTGTGGTTTATGGTTCTTTCCTCTCCTGAGAAGAGAATACCTGGAACAGACATTAATTCAGCCCAAGTTTACAGTTGTGGCCCTAGAAATTGGTTAATTTGATCTGCAACTCCAAAAGGGTCATCTAACAGTGGCTTGACTTCCTTTTTTAGATTTATAAGCTCTGAACTGCTTAAGGGGGGCATTTATGAAGCCAATATCCACTCCTCCTAGCAGTACTTCCCTTAAGGGAAAAAGGGATTGGGCAGACTTCTTTGAGGAAGAGGGGAAAGGAAAGTCTTGAATACCCCTTTGGCATTGTTCTATTTCTCACTGGAGCTTTCCTGAGGAAGAGGCATGTTCGAGTGGCTGTCCAGCAGGGATGTGGGGTGGCAAGGCCCATGGGGCAGGGTTATATGGGGGAGGGACTGAGTATTCAACTTGGGGCAGAGGAGTAGGCAGGGGAAGATGGACTAGAGGATCCCATGCATCTTTAGATATAGAATTTGACCCAGCTAGGTCATCCTTGGGGGGTACTGAGTTTGGTTTTGTTTTTTATCCTTTAGGGGATAAAGAAGGACAGGTCCTTTTCTCCAACATATAGCATAATCTATCTCCTCTGGAGAAACTGGACTTTTATCATTGACATACTGGATCAGGAGTTGGCATATCCAGTCCTTGTCTGACCCAAACTTTGGCCAAAAGACCGAAGGTCTGAGGATGGGTTCCTTAGTCCAAATAAAACAGCAGTACTTTATCATTTGCTGCCTTTTCCTGTGTTTGGTCCTTTCATTATCCTTCCAACATTTTAGCATAAGGCTTAGGGGACTGTCAGGCAGAATTTTATTGCCTGCTTGGCCTTTTGTAGTCCCTGTCTTACTTGGGGTATTTCCCATCCTGGAGGTTGGTGAGGCTCAATCTCTCATATTAGAGATTTCTTGCACCTCTCTGTCCCAGAGGCTCAACCTCCCCTTTTCCCACTGGAGGTTTCTTGCACTCTCGTGAGCACTCATCTGTCCTTATTGGCCACTTCCCTTGTGGGAATTTTAGATCCCTCTTAGCATTGGTGGGTCAATATAATCCCCCAACTGGAAAACCGCCCTAAGCCGTATGAGGTGACCACGGAACCAAGTTCAGACTCCACACTCGCTTCTCACGCAATGGCGAGTCTCACTCACACACTTTCAACCTCCAGAGATCCTGACCACCAAGGAATACTTTGTCGCCCCAATATCGATGTTTCTTGCCTTGGTCTGTGCATAGAGTTACCTGGTCGCCATAGAGTTCTTAAGGATCCTTCTATGCCCGCATTGCTCAGAGTCCGGATTTAGTCATCACTTTGGGCAGGACTTGATCCTCCGCTGCTTGGGCCACCACAACAAGGCAGTGGGATGCATCTCCCCATGCAAGATAATCGCTAGCCCCTCCCAAAGGAGAGTGGGATCTCAGATGAGCCCCCAGATTTGTTGGAAACAAGTGCTCAGTGTAGCCAAAAGAAACCTGCACTTAGACAGAAAATTTCTCAGCCAGGCACCTTTGATTCTGCAGAAGGGTGCTGTTTGCACCTGTTACAATCACAAGAGGCCACTGAACAAAGGAGGGAAGGGGTTTTTAACCCTAATACAGTTCCTGTTTCTGTGTCCTTCCCGTGTTGGCTGGGGTTGGACAGCACAATCTAAGCTGACCTAATTGGCTGAGACTTAAACCTTTCCAAATAGGGTAAACATGCAATTTGCAAGAAGCGGGTAGGATTTATTCACAGATGGCAGGAAGTTAAGTCTTTGAAGAGGAATTTAGTTGTCCTAACATTCCCAAGTTGCCAGGGAAAGATTCAGTAGGTTTTAATTAAAATCGCAAGAGAACCAGATTCCAAGTGAGCATTCAGCACACAGCAGTGTTACACTGTGGACTTTGCTGCACAAGAGGATTCACTCAACAGGCTCTCTAGGGTCATTCAGAGAGATCGAATATCCCACTACTTACTGAGAAGGAAACTTGAGAAATGCTGTGTTGCTTTCTAGAATCACTGATTTGCAGGCAAGTCTTACCCTGAGTATGGTAAAGAGGACAGAAGGGACTGGGAAGACCTAGCTGCCTATAAGCTTTTACTCCCCTCTTAGGTGCACGTATGCCATTTTCAGAAAAAGAGAACAGTGTTCACCTATTCTCCAATCTAGTAAGGCTGGCAGTCCCAGATACTGAGTCAATGACCAAGACTGAACTCTCTCCCTCATTTCAGATTGCCAGTGCATAATTTGACCCTGGGAAAGAGAGTTCCATATTGATATTATACCCCTACTGAAGTTTACAAACAGCCCGCAACTTCCAATATCTGGTCTTGCCTTCGATATCATA
The DNA here is from genome assembly GCF_029281585.2 of Gorilla gorilla gorilla. Lineage (NCBI taxonomy): Eukaryota > Metazoa > Chordata > Mammalia > Primates > Hominidae > Gorilla > Gorilla gorilla. The sequence continues at coordinate 131,347,260 of NC_086017.1, read as the reverse complement.
ACTTTTTGCATTGCTAACATAAATCTACTTCACCTAGGAAGAGCATTAACTCCTGGAGAACCATCGCAGTCAAAGCCAACAGCTCTTCTTTCAATGTTACCATCCATAGCAGGGCTCTAGCATTCCCTTGAGCCAGCTTTGGCCTTGTGATTTTTATGAAACCCTGTATCCATGGTTTCAGCAGCACTAGCTATGGGACCAACAATCTGAGCTATCTTGACATTAACATTCACAGAAGCTCAGTAAAGTCTTTAGCTTTGGGAGATGAGGAAGGCATTCCATGGAAGTGCCTGATGTTTCTCTCTGCTCAAGCATAAGTAAGTCCACATTCAGCCTCATAGCCCTGGGGATCATTGAGGAAGCTCCCAGGGCTGTGGAAATGGATCAGGAATTCCCCAAGCCTTGGAGTTAGGCCTGCAAATTAGCCCGTTGAATGCTAATTTGAGGTCTGGTAGTAAGGGACCAACAGCTGTTGGGGACCCCAGAGAGGCAAGTGGATAGCAAGCAGGGCTTCAGATGGCTTCCTCTCAGGGCCTCCTAAGCAGCTGGGCCACAGAACAAATTCTCTGGAGCTTTTCACTGTTCTAGCTGCCACCTTCGTCATTCATGAGTTTTGGTAAAGGAAAGACACAAAGAAGATGATTCAGCACGAGAGAAGTAGCAAGGCAGGAGAAATAATGGCAGAAAAACTTGGAGAATGAACAATTTAAGAGAATACAGGCAAGAGCAGGAAGTAGGATTGAAAAAGAGCAGTTACTGAAACTGTAGCCCATCTGTAGCTGTCAGTGTCTGATACCCATGATTTGCACTTAGCTTTTGACCAAACCTCCTAACAGTTTTTTGCGTTAACAGGAGATGTCCTTATTTGCGTTTTGTAGATGGAGATATGAAGAGTAGGGACTGAAGTATCTTTGCCCAAGAACACACAGTGAAGTAGTCAGATTTTCCCAGCCCCTCATTTATCCTCTGGCCTTTGAGACTAAAATGCCTTATTATTTAAGGCTTAACCAGTGTATTTTCTTTGAAACCTCTTCCTCACTGGGTTCCAAGACACAATTTGCTGTTGCTATTCTGCACACTGCTTAAGGAGAGATGATTGTACCATCGTTTTTCCAGAATTGTAGTGAAGCATCAGAATGATGCAAATCAATTATACATGTAAGAGATGAAAGCAACTTTGGAGATCACTGAGCTCATCTCCTCATTTTCTAGATTAGAAACCTGAATATAATCCAGAGAGGTGAAGAGGTTTATCCAAAATCACATGGCTGTGCAGGGAAAGCTGGAACTGAAACATAGATATCTTGATTCCTAAGCAGTTATCTACCCAACAGTCTTACCAGACAAAGATTTGTTTCTTTTCTGAATATATCCAATCCAAAGTAGTTAGCATTCCCAGAACATTCCAAGTGGGTGACCAATAGCAAACAACTCAGTGTGATCTAAAGCACTGATTTCTGGTGTTTTCTTCAAGGATGTTTTTGGTTTTCAATCTGTTAACCATAAGGAATATTGAATTTAGCAAAGTACATTGACGTTTTCTATGCAACATGTTAAGAACAGCTGAAACCAATTAAATGCTAATCAATTTTATTCTGTCTGATGTAGAGTGGAAAAAAATGTTCCAAAGGTCTCTCCACCCTGAGATGTTCTTGGCAGCAGGTCTCTGTGCTGTGGGCCCCCTCCCATCTTTCTTAGTCATGTACCCTCAAGAAGAGGAGACCTGGCCAACTCCCTTCAGATCTAAGATGAGAGCAGAACTGAGTCCAGCATTTTCCCTTGAAATAAAAGTTTATCCTTCCAAAAGCACAGGCAACCAAAGTGAAAATAGACAAATGGGATTGCACCAAACTAAAAAGTTTCTGCACAGCAAAGCCAGCAATTAAGTGAAGAGACAACCCATGGACTGGGAGAAAATATTTGCAAACCGTATGTCTGATAAGGGGCTAATATCCAAAATATATAAGAAACTCAATTGCAAGAAAACAAATAACTTGATTTTAAAATGGGCAAAAGATCTGAACAGACAATTCTCAAAGAAAGATACAAGTGGCCAACAGATATATGAAAAAAATGTTCAGACATATCTAATTATCAGGGAGATGCAAATTAAAACCACAATGAGATATAGCCTTACATCTGTTAAAATGACTATTATCAAAAAGCTGAATGATTACAAGGGTTGGTAAGTATGTGAAGAAAAGGGAACCCTTGTATACTGTTTTGGGAATGGAAATTAGTACAGCCATTTTGGAAAATAGTGTGGAGGTGCCTCAAAAAAACTAAAAATAAGGCTGGGAGCAGTGGCTCATGCCTGTAATTCCAGCACTTTGGGAGGCTGAGGCGGGCAGATCACCTGAGGCCAGGAGTTTGAGACCAGGCTGGCCAACATGGTGAAACTCAGTCTCTACTAAAAATACAAAAATCAGCCAGGCATGGTGTCAGTCACCTGTAATCCCAGCTACTCAGGAGGCTGAGGCAGAAGAATCTCTTGAACCCAGGAGGCAGAGATTGCAGTGAGCTGGGATCACACCATTGCATTCCAGCCTGGGCGACAACAGTGAAATTCCATCTCAAAACAAAACAAAACAAAAAACAAACAAACAACAACAAAAAAACACCTAAAAATAGAATGACCATACGACCCAGTCATCCTGTTTCCAAAGAAATTGAAATTTGAAATTAGTGTATCTAAGAGATACCTGCACTACCATATTCATTTCAGCATTATTCACAATAGCCAAGATATGGATTCAAACTAAGTGTCCATCAAAGGATGAACGGACACAGAAATGGTGGCATATATACACAATGCAATACTATACAACCTTCAAAAAGAAGGAACTTCTGTTCTTCACAGCAACATAGCTGGAACTGGAGGAATTTATATTAAGTGAAATGAGCCAGGCACAGAAAGACAAAATACTGTGATTTCACTTATATGGAAAATCAAAAAAAGTCAATCTCATAGAAACAAAGAGTAGAAGGTGGTTATCAGAGGCTGGGGCAGGAGAAGGGATAAGGAAAGGGACAATGTTAATCACCAAAAAGTACCAAGTTTCAGTTAGACTGGAGGGATAAGTTTTAGTGACCTATTGCACTGCATGATAGGTGACCACAGTTAATAATAATGTATCATATATTTCAAAATTACTAAAAGAATAGATTTTTAACTATTCTTTTATTGTATCTTCACTATTAATCTCCCAACAGAAAATTATGAGTTGGTGAGGTAGATATATTAATTAGCTTCATTAATCTTTCTCAAATGTGTATAAAACATAGATCAAAATATCATATGGTACCCTATAACTATTTGGTTATTAAAAGTATTTTTTGTTAATTAAATTTTTTTTTTAAAGTTCATTCTGGGAAGAAAGAAAGCTGCAACTCTGAGGCAATGTATATCACAACTATGAGAATAGGAGGGGTGGAGAAAGACAGTGAAATCCAGCCACATCCATCCTCTGCGGCCACCTCATGGACTTAACCAACCATCTCTATTACCTAATCTCCTAATGCCAGTTCCCCCAAGCTCCACCTTCTTCCATAAGAGACAGACAGCAAAGCCAAAGATTTTCAAATCCAACAAATTAGAGTTTGAATTTGGGCTCTGCCAGTTATTAGATGTGACATTAGACAAACTATTTAATCTCCCTGAGCCTCAGTTTACCTATTTGTAAAATGAGAGTAATAATACCAACTTGAAAAATTAAATGATTTGAGATCTATTTTACAACATGGTGACTAAATTTAAGACCAATGTATTGTATACTTGAAAAATGCGAATAGAGTAGATTTTAAGTGTTCTCACCACAAATAAAAGATAAGTACATGAGGTAACATGTAGGTTAATTAGCTTGACTTAGCCCTTTCGCAATGTACATACTTCAAAATATGTTTTATACCATAAATGTATACAATTTTTATTTGTCCATGAAAAAAGAAAGTAATTAAATGAAATAATGGGATATCTGACACATAGTGGGTGATCAATAAATGCTAGCTTTGTCCCACACCATTCCTTCTAATAAATTATTTTTGTACCCTTTCCTATATTCAATTCATTTCATTTTTCTATTAGCCTTGTTCAAATATGTTGGAGTGGGTGTGTGTGCATGTGTACATCTGTGTGTCTATCTGTCTTATTGTATCTTTCCTGGAGGACAGATGGATAAGAACGTGTATTAGGAAGCTACAAGCCAAAGTGTCCTGATATGCTGTGTTGCACAACAGGGAACAGATCACTCTTGATCATATCTAGGGTTTTTAGCCTCTAATCCCAAAGCCCAAAATTCTCTGGGCTTCTAGAAGACAGCCACAGTTTTCAGCACCAGTCTCTGTGTGTGTGTGTGTGTGTGTGTGTGTGTGTGTGTGTGTGTGTGTGTGTGTGTGTGTATAAAAATCTGCTACTGGGAATGGAGATGAAAGAATGTCATACAAACTAAACTTGACCTTGAAAATGCCTACCACCTCCCTCAACTCAGCTGAGAGCTTGTCACCTTCTATGTCACCTTCTACCCATATGGTATTATTCTCACAGTACCACCAGCTGCTGAGTGACTATGGGCCACCATCCCTAGGCTATACCCAGGGAACTGGAAACAGCCAAGTGACCCCAAAGCAAATGTGCTAAACTGCTGGCTATCATCCAAGAGCTGAGGGAGTGATCAGATCCACCTATACAGGGAGCAAGAGCACAATGAAGAGACCAAAACAAGTTATCACTCATGCTAAAGGACTAGTTTGGGAGTGCTTGGCTAAAACAGAATGGAATGCCAGATTCTAACCACCTTCATAGTTTTGCGAGGTATTCCGTCTTTTTACAAGATAGGAAGTTACAGTTCATCTCCCCTGTCCAGATGAAACATGTTTTCAAAATGGTAATCATTTGGTTTTTCTTCCTGGTTTCTTTCCCGTGGTTCAGTAGGCTCTCAAACTAGCAAAGATCTTACAGTTGATTAGGATTTGCATTTTAAGTAGTTAGAGCTACTCAGATTTTTTTAAAGCATTGATTTAAAAGATGCAGGTAAAAGTTTTTTGTCTTACAGCAGACTGTTGCTTGCCTCCAAGATACCAATGTTGCACATTAATCTTCTCTTTTGAATACATTCATGCACCTAAATTGTTTTTTGTTCCATTCCATAAAGTAATACACCTCTATGAATTTTATTTTTGATGAATACTGACAGCACTCTTTACTTAGTAGCCAGTCCCTGGTTTGCCATACAGTATACATTCTCTATAAGTTCTTTTTTGCTTAAGTATTGCATCACTATCAATGCTTTGAAATTAAAGATGCACAAGTTATAAATACAGAATAAAGAGTAACCAACTAAACTTAACTATTTTTTACTAAGATTGTATGTAGATTTTAGTTCTATGTTTGCTGTAAGTTCATCAAAACATATTTCAAAATGACTAAAACTACTTGCAGATTTATATGTATTTATTATTTGATGTAATAAAGCTTATGTTCATTAACAATAAGTAAATAAAAATAAATAATTAGACCCTAACAGATGAACAATTACATCAAATGCAAATGGTCTAAATGCATTAACTAAAAGAGATTGGTAGATTGGTTTTAAAAACATGATCCAACTAAATGCTCTGTGCAAAATCTTGCTTTAAATATAATGATATAGGCAGGTTGAAAGTAAAAGGATGGAAAAAGATATACCATGCAAACATTAATCAAAGGAAAGCAGAAATGGTCATATCAATCACATAGACTTAATATTAACAATATTAATAAAGTAGACTTCAGAACAAAGAAAATTACCAGAGAAGGATACTATGTAATAAAAGAGTCAATCTACCAATGACATATAGCAATCCTACGTGTGCTTGTACCAAACAACAGAGCTGCAAACCATGTAAAGCAAAAATTGATAAAACTGAAAGGAGGCCAAGTGCAGTGGCTCACACCTATAATCCCAGCACTTTGGGAGGCTGAGGTGGGTGGATCACCTGAGGTCAGGAGTTTGAGATCAGCCAGGCCAACATAGTGAAACCCCATCTCTAACAAAAATACAAAAATTAGCCAGGCGTGGTGGTGGGCACCTGTGGTCCCAGCTACTCAGGAGGCTGAGGCATGAGAATCACTTGAATCTGGGAGGTGGAGGCTGCAGTGAGCCGACATCATGCCACTTCACTCTGGCCTGGGCAACAGAGAAAGACTGTCTCCAAAAAAAAAAAAAAAAAAACTGCAAGGAGATATAGAGAAATCCTGAAGGAAGAGCAGATTTGAATCTGTTCAGAGTGGAACCCAGAGAACATGACAAGAATGGAAAACCATAGAGGCTTTACCCTCCAAAGAGGCAGTGGGCTGAGCTCAGTGAGGGACAGCATCTGCTAGGTAAAACAAGGCCTGAGGATGCTGGGAGAGTATAATATGCAGGATGATATCAGACACATATTGCTGAACCTTTTTTTGACTCAATAATTATTTTAATGTATATTACAGAAAAAATACATTGGGCACAGTAGGTAGAAACATGGTTACACAGACCATATAAATCAACAGACTCTGTCATGAATGTTTCAGACATTCATATACTGAACATTTCAGCATGACTTTTATTTTTATTTATTTATTTTTTTGGAGACAGTCTCACTGTGTCACCCAAGCTGGAGTGCAGTGGTGCGATCTCAGCTCACTGCAACCTCCGACTCCCGGGTTCAAGCAATTCTCCTGCCTCAGCCTCCCAAGTAATGGACTAGAGGCGCCCGCCACCACACCCGGCTAATATTTGTATTTTTAGTAGAGACAGGGTTTCACCATGTTGGCCAGGCTGGTCTTGAACTCCTGACCTCAAGTGATCCACCCACCTCGGCCTCCCAAAGTGCTGGGATTACAGGCGTGAGCCACCGCGCCCAGCCTCAGTATGACCTTTTGGAAGTAGGGATGGTAAGAATGACTGCTCCCATCGTTTCACCCCTGGTAGTCTAGATGGGCTATCATTCCCATATTAAGATTGCATCCAAATGGCGGTGGACTGCCAAGGTGCCCCATCTGTATCACATCACCAAGCAGGGGCACCACTCATCCTGAACTAAGGAAGCATCTAGGTTTAATGCCAGCATTAGTCACCCAACTGGCCAATCTTAAGCCTAGATCAAGGAGTTCTTCACATGTTTAAATCATGCAGCTATTTTTTGTATGCATCTTATAAATATTTATTACTTGATTGTCATGGTTTTAAAAATTTTACCTTTTAAAAGTATAACTTTTTTGTTTTCATCATGTTTATAGAAGCAGTATATTGAACAAGTGTGACTGTGACACAATCGAAATCCAACTTCGTTTTCTGTTTCCTGTGTCAACTCTAAACTTTATCCAGTGGGGAAAGCTTTCTTTCTACCACTGGAAAATAACCCAGCAAACCTGGTATATATGTGTGTGTGTGTGTGTGTGTGTGTGTGTGTGTGTGTGTGTGTGTGTGTATATATATATATACATATGTGTGTGTGTGTGTGTATGTGTGTGTGTGTGTATATATATATATATATTTTTTACTAATGCTTAGATAAAAGACAGTCTTACAGACTTTTATGTGCAAACTCAGTCTTAATTTGGTAGTTTGAATATCAAGTCCTAGATATTAGTCAGCTCTTCCATTTTCTTCCTGTTCCCTAGGCAAGGCTTCTACTTGACAGCTGCCTGTTTTCCAGAAAGGGAGTGTGGTTGGTTTCTGCTCTCCCCACTCACTTCCTCGTTCACTTGTTAGCTGAAGCTTGACTTCTTTCAGGGACAGAAAGGGGCAGGCTGGAGGGACGAGAGGTATAGGTCAAAGGACAGTACTTGCTGGCTAGTGGCTGAGAGCTCTCTGGGTCAAGCAGAAAGTCGAACGTGGCTACCTGCCTGGGCACTTTCATGGAGATTTCCATCATTCCATGGTGCAGGGTACCTAATGATGTCTAGTTTAAGTGGTCATTGATAACTTCTTTGAAAGCCTCTAAAAAACAGCATTCCCCTCTGGCTTCTTCTTGCTAGAAGAAAGCAAGAATTCCTCCAGGTCACTCAATTAGGACGGCAGGTCAAGACTAACACAGTAACTTCTACATTTTCTTGGGTGGGAGTCAGGAGCCATTGTCCTATGTCCCCTAAGTGCAGAGAGCACCTTCCATAGCTCTCCTTGTAGTTCCAAGGAAGCTTCTTGCACTAGGTTTCTTTGTTTGTTTGTTTGTATTATTGCACTACGTTTAAGGAGAAGGCAGTACCCCCTCTCTTGGGTCTCTAGCATAGCACCAGGTCCCTCCTAAAAGGTCTTCCACAAATCCTCCTCTCTCTTCACATTCTGACTTATTTTAAATATCTTTGATTGAGCTAAGATATTCAAAAATCATAGAACAAGCTCTGCACAAATTCCTTCGTAAATTCACACGTGAGGAGCCTGTCTCACATGAACTTTGGTAATACACCTACCGTATTGAAGCCTCAGTCAAAAATGTGGTTGGAAACCTCATTCTAACATCCTGCTATATTTATTTGTTTGATTACCTTCTATTTTTAAAAAGTGGACCAGGCATGGTGGTTCATGCCTGTAATCCCAGCAATTTGGGAGGCTAAGGCAGGTGGATTATTTGAGGTCGGGAGTTTGAGACCAGCCTGGCCAACATGGTGAAACCCTGTCTCTCCTAAAAATACAAAAATTAGCTGGGTGTGGTGGCATACACTCCAGCCTGGGTGACAGAGTGAGACCCCATCTCAAAAGAAAAAAAGAAAAATAATATCAGTTTTCCATTTATGATAGAGAACTTATTTTTTAAATTAATATACTTGATTATATAGTGAATCAATTTAAAGAATAAATATTAAATAATGAAATACAGGAGATACATATATAGGACTGAAAACATAGAGATGGTAGGCTGGGTGCGGTGGCTCACGCCTGTAATCCCAGCACTTTGGGAAGCTGAGGCGGGCGGATCATGAGGTCAGGAGGTGGAGACCATCCTGGCTAATATGGTGAAACCCTATCTCTACTAAAAATACAAAAACAAAATTAGCCAGGTGTGGTGGCTGGCGCCTGTAGTCCCAGCTACTCAGGAGGCTGAGGCAGGAGAATGGCATGAACCCGGGAGTTTGCAGTGAGCCGAGATCGTGCCGCTGCACTCCAGCCTGGGCGACAGAGCAAGACTCTGTCTCAGAAAAAAAAAAAAGAAAAGAAAAGAAAACATAGAGATTGTATATAAGTCATAGTCATAGTCATCATATATTATAAATCAAAGGTATTTTATAAAGATTAATTTAGTGCCAGGCGCAGTGGCTCATGCCTGTAATTCCCAGCACTTTGGGAGGCCAAGGCGGGCAGATCACGAGGTCAGGAGTTCAAGACCAGACTGGCCAACATGGTGAAACCTTGTCTCTACTAAAAATACAAAAATTAGCTGGACGTGGTGGTGGTGGCACGCGTCTGTAATCCCAGCTACTTTGGAGGCTGGGGCAGGAGAATTGCTTGAGCCCGGGAGGCCCCCCCAAGGAGCTTGCTGTGAGCCGAGATCGTGTCATTGCACTCCAGCCTGGGCAGCAAGAGCAAGACTCACTCAGTCTCAAAAAAAAAAAAAAAAAAAAAGATTAATTTAGTAGAAGCAAGAAGAATATGTTGAAAGAGGAGCAACTTTTTAAGTTGCTTTTTAAGTTACCATTTTATGTTAACTTTTTATGTTAACATAACTTATGTTAACATACCGTTTTATGTTAACTAGTTTAAGTTACCGTTTTATGAGTCCTGAAGACACACACAAATACAAGATTATGAAGAAGATTTAGTAGAGGTATGAGTGACACTTGGAAGTCGAATGCTTTCTGAAAGTTCAATTATAACACAGACTGCAGATTTGCTTGCCATATTCTCCAACTTGTAAGGAAACTGGCCCATCCCTCCCAAATAAATCTTAAATAAAAGCAGTACATTCAAAGGGACCTCATTCCCTATCATTCCCTAGCCACAGTTGATTGTTCCAGGATGGGAAATTGGTTTGAGTTTGGCCCATTAGACATCTTCATTAGGAATTTGGAATCATGACCAAGAGAATAAAACTCAGTTTGATTTCCCCCTTCAACAGTGAATGGATTCACTATTAGCGTGCTGGAAAATTATATTTCTGAACTTGTAGGATGGACAGTCCTCATCTCAGATCCTAATATGTGTCACCCAAACTTGTAGAAATGAATGAACAGAAAACCAGAATTCTGATTTCTAAATTTGTAATAATAAAATGATTTAATAAACTAGATGCTTTGATGTACAGATCAGCATATTCTGTCACTGTAAGTGAATCTATATAAGCAGCCAAATCATCAGAAATTTTCATGAAATCAGAACAACAGATGCTAGCTGAGTGATTGTGGCTGGTGGACCATGATAACCTGATGAACCCACCTCTTCCAAGCAGATCTACTAACCTTGAGAGCCAAATCCTTGTGTTCTTTAGTTCCGGCTGCCTTTTGTTTGACCCACTTACTGGTTCTAACTTTTTATTCTTCCACTAATAACTAACCCACTTTTTAATTGAAACTTTGCTTTTTAAATATCTCAATAGCGGTAGCCTGAATAATGGCCCCCCAAAATATGTCTACATTCTTATCCTAGAACCTGTGAATGTTACCTTGTTGGACCAAAAAAAGGTCTTTGCAGGTGTGATTACATCAAAGACCTTGAGATGAATGGGAAGATTATCCTGGATTATCCATATGGTCCTAAATGCAACACAAGTGTCCCTCTAAGAGAGAAGGGGAGGCAATTTTAAAAAGTGGTGGTATACTAGATGGTAGAAATCAGCTTTCTCACATTCTAGGGTGATTGGTAATGGCTTGGAGGAGAGATGTCCAGCAGGGACCTTTTGAAGGAAGACCATCTGTACCTTTGTAATAAGGGAGATGCCTGGAAGGCAGCAGGAGCTTCTCAGGACTGCTTTGCTTTTTGTTGTTGCCAGTGTTGCCTAGGAAAGTTCTTCACCTTGTTGATAAAAACTGGTTCTGGTTTCCATTTTTTCCATACTTGTGAGCCGAACTCATAGTGTTCCCTTGGAGACACCAGCACCAGCCAGCTGTCCCCCGTCCTCAGAGATCTGAGTTTCAGCTTCGTGGGTCCCTCCTCTGAGTTCAGAGGCACCAGCAGTGACAAAGAGCCTCCAGCCTGGCTTCAGCTCAGCAGGGCCTCTCTTCTAAGCTTCTAGATCCAGATCACGCTGCCTCTTCCCTTATTTCCCCTAGCCCTAGGAATGGTGGCTGCTTCTTGCAATTACGTTTTCACACTTTACTTGGACAGTCTTCCAATACCTGTTTAACCACTTTCTTAAGTTATTTCTGAAAAAATAACTAGTGTGGCTTTTGTTTTGTTTTATTTTGTTTTGAGACAGGGTCTTGCTCTTGTTGCCAAGGTTGGAGTGAATTGGCGTGATCTCGGCTCTCTGCAATCTTTGCCTTCTGGGCTCAAGCAGTCCTCCCACTTCTGCCTCCCATGTAGCTGGGACTACAGGTTGCACCACCATGCCCGGGTTTCGCCACATTGCCCAGGCTGATCTTGAATTCCTGGGCTCAAGCAATCCCCCTGTCTCAGCCTCCCAAAGTGCTAGGATTACAAGTGTAAGCCACTGTGCCTGGCGTGTTTTCTTGATTAAACCCTTTTTATTAGAGCCACAGACAGAAGATGAGAAGGCAGCATGACCACAGAGGCAGAGATTAGAGTGATACAGTCACAAGCAAAGGGATGGCAGCAGCCACCAGAGGCTGGAAGGGGCAAGGAACAAATTGCCCCCTCGAGCTTCTTCTTTTTTTTTTTCTGGAGACAGAGTTTCTCTCTTGTTGCCCAGGCTGGAGTGCAATGGCATGATCTCGGCTCACCACAACTTCTGCCTCCCAGGTTCAGGCAATTCTCCTGCCTCAGCCTCCTGAGTAGCTGGGATTACAGGCATGCACCACCATGCCCAGCTAATTTGGTATTTTTAGTAGACATGAGGTTTCTCCATGTTGGTCAGGCTGGTCCCCCTCCAGCTTCTGAAAGGAGAATGACCTGAAGGGAGCACAGCCCTGCTGACATCCTGATTCAGGCCTGGTGATACGGATTGCAGACTTCTGGCCTCCAGAACTGTGAAAGAGTAAACTTCCATTTTTTAACCACCCCATTTGTGGTCATTTTTTACAGCAGCCAATGGAAACTAATACACCAATGCTCACAATTTCAGCTTGAGAGCCACCCTTTCTCTTACAGGTGTCTTTACATGCCTGAATTCTAATTCATTTTATCTGTTAAGTAACTGGTATACAAGTAACAGCAACTGACTTTAGCTACCTCCTAAGCAAAAAAGGGAATTTGTAAATAGTGTACAGGGGAGTCTGATAGAGCCTGAGGTCAAGGATGCAGCTGGACCTCAAAAAAAAAAAATGGATCCCTTGTAATCCCAGCACTTTGGGAGGCTGAGGTGGGAGGATGACTTGAGCCCAGGAGTTTGAGACGAGCCTGGGCAACATAGTGAGACCCTGTCTCTACAAAAAATAAACAAAATTAGCTGGGTGTAATGGCATGCACACGTAGCCCCAGCTACTCAGAAGGCTGAGGCAGGAGGATGGCTTAAACCTGGGAGGTCAAGACTGCATTGAGCTATAATTACACCACTGCACTCCAGCCTGGGTGACAGAGTGAGACCCTGTATCAAAAAACAAAAGCAAAAACGAAAACAAAAGCAAATGGATCCAGGCAACCTGGGGATCGTCTTTCACAATCGCTCTTCTCTGCTCCTTTCTGAGCATCTCTCTGCTTCATGGCCTCTCTTGCTGCTGCCTGGCTTCCTCCGTGACTCAGCCCGCATAGCAGGCAATGGCTTCTACCAATGCTTTCAGCTGTAAATTGTGTTTCCTCAGCTGTTAAATGAAGAACTTGAATACTACACTCCGCAAGCTCCATCTGGCTCTGAAATCTGATGGAATTCTATTAGGAGTCCTGTGCAGTGGATGACAGGTGGGATCCTGAGGAATGGAGAGCAGGCCTGTGTGAGACCCAGCTGTGCAGGAGCAGGCGCACCTCAGGAAGGTGGCCCAGTCTGACCTTAGAGCGCCGAGTGGGGATCTCTTCAGGGGCCTGGTAAGATCATGGGCTCAGCCACACTGGAGAAGAGCTGGTGACACCTGGCATCAAGGTGGGGCATCCTGAGTCTGCACCTTTAGGCTGGCACTATCCACTTACATGCTGATGGTTGGCAGAAACTCCAGGTTTGTCATTGCCTATCTCTAATTAGCATCAATAATTTATTCATTCCTTCCCCTGTTTTGATAGGAAGAAGCCCCACCCCCCCGGCCTTTTTTTTTGTTTAATAAAATGAGTTATCCTGCCAACCCCCACCTAACTATTCCCACAGAGCACCTGCTTGAGGTAGGTTCAAATCAGCCCTCAAGCCACAGTGTGACTAAACACATCTATGCCCACACAGAGAGTTCAGGAAATTCAACTCCACCACCTGCCAAGACACAAAACCTCACTGTAGGCCTCTTAGCTTCTTACTGATCCTGATTTGCATCTTCTTACTGATCCCGGGATTTGGAGCCAGCAGAAAGCCCAGGGGATTTCTTGCAGAGGCTAAGGTGGGCTTCAATGGTGGGGATATCTGTGTTCCCGGACCTGGCCTCAAGCTGGCTCCTGGTCTTCATGAAACGAAACAGCCACCTTCCTTACATGGATTCCACCATGCACATCCCACTTGACCTTGTCTACTCCAGCCAGACTAAATTGCTTCCTGTTCATGGCTTCTCTCTTCCCTCTGGGCTTCTAAATTGCCCTTAGCCAGAAATTCCCATTCCTACCCATCCCATCATCCAGGTCCTTCACCTGGATAGCTTTCATCTGCTTATAAGATACTTCCTTTGGGACATGCTCCCTGACCCCATCTCACTGAGGTTACCCCTATGTGTTCCCACAGCACCCCTTACTTGTCATTAAGCTTCTCACTCTGGCTGGCAGTCAGCTATTTACTTTTTTGCCTCCTTCCACCAACCGGTAGTTCCAAACTTTATCTTTTTTACCTACGTCTCCTGTACTTAGCACAGAGTCTGGAACATGGTGGAAGCCCCATAAATGTTCAGTGATGACAGGATCAAGTGCACATTTACTCACTTTCATCACCTTCCTAGGGACCACCAGCCCCTTCCATGTTTCCTACTTTCAAACTGTGGCCCCTTTCGTGTTATAATGAGTATTTCATCATAAGGCATAGTGAAAAATGGGATGCTGAGTACCCTAAACACAGAAGAGGCAATGTTTTCTTAAATGAGCTGCCTTTCTTGTTCACAATGAACTAAAGAAGGTTTTTCTAGGCATGGCAGATATTCTGGGAGATTCAGGAAGGGATATAGGGAGAGAAACCAGCCTTTCCTGCATCCAAACTTGAACCCTGAAGGGAGGATTTCCAAACATTCTCCCAGCATTGTTATGGGATGACGTACATTCACCCGCCCTGAGTTCCTCTCATGGCTTTATTTATCATGCTCCCATAGACTGGAAAGCAGAGGGAATTCATTTTAAGACTTCAAATTATGTGCAGCATTTGATTAAATCTATCTTGAGAAACATCACTCATTGGCCTGTCTGGAGCTATTGTTGTGTGGTTAGCTCAGCACATATTTTCCAAGCACAAAATAAAAGGGTTAATGTGTGGAGATTCAGAAGAAGTCTCTTATTTGGCACTTGTACCAGCTATGAGATGGTTCCTCAGAACCATCCCACCACTAAGCAAACCAACCCTCTCTGAAGGGTCCAAGCTACTCCCCACATCCTCAAGATTTTACAGGAGCTGTGGTGCACCTCAGGGAAGGGCTCCCACTCAGGAAGGAGGCATTTTCCCTGCATGGAATAAGCCATGGAAAGAGTCCCAGTTCTACAGGACTGAGAATATGACTTTAAAAAAAAAAAAGCAGCATGGACATAATCACTGCTTCTGTAGAAGCCACATCGTTAACTTCCAACCCCCAAGTGAGTGTCTGAGTTGGAGAAAGAGAATGAAAGAAAAATAAGGTCCTGAGGCAACAAGAAGGAACCCTCACTTGACTCTACAGAACTGACCGTGTCTGATGTGCACACGTTATATTACTCTAGACCAGTGGTTCTCAACCGGGAGCGATCTTGTCCCCAGGAAACACCTGACAAAGTCTGGAGACATCTTTGGTTGTCACAAATTGGGGAGTGCTACTGGCATCTAGTGAATAGAGTTCAGGCTATTTGAAAAGGCTTCAAAAGGGAGGATCTAACTCAGGCTTGCGGGTTAGAAAAGGCTTCCTGAAAGAGGCATATCTAAGATACACCCTGAACTACCAGTGAAAGTTAATCAGATAAAGGATATGGTGGTTCATGGCTTTCTGGAGACTTTCCCCCTTCTTCCTTGGTGTTGACCTCAGTCCAGCACATGTATGAATTCCTCACATTTTTCTGGGTGACAAGATTTAGATAAGTAGCCTCATTCTCAGCCCTGGCCTCCAATATTCCCAGCTTCTCTTCCCCATTCCCCTGCCCTACTGCTGAGGGGCCCCCTGCCTTGTTGTTGGACACCACTACATACAACCTGGGGCTCATCCTCACTCCAACACCTGCAGCTACATCAGGTGGTACCAGGTTTCCCACCTTCATCACTCCCTGCAAGAAAGTAGCCACCTCAAAAGTGCCAAAGAACCGTTATTCTAGAAACAAGTTAATTCGAGTTCATGCACTTATTGGTCTGTCCCTCACTGTTTACCTTCTTAAGCACTGGTTCTCAAATGTGGCTTCACATTAGAATCACACAAAGTTTTAAAAATGACTATGTCCTCAGAGATTCTGACTTGGTTGGTACGGGTGCAGCCTGAGCTGCAGGAGTTTTACACTCCTCTCAGATTATTCTAAGAGGCAGCAAACACCAAGGACCACAAAGCCCTGTCCAAGCATGTTGGGCCGCAACATGGAAGCAGTACACTGATGCTCTCTGGCCCCACACATGCAGCCAATGCTCTCCCACATAATCTTTCCACCTTGCCCATCTGCTCCCACTAGTCCTGCCTTGGTCCCCATGGAATTTTCCATTCATTACTCTTAATTTTGAACAGCATTATCAGTTCTCCCTTTCAACTCAGGGTCTGTTCAGTTGCCTTAATCACCTTCCCATTCCCTCTATTCTATTCTACTCCAAGTACAACCTTACTTCTGCTTCCCCACAACATAAGATCGTTTATCTTCTTATCATATTCCCCTATGTGTAAGTTTATTGCTGCAGTGGCAATTTACCACATACTTATTGACTTAACACATAAATTTATTCTCTTACAGAAATGGGTTTCACTGGGCTATAACCAATGTGTCATCGGGCTGTATTTCTTCTGGAGGCTCTAGGGGAGGATCCATTCCCTGACCTTTTCAGCTCCTAGAAGCTGCCTGCATTCTTTGGCTTGTGGCCCCTCCCACCATCTTCAAAACTAACAGCATAGCATCTTCTAATCACTAGTTCTCTGACCTCTGCTTTGTCACTTCTCTTCCTCTAATTCAGACACCCTGTCTCCCTCTTATGAGGACCCTTGGGCCAATCTGGATAATCCAGAATAATTTTCCCATCTCAAGGTCCTTTACTTAGTCATGTCTGCAAAGCATCTTTTGCCATGTAAAGTAACACATTCACAGGTTTGGGAAATTAGAACATGGATATAGATATCTCTCTGGGGGTGGGGGATGCATTCTTCTATCTACCACACCCTGTTAAGGCAGCTGTCAGCTTTGTAATCTGTCAGCTTTCAAATACCTAGAGGTTCTGAGATCTTTAAAGATGGAGACATTGTAACACTGGACTTTTTGGACCTATTTCCAGTAAAATGAGAAGGATGAATCAAGCCAGCACAGCAGGTGACGTTGGTGGTGATAGTAGTGATTTTGCACCCCTCACCCTGGGGATATCTGAAAATGTCTGGAGACATATTTGGTTATCTCATGTGGTGGTGGTAGTAGGAGGGTACTACTGGCATCTAGTGGGTTGAGGCCAGGGCATGCACAGAACAGCCCCTCTACAACAAAGAATTATCTGGCCCCAAATGTCGATAGTGTCAAAGTTTAGAAATGCCGAATTAGACCATTCCTACTCAAAAATGTGGTCCATTAACCAGCAGCCTGAGTATGACCTAGAAGCATTTTAAAAATGCAGAATCTTGGGCTCTGGCCCAGAGCTATTGAATCAGGGTATGCATTTTAACAAGATCCCCAGGCTATTCTATACATATTAAAGTTAAAGAGCAATGGACTAGAGCAATGATTCTCCACCTGGGCTGCATATTAGAATCACTTTAAAAAAAGACAGTAACCTGAGTGTAAGACTCAGATCACAGATTAATTAAATCAGAACCTCTGGATGTTGGAAACCAGGCATTGATATTTGTTAAAGGAACTCCTGATGATTCTAATGTGTAGTCAGGATTGAGAAGCTCTGTCCTATGATCTCTGAAGCTCTGCTATTCAAAGTGTGGTTGGTGGGCAGATATAGCAACATCACCTGGGAAAATTTTAGACACACAGACCAATCTTTTGCTCTACCCCAGAACTTTTGAATCAGAATCTGCATTTAACAAGATGCCCAGGTAATTCCTATTCACATTAAAATTTGAGAAAAAATCCCATTTCTTTTCAAAATATAAAATACAGATTTTGCTGAGGCCATTTACCGTATTCCTAAGGAGGGAACTATTCAAAATCTTGTTTAAACAATGCTCTTCTGTTTCCAAATACTGTATATTGCATGACTATATTTAGTTGTGTTGTTCACAGGTAAATTACTACATTTTAAGCAACTCACAGCTTGTCAGCTTCCAGAAACAAGGCTTTCTAAACAACGTGGTGTGTGGAAAAGCACTCTCCATGGAGAGGCAGGAGTGCAGTTAGCAATGAGAAACTTGGCCAGGATTTGCTTGGCAAAGAGGTGTTTCTAATAGAGCCCACACCTGGGTTGTGCCAAAAGGAAGAGAGAAATGAGTTACAGAGCAAAGGCAGGCAGGGAGGAAGCCCTGATGATAGCACTTAAATTAGAATGAGAGGTTGCAGAGCTGGGAGTGGAGGTATGGATTTCCAGAGATCAGTACAGCCCTTGTCAGTCAAGGCTCAAAGTAAGTTATGAGCAAACAAACTTTATTTTCTTTTTAATCTAAATAGAGTAAGAATAAGAGAGTGAGCAGGGCAAGAGGAGGAGCAACCTGTTCTACCTTCTCCTGGAAAATAAAAAAGGAGAAAGAGAAGAATTTGGAATTTAAAAAAAAAATACTATCTAATCTTTGAAATAGGAATTACCATATCCATTTTATAAAGGATTAAAATGGGGGCTTTGAGAGATTAAGCTACTTGCCCAAGTACACCGACCTAGAAGTGGTTAATTTAAGCACAGTTTTCTCTAATTTCTGTTCATTATGGGCTGAAGGTGGCTGTTACGGATTGAATTATGCCCATTCACTCCCCAATATTTATATGTTAAAGTCCTAAACCCCAGTACCTCAAACTGTAATCTTATTTGGACATAGGGTCTTTCCAGAGGTGATCTAGTTGAAATGAGGTTTTTTGGGTGAGCGCTAATCTAATATGACTGGTGTCCTTATGAAAAGGGGAAATTTGGAGACAGGTAGAAATGGAAGATGGAGACACAGGAAGAAGATCACCATTTATAAGGCAAGGATGGAGGCCTGAAACAGATTCCTCCCTCACAGCCCTCAGAAGGAACCAACCCTGCTTATACTGTGATTTTTGTCACAGGGTGGACCTCACAATTGGAGTTTGGCCTGGGAGCCACATGGGTTCTTGGCTTTGTGCAGGAAGGAATTCAAGTGTGAGCCAACAGAGTAAAGTGAAAGCAAGATTATTCAAAGTAAAGGAATAAAAGGATGGGCACTCCATAGGCAAAGCAGTGGCATGGGCTGCTTGACTGAGTACACTTATGGTTATCTCTTGATTATATGCTAAACGAGGGATGGATTATTCATGAGTTTTCCAGGAAAGGGGTGGGGAGTTCCTGGAGCTGAGGGTTCCTTCCCTTTTTAGGCCATATAAGGTAATTTCCAGACATTACCATGGCGTTTGTAAACTGTCATGGCGCTGGTGAGTGTCTTTTAGCATGATAATGCATTATAATTATAATATAATGAGCAGTGAGGACAACCAGAAGTCATTTTTGTCACCATCTTGGTTTTGGTGGGCTTTGGCTGGCTTCTTTACCACATTCTGTTTTATTAGCGGTGTCTTTGTGACTTATCTTGTGAAACCAGTTCTACTGACCTTCTATCTCATCCTGTAAGAATGTGTAACGTCTTGGGAATGCAGCCCAGCAGGTCTCACCCTCTTTTCACTCAACCCCTATTCAAGATGGAATCACCCTGGTTCCAATGTCTCTTGACAATTTCAAGCTTCTAGCTGCTACACAATAAATTTCTACTGTTTAAGTAACCCAGTACTTGGTCCAGCAGCCCTAGAAAACTAAGTGACGCTAATAATAAGGGTTTAATCAAGAAAACAGGCCAGGCACAGTGGCTCATGCTTGTAATCCCAGCACTTTGGGAGGCTGAGACGGGGGGATTGCTTGAGCCCAGGAGTTCAAGACCAGCCTGGGCAACATGGCGAAACCCTGTTTCTACAAAACATACAAAGATTAATTGGGCATGATGGTGCAACCTGTAGTCCCAGCTACATGGGAGGCAGAAGTGGAAGGACTGCTTGAGTCCAGAAGGCAGAGGTTGCAGAGAGCCGAGATCATGCCACTTCACTCCAACCTGGGCAACAAGAGCAAGACTCTGTCTCAAAACAAAAGCCAAACCAGTTATTTTTTTTTTTTCAGAAAGAATTTAACTTAAGAAACTGGTTAAACAGGTATTGGAAGACTATCCAGGTAAAGTGTGAATACATGTAATTGCAAGAAGCAGCCACCATTCCTAGGGCTAGGGGAACTAAGGGAAGAGGCAGCATGATCTGGATCTAGAAGCTTAGAAGGGAGACCCTGCTGAGCTGAAGCCAGGCTGGGGGCTCTTTGTCACTGCTGGTGCCTCTGAACTCAGAGGAGGGACCCACGAAGCTGAAACTCAGATCTCTGAGGACGGGGGACAGCTGGCTCGTGCTGGTGTCTCCAAAGTAACACTATGAGGTCGGCTCACAAGTATGGGAAAAATGGAAACCAGAACCAGTTTTTATCACCAAGGTGAAGAACTTTCCTAGGCAACACCGGCAACAACAAAATGCAAAGGAGTCCCAAGAAGCTCCTGCTGCCTTCCAGGCATCTTCCTTATTATAAAGGTACAGATGGTCTTCCTTCAAAAGGTCCCTGCTGGACATCTCTCCAAGCCATTACCAATCACCCTAGAATGTGAGAAAGCTAATTTCTACCATCTGGTATACCACCACTTTTTAAAATTTCCTAAAATCCCTTTGTCATGACACTGCTCCCCACTTCAAAAACCTTTATTAACTCACGGCTCTCTCTCTATCCCCATTTTCTCTCCACCTTGACCGTCATCCCTAACTGGCAATGATTTCACTGATCCCCATTTAATACTCTTTTTTATTCTTCATGTTGACAGCTCCACACTCTCTCCATAAGCCCTTTCTTCAGTTGTCTGCCTCAATCTCAGCAGTTGAGATCATTTTTCCCAAAGAAAATATGCTGTCAGACAGCAACTCCTTAACTTCTCTCCCCTCTTGCTCTAAACTTAACTATCATGGCCCTAACTTCCCTCCTTCTTGCCTGTCCCAGAGGCAGAGCTTTCAGCCTTCCTGTACCGGGGTAATCTTCCCCTACGTGGGCCTCAAACCTGATCCCTCATACCTCTTCCCAGGCCTTGCTCTCTTGTCTTTATTTCGAATCTCACCCTTCCAAGAGCTACTTCCTCCCCACCTATAAATACACCCACATCTTCTCCTACCCTAAAAAAGGCTTCAAAAGCCCAGCTCCCTTTTCAAATTCTCATCCACACATAGCTTTGCTAGCCCATTTTCCAGTCACTCCTCCACTCATGCAGTCTGCCATCTATCACTGTCACTCAAACACCTTCCATCAAGATCAGCAATGATCGAATAGCCAATTTCACCGACCTCTTAGTAGATTCTAGGATGGCTTTTCTTGGTGTAAGAATAATACGCATTCATTATTAATCATGAACATTTTGGAAAATACAGAAAAAAATATATAGTAAAAAAGAAAGTCATTGAGAGGAGCTCCACTCCCATGGGTCATCTATGAGAGAACTGGAGTTCTTGGAATGAAAAACTAAAAAAGGAGAATAGAAATTGAAAACAGTTCAGAGGACACAAAATGTTGACACTGTAATCTCAACTATTGACAATCTTTGAGGAATAGTTCTGGATAATCAAGCATTCTGAATACCTAATACTCATCCCTGTAACCACCAAGATATTTGACTCTTATCATATAAAGCTAAAAATCTATTTAAAAGGTAACATACTCTCCTGCCTTCTGTGACAGAGGATACCAGACACAATTTAACCTTTATTGATGGCTTAAGGTTATGACACAGTGTAGCAGAAACAATAATAGAACTGTGTTTGTTACCTCTCCAGTATGGGCCAGGCCTGAGCTAGGTATTTTACATAGGTAACCTGAATATCATCACATGTCATTTCTGTAGCTCATCTGCATTTTGTAAATGAGCAAACTGAGGCTCACAGAAGTTAAGTTATTTACAGACTGCAGCCCATCTTCTGCGCAGCAAGGCTTAGATTTGAAGCTAAAACGTTATGTTCTTTCTGCTGCACCAAGCTGCCTGCCCAGGGTGAGGAGCACTGGGTTCAATTCTGTGTCTTCCTGGAGACCTTGGAAAAGCCACAGGTCTGCCCTGGTACTAAATTACAAAGCCTCAAGTAGGTTTCTACTGCAGAATGCACATACCAAAGAAGCCGTTTCTTATCATTTGGGCTTCAGTGTAGTCTGTATTTGCGTGCTAGGACGCCTTAACAAAGTATCACAGACTGTGTGGCTTAAACAACAGAAATTTACTTTCTTAGAGTTCTGGAGGCTGGAAGTCCCAAGACGAAGGTGTTGGCATATTTGGTTTCTCCTGAGGCCTCTCTCCTCGGCTTGCAGGCGGCTGCCTTCTCACTGTGTCCTCACATAGCCTGTTCTCTATGGACACACATTCCTGGTGTCTTTCTATGTGTCCAAATTTCTTCTTACAAATAGGACACAAGTTAAATTGGATTAGGGCACTCTAATGACCTTGTTTTAACTTAATCATCTCTTTAAGGGGCCAATCTCCAAATACAGTCATACTCTGAGGTACTGTGTGGGGTGAGGAAAGTATGATGTGGGATGTACACAAATCAGGCCATTACAGTCTATGCAAAAAAAATGGAAGAGTTGAGATCCAAAGTGTGGCTTTTAGTTATAAAAAGCTAATGTCCCAAAAGACTCAGGACATAAAATCATGTCATACTATTATTCTTATGTCATATTGTTAAATTATGAATCCCATATTTTATAATTGGGTTAGATTCCTTTAAATTCCCACTGAGACTTAAAACACTATGATTAATTATAGTACTAGGTACAAGAACAAATGAGAAATTTAAATCATTATATTTACACTAATGTCCTTTGACAGCATTACGTTTTAAAATGTTTTTACTTGATTTTTGTTGTACTTCTGACTCCCCCACTGCTATCATGCTATCAGGAGCTTTTCTTACTCTTTGCAATATACAACCAGATCCTTCTGTCATTTTCCAACCCCATCGTAGCCCAGAAACTTGATAACCGAGGTGCCCACATATGTAAATCAACAGGCTTTGTTTGAAGGTTTAAGGGGTTTACCCATGAGTCAACTCTGTTGCACAGCTTCCATGAAACCTCTTTTAGTGACTTGGAGACTTTGCTTGCCACCTTCTACCCCCAGCTGCATTTGAATTGTTTAGGGTGACCCAGCTGACTCAAGTTTCAGGTACACAAGATGTCATCTTGTAGAACTTCGGCAAGGGAAAATCTGTTACCTCTCCATAGAGGAAAACTTTGACATTGGCAAGCAAAACTCTAGGACATATTTAAATCCCCAGATTCATGAACACCACATTGTTATACAGAGTGGGATAATATAACCCAACATGTTCTCCCCCTGGACACTACTGTCTCCCACAATTCATTGTATCCCTTGACCAGTCTCCATTTGACCTAGACCTAAGTCATCATTACCTCAGAATAGGTTCGTTGCAACAAAATATGGGTATCAAAGAAGTCAGCCCTTTGATTTTGGGTTCTAAAATAGACTTTGCAAGAGAAAATCATTTTGAAATCCCAAAACTTGACTTTTAGATATCAAAAGCTAATTCCCCAAAAGACTCATGGCATAAAATGATACCATACATCAGTAAATGATGAATCCCATGTTTCTAAAGGGGCAATATAGAAAGTCTCTCTGGTTAGTTCTAGTCATTAATATTTTGAAAGTAAACAATAAAATATGCTATTTCTGTGCAGGTATTCTAATAAAAATAAAAAACTAAGTTTTGGCAGGTGCAATGGCTCACACCTGTAATCTCAGCACTTTGGGAGGCCAAGGGAAGCTGATCACTTGAGGCCAGGAGTTGGAGACCAGCCTGGCCAACATGGGAAAACCACGTCTCTGCTAAAAATACAAGCATTAGCCCCATGTGGTGGCACAGCCTATAGTCTCAGCTACTCAGGAGGCTGAGGAGAAGAGTCGCTTGAACCTGGGAGGTGAAGATGCAGTGAGCCGAGATCTCGCCACTGTACTCCAGAAAGGGCAACAGAGCGAGGCTGTCAAAAAACAAAGAAACAAACAAACAAGTTTTAAATGAAACTATACCAGAAACAATAACTGAGAAGAATCTCCAGGGGGTCTACAATCCAGTCCCCCCCGTTCTGGGGATGCATGAGAAGGGAGAGAAAGTCACATTGATGACTTGCAGAAGGCCCTGTAACCTTCCCCCCATAAACTCAGGCCTGGGAAGAAGGTGGACAGAAGAACTCTCAGAATCATGTTTGGGAAATCTGAGCCCAGAAAGAGGTAAGACTCCACCCCTGTGGACACCGGAATGATCTGGGTATGGGCAGAGAGGCCAGAGGCTGCCTCCAAAAGTCCCTGTGTATCCAGACAGCAGGTCAGGAGCCAGGGAGCAGGTGGGCCAGAAGAAGCTGCACAGTGAGGATGAGGAGGACTAGAGAGTGAAGGGGACATCTTTGTAGATGCAGGCGTGCACGCATGATGATGCCCATCCTCCCCACATTCTCCCAGGGGAAAAGAAGGAAAACACTGAACTCAGTGAGCAAACCCAGATTCTGCTACCAGGGAGAAGGGAGGCTGCAGATGGGACTTAAGTTTAGTCCTAGAAAAGGAAAAAAGGTTATTTTTTTTTCTGCACATCTGAATGTACGGCCTGAGGAATCTGTGTTCCTACTATACAGAATATTTATTCCTTTAAAGGCTATAAAGTCCAGTTGAGAGTGATTCTTTCAGTGAACACCTATACTCTATGGCACACACATGCCATTGAGATGTAGACGCTGGCAGTCTTTGAGACACACTCTCAGCTAAGCTACTCATCCACAGCTTACGCACGTTGAGTCCCACATGTGCCTCAGCACACCCATTACCACAGGCCGGCCAGGGGTCTAATCAGAGCCTACTTGTTCATAAGGACCAGAACCACTCAAGCTGTTGTCAGCAAATTTTTTTAAAAAAGAATTTATTGGAAGGATATCAGGGTATCTCATGGAACTTGGAGGCAGAAAGAAGAACTAGGCCTCACACCAGCACCAGGCCTCTGAAGACAGAACCAGGAACTCAAGAATCAAGTCTCCACTCGCCTTTTCCCAAGACCCTCAGGCTCTCCCCCTGCTTATTTCTGCCCCTCTGCTCTGTGTCTCTCTGAAATCCAGTTTCCTCTTCTGTGTGTGCCTGGCCCCTGCCACTCAAGACTAACATGTGGTTTCTTGGCTCAAAGCTCAGGAGAGATGGTTATAGGCTCTGGAGTACATTTCTAATTCAAGGATTTTTTTAAGAAAATCTTTTTAAAGGGACACTTCATTTTCCATTAAAAGCTGTTTACAACTTTTAACATTTTAAACCAAAGAAAAATGGAAAGAATAGTACAATGAACACTTGTGTAATCTTTAGTTAGATTTATCAATTGTTAGCCCTCTATGATGTCTACTTTCTCTCTCTCTCTCTCTCTCACTTTCTCTGTATAATATATACAGACAGATATACTTTTTCCCCTGAACCATTTGAAAATAAATTGCAGAATCATGAGATGTTATTGTCAATTTCTTCTTCCGGTATCTCCTAAAAATAAGAACAATCCAGGAGAGAAAATTGGATTGACTCAATCATCACCTTAGCTCTCCCTCAGTTGGGTGTCCAGGCCTGGTCCAATCAGCTGTGGTGCAGGGGTTATAAGGAACAATCCCACCTCTGGGTTCACCTCTCTGAGTGGGGTCAGTTCTCAGAGAAGGACATGGCTGGGTAGATATTCAAAATGATTCTACTGCATCCTGATTACTTATTATCTCTTTTAGATTAAAGTTTCAGATAAAATATTCTGTCATGAATCCCTGAGGTTGTCTATAAATAGCTGAAACTGCAAAATCTAAATCTACAAATGCCGAACGTCTACAACATTTTCAAACAGCCGAAATCTATTCCTGCTAAATGACTATACAACTTTCTGCTGCTGATCACTTCCAGTAATGAAACTGTGATCTTGGAAAGTTTAGGAATAAAATAATCATAGACAAGATTCTCAGTACCTATGAATAAGTAAAATAGTTAAATAGCTAATAGTAATTGAGCATTTACTCCGGGCTAGGCACTGCACTAAGTATTTTACATACATTATTCCATTCTATCCTTACAAAAATTCTGTGCAATATTATTCTTGACATTTTATAGAAGTAACTAAGGAGCAAAGACCTTAAGCAACCAACCAACTAGTAAGTGGCAGGTCTCTAATACTCCTTAAGCTATATTATTAACCACCACCCTGTATCCAAAAGCATAACCATGCCCTGAGTGCTTAAGGGAGCTATGCATCTTCCCCTGCCCCTCTAGAGAAAGAAACTTTCTTTTTTAGTAACAAAGAATGAACATGGCTCCAATGTTATAACCGGATAGCCTGGAACGACCCTTATCACTTTTACTGCAGGAAGCTCCCTAGGGAACAATCAACACAGAATGAGTATTCCTGTGCCAGTTAGCACTGTCTCTGAACAATCCCCAAATACTCCAAGTTCAACTAAAAGGCCACATGCCAGATAAAGAAGGGTTACCCTTTCCTGAAGAAGGTGATGGTGCTGGAATGAAACCATCCTTTCTAATTACATTCCTGCCTCAGCCAACATGTCAGCGGGAGTTTCCATAAGTGCTTGGTCAGAAGGCAGGGAGCGTGCTCCCACACACCAACAGTACGCTGTGAGGTCCTCTCACCACAATATACTGGGCTAAGCAGTGTCCATCAAATGCACTTTTACTTACCCTCATCCTCACAGGGTCATAAAATGTTGACTGTTAAGATGCATTTAATCCACAAATTGATAAATACACCATACTCCTGGCTCAGCACCTAAGTTAGAGGTCAGGGTCGAATGTTGGCACTTTAAGAGCCCATCAGGATGCGTTAGCCCAGTTTAAGTTCAGTATGGGGTTTGGGGGCTCAGGTCTTCAGAGGATATTCTCAACTTTATAGCCTCTGCTGCCAGCCTCATCAAGAGGTTGCATGTGACAAGGATAGCAGAGCTACATGGCGGGAAGGGAACATCACTCACTTTCCTGACCTACACCTCATAGAAGAGGAAGCAGTCCGAACATATTCAGCTTTTATCAATAACTCCTTATGATTCAACAACAAAGATAATTTTTAAAGCTTTTTTTAAGCCTGCTTATGTTTTCTACTTTTGAGAGTGGTCCAAAACTTCCTTTTTGCAGTATAAGATACCACTTCCTGTAACTGACCTAAACTACACTCTCACATTTCCTTGGATGCCCTCTAGTATAACTATTCTCCGTTTAGTCATGGCATCCTTTTGAAAAGGGAATATTTACCTATGTTACTAGGCTCTTTCAGGCTGCTTGGAAAAGACACACCGATATTAAGGAAGAAAATGTGTTCAGTGCAAGGACACATGAGGATGTGAGCCACTTGAATCTGCATAAGAATCACTGGAACCCAGGAGGCAGAGGTTGCAGTGAGCCAAGATCACAGGGAGGCGATCACCTCTGTCCTAAACATAGACTTCCAAGATTGGGGAGCACAACACATTTCACAGAGACCTAGAACAATAGCTTCACATTGTCCTCACTCAGTCTGAGTTCTAGTCACCCACTTTCATTTTCTCCATCTGGTATTTATTCTTTCAAAGACAGTGGACTGAATCAGCTTGCCACCATCACACTATGGAGCGCCCCTTATTGGTCAGTCTCTGTGACTCTTGGTCTCAATCATGTCCAACTTATACGTATTAGATTTTGACTCAAGGGAAAAATCCCTGTTCCATCATTTATAGCCAGGATAGCAAGATAAGCACATAGTATATGAGGACCATTCAGAAGAGAGCTGGGGAAATGAGAGAAATTTCAGCCTGCATAGCCTGTCTTTTAATTTATATTTAGTAAGTTCTGTTTTATAACTTCAGAGTTGCCTTAAATGCAGGAAATGCAATGGCCGCTGGTAAATTGCAGAGATTAAAGAATTGAAAAGTTTCACTGTCATCATGTGCAGAAAACAGTTAACATGGCAGGGCTGAGACTACTGGGCTTAGAAAGCGCTGATTGCAAGGCTTGTCCACGGCTGGCATCAGAAAACTTGGATTTAAGGAGAGTCCCCGCCACTCTCAGAACTGCTTGTGTGAACAGTATGGTTTATGCTGAACAGTTGCTTTCCTTCAAGGAGTCTGAAATTCTGGCACGTGATAAAAAGAAGCTGCCTACGTGACCAGCCTCACAAAAAGCTTTGGGCACTGACTCGCTTCTGAGCTTCCCTGGAGGACAACACTTGACGCGTGGTGTCCCAATTTGTTGCTGGAGAAATTCAGTGCATCTTGTGCGACTTCACTGGGAGAGGACTCTTGGAAGTGTGTGCCTGATATCCGCTGGTCTCTGCCCTACATGCCTTTTCCGCTTGCTGATTTTACTTGCTATCTTTTCACTACAATAAATCATAGCCATGAGCACAACTATATGCTGAGTCCTGTGAGTCTCCCTAGTGAACCGTTAAACCTGGGAGTGGTCTTGGGGACCCCAGCACACAGCCAATCAGATCCACAGATTTTCATTTGTATTAGGGTAGCCTATCTCCTCACATTTAAAAAAGGAACTACAAGTCTCTTCCCTGCAGAGACATTACATTACTCCTCTCTGCCTTCAATTACAGCTATACATTCATTACCGCTATTTAAGTCGGGAACTTGAAAGAGTCAGCTTTCTTTGGATGTAGCCATAAGAGACTAAAACTTTAATGAGGGCAAAGAGAAGACATCAAGGGGCACAGCCAGCTGGAGGAGGCTGCCATCTGATAGGCTCACTCTGAGTGGTTATTCAGCCGGTTAGTGGCAGCACTGCTATTTACCATAAAAAGCTGGTTAAAATGAGCATTTTCTGTCACACTCACACACTCTTAATGAGCCAAATTCTTCCACGGCATGACCTTTTTGTGCAGGTCAGCTCCTTTGAACAGCTGCATTTATCCTCTTCCATTTTTAGGTTTTGCTGGCACATTAAAAATAATACCTAAGGGTCTGAAAGAAGCCCTGTCATTGCTCAAAATTGCCTGATTTACTCCTGGGGAGTAGCCCAGACCCTGAGAGAATCTCAGTCCATGAGGTTTTATGACAAATGTCAGTGATTACGCTGATAATAGAATGGTCCACCAAAACTAGTCAAGGGAAGGCATTTTCTTTTCGGGGGGAGGAGGAAGCATGAACTGCTTCTTGTAAAGCCTACAGCTAGTGCTTTAGCATCCTGCTGCTTCTCCCAAGGGTGGGAGTGGGAGAGAAGAAAGAAAGAAGGTATAGGAAGGAAACGGACTACAAGGAGGGAAAGAGAAGGAAAAGAAGTGGTCAGAGAATGAGGCAAAAGCTCGCTTCAGCTTTGAGCCTCTGGCTGTGAAAAATTCCCATCCCCAGGGGTCCTCTGAAAAGTGCTCAACCCCACCCATAACCTAATGCCACCGGTTATACTTCATGCTGCCCCTGAGGCCATCCCCTCATCCGGCCCACCAGGCTTACTCTAACTGGAGCTTACAGTGGGGTGGGCCCATCATTTTGATCAAACAAGCAGCCTTTCCAGTCTCCTCATAAATTCTAAAGGCAGTTGTTTAGCCCTGTCTGGAATATCCAATGCCCTGTGCTCAGGAACAAGTCTGTGGTTCTTCTGTCCACAATCCTACATGTCTTCATGATGTCCCAAGCCGGGAAAGAGCCAAGAACCTGGACAGTGGTTGTTTTAGTCTGCCCAGGGTCCCTTCTTTGGAGAAACCTCTTCCTCCGTGCCATGTGGTTTGTGAAGCTATCAGTAAGAGTGTGCAGCCTGCTATAGGGATGGTATCATGACCCAAACGCAGCCAACCACAGGAATGCCCCCTTGACAATGTGCTTTGTCCAAGGGGTGGGCACATGACACAAGCAGGGCCAACCAGAACCCTCCCCTGAGTTGGATCTATGGACCAGGAGAACAGACTCTTCTGGCTAGGCTGCCAAGGCTGAAAGGATGGCATTTTAGGGCTTGCACCAGCTATCTTCTCAGCCACATGGAAAAACTAAAACAGCTGAATAAGCTGAGAGTCTGGGGGGGAGGTGTGTGTGTGTGTGTGTGTGTGTGTGTGTGTGTGTGTGTGTGTGTGTGTGAAAGAGACAGAGAGAGAGAGAAACTTACATCATTGAGTTCTGCATTAGTTTGTTAGTGCTAGCACAACTCTGGTAATTTAAACAACAGAAATTTAATTTCTCACAGCTCTGGAGGCCAGAAGCCTGAAATCAAGGATCAGCAGGGCAGCACTCCCTCAATAGAGTCTGGGGAGAATCTGTTCCTGAATCTTCCAGCTTCTAGTGGCTGCCAGCAGTTCCTGGCATCCCTTAGCTTGTGGCCACATCACTCCATCCTCGCATCACCTTCTTTTCTGTGTATCTTTTCTCTCCTGTCTGTGTCTAATCTTGCTCTGCCTCTCTTTTATAAGAATGCATATCATTGCATTTACAGCCCACCCAGATAATCCAGAATAAATCCCTCCTCACAAGATCCTTAAGTTAATCACATATTTGCTATATAAGATAATATTTGCTCTTTTGCCACATTAGGTAACATTTACAAGTTCTAGGAAGTGACTCTATTTTGGTAGGGGTATGCTTTTTAGCCTATCACAAGTCCCATTTGAGTCCCCAAGACCTTAGATTCTGCAGTTCTTCCTTCAGCCCCATGAGCCACCTCAGTAGACTCCTCATCAGCCAGTAAGTTCCTTCCTGGCCCAGGCTAGCATGAATTGGTTCAGTCACTTGTTTTAAGGGTGTCTTAAATAACATACATCCCCATGTCTGCAGCAGGCTTTGCAGTGGAGGAAGTAGCAAGGTGCAGTAGACAGAACATTTGCTCTTTCATGAGTGTTTGGGAAAATCACTTCCCTTTCCCAGCTCTGCTGTTTCATAATCTTTGCAAATATTAAGCTTAAAGGACTATTGCATTGTTTATGCTATCTTATTCTTTTAAACACCCTGTAATTATATTTACGACTTGATGATCATTTAAGGATTTTTTCAAATGTGATTTAAAAGACCCAACCTAAGAGGCTTGAGCAAAAAGAAGCAGGTAACAAACCTAAAAGTCTAGGGCTACATCAGGTACAGCTTGATTTGAGGCCCTGATGATGTCACTGGACTCCATCTCCTGGTGCTGCCTCTTCAGGATTGGCAGTATCTCAGGCCCAGGTGGTGGCCCCCTGCAGCTTCAGAGTCACACTATCCAGTACCCAGGCCAGCAGAAAAGAGAGTCAGCCTCCCTAATGAGTAAACAAGTCTTGGAATTGGATTTCATTCACTCTACTGGTCTGACTTCTGTTGAATTCCTATTCAAAGTAATCACTATGGTCAAGAGGATGAAATGTAGTGATTGGCTTATCCTAGGCCATTTGCATGGTTGAAAAGTGGAAGAAGAATGATACTCTAGAGGGAAGGTGGATGCTGTTACCTGAAGTGTGGGGAAAGCATGCTGGGTGTGAAAGGAATCAGTGTGTACTGAATATCATGACATTAAAATTTTTTATAAAATCCATTTATTCTTTGGGAGGCTGAGGTGGACGGATCACAAGGTCAGGAGATCGAGACCATCCTGGCTAACATGGTGAAACCCTGTCTCTACTAAAAATACAAAAAAATTAGCCGGGCGTGGTGGCAGGCACCTGTAGTCCAAGTTACTTGGTAGGCTGAGGCAGGAGAATGGCATGAACCCAGGAGGCGGAGCTTGCAGTGAGCCGAGATGGCACCACTGCACTCTAGCCTGGGTGACAGAGCAAGACTCCGTCTCAAAAAGAAAAAAAAAAAATCCATTTATTTATCCAAATGAATAGGTCTGCCAAGCTTATAATGAATAGATGGATTATCATAAATCATACTTTTATAAATATAATACAAAAACGTATACTACCAACTTGCAGAATTTTCCAAATTAATTTGAAGGAGATCGTGTGAGTGTAGTACCTTTAGACAGGGCAAAATAGGCATACATTCAAATTATGCATTACTTTGGATATGTCAATAAACACAAATATTTAATAAGTACTTTATTTCCCCAAGTTGCTGATGAAACCATCTTGTCACAGATGCTCTCAATGATTACACAAATGTCACCCTGAACATGATTAATTAACCATAATAAACACTGTACTCAACTCTTGAAGTGTTCTTTTGGCCTCAGTGCGAGATTCGATTTTATGTAGCTGTAGTTTTCAAACTTTGTAGTTACATACTACCACCAATAACAGTGAGGCTAATATATACATTATAAAACATGTAAAATATGAAATGAGTTAAAGATAAAATAATCAACATGCTTTTTTTTTTTTTTTTTTTTTTTGAGATGGAGTCTCTGTTGCCCCTGCTGGAGTGCAGTGGCATGATCTCAGCTCACTGCAACCTCTGCCCCTTGCCTCGTGCCTCAGCCTCCCAAGTAGCTGGAATTACAGGGGCACACCACCACACCCAGCTAATTTTCTGTATTTGTAGTAGAGGTGAGGTTTCACCATGTTGGCCAGGCTGGTCTCGAACTCCTGGCCTCAAGTGATCTGCCTGCCTCAGCTCTGAAAGTGCTGGGATTACAAGCGTGAGCCACCGCACCCGACCTAAAATAATCAACATTCTTTATTTTACTTATCAATGGTGAAAACACCTTTATGATCTCACTGAAAAAAAAAATAGTAGTACATTTAGTGATGGTGTTGTCATTACTTCATTTAGAACATATTTGCTAGACCTGGCATGGTGGCTCACATCTGTAATCTCAGCACTTTGGGAGGCCAAGGCAGGCAGATTGCTTGAGCCCAGTAGTTTGAGACCAGCCTGGGCAACATGGGGACACCCTGTCACTACAAAAAATACACAAAATTAGCCAGCATGGTGGCATGCACTTGTAGTTCCAGCTACCCAGGAGGCTGAGGCAGGAACATTGCTTGAGCCTAGGATGTCGAGGTTGCAGTGAGCCATGATGACACCATTACACTCCATCCTGGGCAACAGAGTGAGACCCTGTCTCAATAAAGAAAAGAGAAAGAAAATATTTGCTCAACATTTTGTGACAGAGAGCTGAAGTTCCAATTCTAAGCCCAGTTTATTTTGATATTTGGTATTATAGCTGTCAGAGCTGAAAAAGCTAACTCAGTGTTATGAGCTGAACTGAGTTCCTTCTAAATTCATGCTGAAGCCCGAACCCCAAATGTGACTGTCCGGAGATACGGCCTTTAAAGAAGTAATTAAGGTTAAATAAGGTCATAAAGGTAGAGTGCACATTAGATAGGACTCATGTCTTTGCAAGAAGAGGGAGAGACACCAGGTAAGAGCCATATGAGGACACAGGGAGGAGGCAGTCATCTGCCTGCCAAGGAGAGAGATCTCAAAAGAAATCAATGCTGCCAGCACCTTGGTCTTGTTATTCTGGCCTCCAGAACTGTGAGAAAATAAGTTCCTGTGTTTAAGCCACCCAGTCTGTGATATACTTTTATGGTAGCCCTGGAAGATGAAAGCACCCACAAATATGGCTGTATTGGCCTGACTTTGGTCAAATTCCTACTCTTAAAGTAATCACTATGGTCAAGGGGTTGAAATGTGGTGACTGGCTTATCCTAGGCCATTTGCATGTTTGAGGAGTGGAAGAAGAATGGTACTCTAGAGCGAAGGTGGGTATTGTTACCTGAAGCGTGGCGAAAGCAAGCTGGATGCGAAAGGAATCAATGTGTACTGAATATCGTGACATTAAGACACTCTACAGATCTGGATGGAAGATGTGTACCATTGGCTCACCCACCAAATTACTCATTTTCCAGTCCTATAAACCATTCATGCGAAGGTTTTTTTGTTGAAATTTGGCTCATAAATTCCCATCTGCTCTGCAAATCAAAATTAATTGAAAGGTTTTTTGTTTGTTTGGCTGGTTGGTTAATTTTTGTTTGTTTGTCTGTTTTGAGGCAGGGTCTCTCTCTGTCACGGAGGTTGGAGTAAAGTGGTGCAATCATGGGTCACTGCAGCCTCCACCTCCCGGGATCAAGTCATCTTCCCACCTTGGCCCCCTACTCCCCCAGTAACTGGGACTACAGGGGTGTGCCACAACACCCAGCTAATTTTTATATTTTTTATAGAGACAGGGTTTTGCCACATTTGCCCAGGCTAGTCTCGAACCCCTGGGCTCAAGTGATCATCCCACCTCAGCCTCCAAAAGTGCTGGGATTACAGGTGTGAGCCACCATGCTGGGCTCAAGTTATTATATTTTTATATTTTCAACAAATGAGTAAATAAACCACTGGAATTCTGTCTGAAGATTTTTAAACAGGTTAGAAAATTTTGTGTAAGTTTTTAAAATGTGCATACACGACAGTTTTTATGGTGCCACAATTTTATCGTTTTGGATAACAAAATAGCCTAATGATAAGACATTTCCAAATATCTCATTTCAAAATATTTTCTCCATTGCATAGTTTATTTTTGTCTTTTGCTTTATTTATTGTACAGTTAACCATACGCCACAGCACTGTTTTATCATCAGTACCTGTAAGAGCTCTCTAGTGAATTATTTCCATAGTAATACATCTTATTTATATGCTTACTGTGTACCAGGCACTATTCTAAGTACTTTACATATTGACACATTTAATCTGCCCAATAGCTCTATGAAATCAGTACAATTATTATCACGATTTTACAGATGAGGCAACTGAGATGCGGAGGGGTTAAGTAACTTGCCCAAGGTTACATAATAAGTAGTAAAGCTAAGATTTACTACCAAGGCAATTTTGTACCAAGGCAGTCTGTCTCATAAACCCATGCTTTTAATTGCTACAGTACACCACAAAGATTGCACTAGTCACATGCTAACACTGATATTGTCCAACTGTCTGATTTTTGCCACTGTGATGAGTGTAAAGTGACATTCATAATTTACTGTATAACTTTGGACAAACTACTTAAACTCTGTGTCTGTTTCTTCATCTGTAAATTGGAGATAATAAAATAATACTGATTTCAAATGGTTGTTGTGCAATTTAAATAATGGTAGTGATGTTGAGTATCTTTTCTATATTTATTGTCCATTTGGGGTTCCCTTTTTGGGAATTGCCTATTCATACCTATTGCCCTTTTTTATTGGGTTTTCTTTTTCTGATTGATTTGCAGGGTGTGTGTATGTGTGTGTGTTATGAGTTACATGTCAGTTTTAGACATTTATATCTCCTTCTATCATTTTGTCTATGGTGCCCTCAGTTGAACAGGAATCTTTCATTTCATTTTGATATACTCAAATCTATTAATTGTGTTCCAAATGTAGAGAGGATAAAGATATGAAAAACACTGTTTTTGCTCTAAGCAACTTAAAACTAGCTGAAGAATCAAGAACAACTATGAGAACAAGTGTTAAACATTGTATAGCAGTCTGCAATATAATGCCCCAAGTTGTAAGGCTGTGTAGCCAACAGTATAAACTTGGGAAAGTATCTAAATCTTCCTGAGCTTCAATTTTATTTGGAAAACGGAAGCAATAAAAAAGACCTTTCCATTTACTGTATTTTTTTAATTTTTATTTTTTATTGTTATTATTTTTTTGAGATGGAGTCTCTCTCTGTTGCCCAGGCTGGAGTGCAGTGGCACAATCTCGGCTCACTGCAACTTCTGCCTCCCGGGTTCAAGCAATTCTGGTGCCTCAGCCTCCCAAGTAGCTGGCACTACAGGTGCCCACCACCATACCCATCTAATTTTTGTATTTTTAGTGGAGACGGGGTTTAATCATGTTGGCTAGGCTGGTCTCGAACTCCCGGCCTCAAGTGATCCGCCTGCCTTGGCCTCCCAAAGTGCTGGGATTACAAGGCATGGGCCATCGTGCCCAGCCTCCTTTCTATCTATTGTGATAATTAAATAAAATAAGAGATGTTGAATGGCTTTCATAGTTCCTGGTGTATAGTACCAACTACAATTTAGATGCAAAGCCGATCATGAAATAATAATGGCTATCACATACAGAGGTCTACTACCTGCCAGGCACTTTTTATATGTATCTGCTTAAATTTCACAACTCCCTGCAAAGCATTATCACTGCCATTTGTCAGAGGCAGAAACCTAGGTTCAGAGGGCTTATTATTTGATGCAAGTAAGGCCATGCAGCTAGTAAATGGCAGTGATAGGATGGAAAGCCAGATTGGTTTGACCTCAAACCTCCTGTGCCTTCTACCATGCCAAGCTGTTGTCAGAAAAGATATGAAGGAAGCAAACTTGACGTGGTTCCTGAAAACAAAACAAAACAAACAAACCCAAGCATTTTAGTAGATAAGAGGAAGGGAGGAAAGATCGTACCAGATTCTGAGAGGGTGCAGTGGATCTGCAAGGGATGCAATGTATTGTGCGTTATTCGAGGGCAGAAGCAAAACTTTATCCACAATAGTTCCCTTCAATCCTCGCACAGTGACCAAGACACAGTATCTGGTGCGAACATCTATTCCCTAATCTTATTACCATAACCAGGGAGCAGGAGTAAGTTGTCTGACTGGAGAGTTTGAAAGAACTCGGGATGTGTCACTCTACCCCCTCAAGTTTGGGGAGCAGGCATGTCCCAGGAGGCACGTTTTCTGCTTTTCCATGCAGTTTAGTTTTTACACAGGCAGGTTTTCCAGCTCTGCTTGTGACTGAGTGGACGTGTTCAATTCTGGGCCCGCTGTCCCTGCAGATCTAAAGCCATGGCTGCCATTCCAGCCTTTAGCAGAGACAAAGCTGACATTTTGCTCTCCATAAGTCTGACTCCTGCTGCTATCTCAGTGGATTCTGAACTTACATGGGGACCATGGGTATTATCTTGAAGCCCCCTAAAGCCACAACAGTGGGCACTCAACAAACCTTGGCAGCAGAGTGAATATGACAAGTTCAGAGGACAATGAGGAGACGGGCCTGCTTTGAGCGGAGGAAGTATGCTGATGTAGTTGAAGAGAAGTTAGATGGACAGGGTGGGCCCAGTAATGCAGGGCTTATAAGAAAGGCAGAGTTTGGATTTGATGTGGGAAGAAGAACGCTGAAGTTTCTGAGTAGAGGAAGAATGTGAACACGAGGAAGACAATGTTTAAAATAAGGGAAAGAATATGACAATGGATTGCAGTGGAGACTACAGGGGAGAGCCTGGAGCCAGAGGACAACGAAAGGAGGTTTCCAGAATTTCTGAGTGAGGGAGGATGAAGGTCTGGCCTAGGAAAGTGGACATGTGAACGGAGGCGAGGGGATGCATATGAGATCTCAGCGGCTAAACTGCCAGGCTATGGGTACAAGCCGGCTCTGAGAAAAGGAGATAGGTTTGAAGGCAACCACCCTGAAAGAGGTAGATAAGCAGGCCCTGAAGCTGGGGGAAGTGAGGCTTAGTCTTGGGCATGTGAAATCTGAGTTGCTAAGTGGATCTGTTCTCCTCACTAGTTATGGCAGGAAAGGCGCCTTAATTAGGAGCATTTTAGGGAGTTAACCCTGTCAAAGAGGTAGCACACTTTCGAAGGCCAAGGGCTGGGAAGAAGGTGGTGAAGATGGCAATCCTGAACACAGAGGCTACTTGGGATGACAGGGGTGGGAGGAGGGACACAGGTGATGAGTAAGTGGGCGGAAGAGAGGAGGGGGACACCGCTCCCGGGCCCGAGGGAAGGAGGGGATGAGGCTGCCGGCAAACGCTGGACTCAGGATCTTCCCAGCAGAGCAGGGCGGCCGCCACCTCACCCGGGACAATGCACTGTAGAACCCACAGCAGCCTTCCCCACGCCGGCCGGTCTTCCCGGCCCTGCGCCCACTTCCCGGTGCCCCGCTGCCCTGCTGCCGTGACCCCGGGATGCGGGGTCTCCTCTGCCTCCCTGGGCCTCCCCCTTCAGCCATGGGGGGCGGCTCCGCTTCCTAGGCCGCGGGACGTCTTTTCCTCCAGGTTCCAGTCCCGGACCTTCCCGGGCCCCCCACGGCACCGCCCACCTGGCCACCGCCGCAGCCCGCCCGGGCCGCCGCCAGCCAGCAGCCCCTCCCGGGGTGGGGTTTCCCTTCCCCCTACCCCTTTGTGGCAGGGACCCACGGGACGCCCCCTCTGCCTCCGCTCCACGTCCAGGGGGCCGAAGGGGCGCCGGACGAGGGACCGCGCGGAGAGAGAGGTTCGGCAGCGCCAGGACTCCCGCGGGCTCCCCGGAGCAGGCGGCGGAAGGAGGGGGAGCGGGAGCCGCGGGGGCCGCTGCAGCAGAAGGGGGAGGAGAATGGGGAGGAGCTGGGGGGCAGGCAGGCGGGGAAGGAGAGGTCTTAACGGGCGGCGAGGGGAGGTCGGATTTCCTCCGAGGCTGGCGATCGGCGGAGCTCCCACCTCCGCTTACAGCTCGCTGCCGCCGTCCTGCCCCGCGCCCCCGGGAGACCTGGACCAGACCACGGTGAGCGCAGGGCGCACGGCGCGGAGGCCGGACTCTTCGGGCGGCCGGGGGTGCTTGGGCGGCAGGAGCGAGCCTGCGGGACCCGAGCAAGTTTCCCAGGTCGGCGCGGGGCCCGGCGCCTTCAGACTCGCTCTCTTCTCTCTTCCGCAGATGTGGAAACGCTGGCTCGCGCTCGCGCTCGCGCTGGTGGCGGTCGCCTGGGTCCGCGCCGAGGTAGGCGAGGGGCCGAGGAGTCCGAACTCGGTCCCCGGGGCCGCTTGGGTCTGCGCGCTGGGCGGGTGGGCGCGCGTCCTGGGGATGCTCTCCCGGGGCGGCGCTGGGAGTTTCGGTCCTTGGGGTGGGCTGGGGTGGAGCTGGGGCAGTGCTGCGGTCAGAAATGCTGCTCACGAAACTTAAATCTCTAAAGCTGGAAAAGTAGTTCGGGCCGTAAGCGGGAGCCCCGCCGCGGCTAACATGGAGGGAGAGCGGGGAGGAGGAGAGGGGACGGGCTGGGCCGGGCCGACGGGGACGAGGCGGCGACTGGAGCAGCAGCGAGTTCAAAAAGGCGCCTCAGTTCCGTCCTTCACTTCAGAGGAGACTGAGAGTAGTTGGGGACTTTTCCCTCCCAAGTCTGTCTCCTGGGGGCGGGGGCAGAGGAATCGGGATTCTTCCTTTGGGGCAAAATTAATTTTCCTTTCTCTCTTTTAAAGTGAGATCATGATTCTCTGAA
The DNA here is from genome assembly GCF_029281585.2 of Gorilla gorilla gorilla. Lineage (NCBI taxonomy): Eukaryota > Metazoa > Chordata > Mammalia > Primates > Hominidae > Gorilla > Gorilla gorilla. Next base: position 131,308,439 of record NC_086017.1, on the reverse strand, counting down.
ATGTATTTTCTTCTTTGTGAAGTGTCCTCGGGTTTTGTGTTATCATCTGGGCAATGTAACGGCCTTTCCCGAAGTGTTCCCTGTAACGTTGCGCAAGTGTAAGAGAAGATCCATTGCTCTGCTCTTTGGGGGCTCGAGTTTCCAGTTAAAGCATTTCAGCGCTTGTTTTTTTGTACCAATTTTTTCAACTCTAACGACCTTCCTGAGACACTACAAACAAACCAACAAACTCTTTGCTCAGAAGCCGCTCCATTAACTCAAAGGTTTATGGACAGAAAATAAACAATTCTAAATTCCCCCGGCTCCAGTCTCCAGGAAAGTGAGGTCAGAAACTAAACATTTGATAATTATGGCAGGAGATATGGAAAGAATTAAAAAGCATGAGGGAGAAGAAATGGAATGCACATTACAAAAGAAATAGCTCCCTGGTGGGTGGTTTATGCTCCCTGTTTGAATTTTTTCCTTCATATTACAGTTTAACCACACCCTTAGCATCGCAGCTTGACTCTGCCCAAAAAAGTCATAAATGCATACAAGGTCTTCACAATTTTTTAAAAATACGCATTGTACTGAATTCTCATTTAATTCACTACTACGTTGTTGATTGAGGTGGAAACTCAATCAATTGTTTTTACTGCCAATGAAATAAAAGTAGCTAATATTTATTAAATATCTGCTATGTTGTAATAAAATTCCATTTTAATGACAGATAAATTGAGTCAGTTAAGGTTACCCAATGCTCTCAGCTATTAAATGCTAAGGGTGGGATTTGAACCCAAACAGTCTGGCTCCGGACCCAAGGCTCTTGACCATTAGCCCACACCACTTCCAAGCACAATGGTTTAACATTTACCAAGTACATTTTTGTTTACCACACACTGGGCTGTGTACGTGACCTGCAGTTACTTCTTTTAAAGCTCCCAAACCCTGTAATGTAGGTTTTATTATCCCGATTTTACAGAGGAAGAAACAGGTTTAAGGAGATTAGGTAACTTGCCCAGGGTCATACAACTAGTTAGCTCTGAAGCAGGATCTGAACCTACCTCTCTTACCTTTGGAGCCCATCTTGAACTCCAGGTCTGCTTCTTATCCATCTGGTTTTCCAGGGTTTGCATTTGAGAGCGTATCCCCCTTCACTGGCTGATGTAGCCCTGGTTAAGAAACATTTCTCCATCCCCTGCTGTGGCCCTTAAAAGGCAGTTGCAGACCAGTGATGGATGAGGTGAATCCCTGGTTGGTTTTCCAGCAGGCTCAAGAATTGCCAGCCAGTGTGTGAAATCACTCAGTGAACTGGAATGCAAATATGAGGTGTGAGGAGGCTGTTGGTTGACTTACCAGGCTGTGTGGCCCAAGGTCTGGAGTCTATTCTAGGCGGCCTGCAAGACACACACCCCTCCCAACCCCCTTCCTCACAGGGAAAACTTATCCCTGGTAGGAAGTTCCCCCAGCAGCAATTTCCTGCTGGAGGTAGAAGAGCATCCAGTGCTCTCACATAATTCCCAGGCAAACTACAGGGAAGAAGGCAAAATAGAGAAGTACTGAGATGTGAAAACAGAGTGCGTTGGTGGAGAAAGGAGGCTGTGAACTCACAGTGTATGGAAATGGTTACAATGAAAAGAGTGAGGGGTAGGTATGAGCTAGGTTACATTTCATGGCTCCAGGTTATTAAGGATTATTATCTTTTAATTATTCCAACCTCCTGGTGCCTGGCCAAGTAACATTTGGCAAGTTTTTAATCCATTTAATAATAATATACCTCTAACAATTGATGAAGAGGTACATTAACCCTCTCCCTATGGGAATTGTAATTTGGATTTTTTAAAAGCATTTTATCTTGTAGTTAATGGTGCTTGCCGTTTAAATTTCTTCCTTGTTAACTCTAAGGACAGTCTGCAAAAATGGTCACATCATGATATTTACAGTCTTTAGTGACATGAATCTATTTTAGTAAACTTCAAATCGCTAAAATTGTACAAATATTGTTGAACTTTTTAGAAATGAAATTTAGAAAATAAGTTGAGCCTTCTTGGTGCTTTCTGCTTTTCTGCAACCATAAATATTTAATTCAGCATATTTTTAAACAATTTAATCACTTTACAAATCATTTGTAAAGTGTTGATATTTGAAGAAGCCAGAGCCTCTGTAGTAAACCAGAATCAGAGGTGCTCTCCACTTGGGAAAAGGTGATTGTCATCAGTATTAATGCCAGTCTATGTCAATCCCATTTGGTTAGATTCACAAAGCTATTAACAAAAGTCATAAAGGAGCCTGGGCTCAGTGGCTCATGCCTGTAATCCCAGCACTTTGGGAGGCCAAGACGGGAGGACTGCTTGAGCCTAGGAATTTGAGACCAGCCTGGGCAACATCGTGAGACCATATCTCTACAAAAAATAAGAAAATTACCTGGGCATGGTAGCACACGCCTCTGGTCCCAGCTACTCAGGAGGCTGAAGCAGGAAAATCACTTGAGCCCAGGAGGCTGAGGCTGCAGTGAGCTGTGATGGTGCCACTGCACTCCAGCCTGAGCAACAGAGTGAAACCTTGTACTTAAAAAAATAGAAACAAACTCATTAAGCAAAGTGTCATATTGTTTTGAATGTGTTCCATGGTCTCCTACTTCCTTGGCACTTCAGGGTTGCTTTCTGATTGCTTCTTCTCTTTCTTACCTGCTCACTCTCTTACTACTCTGTCTGCAGCATATACCTTCAGCCAGCCTCCCTCCAGATTCTGCCACATCCACCTGAGCACACACACCCATGCACTCTGTAGTCTGCTTGAAAGGTACTGGGTGTAGCATATGTCTCTAGATGTGTGTAGATTAACATGTGAATGGACTAGGCAGAGAGGGCAGCAGCAGAGGGAGTGCCTCCACTAATAATTACACAGATATCCCTTTTCTAGATTCTCTGGGGAGAGGACTGTGTGAGCCTGCTCATCTACTCTTTCCCATCCCCCTCCCATTGGGAATTACTACAGTTCATTGAGAAGTGTTGATGGTGGATGCATAGTGTGGAGCCTGGGAAAATGTTAAGAACACAGGCGGTAGTGTGTGTGCCCTTGAAGCTCAGTCAGTGGATATCTGTCACTCTAACATGGCAGGCTGGAGAGAACCCTGTGGCCCAACTGCCTGCTTTAGGAAGACAGCCCTGGCAAGTACCCAAGCATACCCCCACTCTCCCTTGGTGGATGTCTCTGCTGTCACTATGATTCCCAGCATTCCAGGTCTAGAAATTCATTATGATAAGTCACATGTACAGTTAACTGATTCGTTGTTCAGAATCCTCATTCCAGTAAGGGATCCATGCTTGACCCATGAACTTTGAGTGTATTACCTAAGAGAGAACAATAGCAATTCTACAAATAGATGTACTTCACTTAGCTCTAGACATGCAATACTAGAAGATTATGAGGGCTTTGTCCTGAGGCCACGTTTCTTAACCTCACTGTACCCTGTTATCGGCATTGTACGCTAGGGGTTATATTTGGGAGCTCCTCTATGTTCTTTAGAATTGTTCTGATGGTAGACTCAAGTAAGCCTTGCATCCAACCCATATCTCTGACTGCATCTTCTTGGTGCCACAACTTGTATTATTAACAAAGCTAAAAAGATCTCTAAAATGATCTCTTGCTTGTTTATCCTTTGGCAAATAAGCTACTTCTTGCAATTCTAAAGACCATTGCTGGAAATTGGGGTGTAAAACATAGCAGGGGCTGTGCAGACTAGCCAGAACAGAAGGGCAAGCACCCAGCATACGAGGTCCTGGCCATTGCAAGTGGCTTTAGAAGGTGGACACGTTACAGTTCCCCTAGAAGTCTCTGGATTGGGTGACAGAAACCAGGACTCCATCCCCAGGCTCATAGAAGCAAGTTGGAGAGGAACCATGAGGTGAAGATCTGGTCATGGGCTGAAGTGGATGTAATGATCCGAGAGGAAATGCCCCGAAGACGAAAAGAAAGTCTTCGAAGTCAGTGGGCCAGAGCAACACATGCTGCCACAAGAACAGGAAGTAAAGGATGAGCTGTAAATACCAATGATCACATATGAGAATTGAAAATGTCATGGATTCTTTGTCTTAGTCCTCTTCAAATAACTGGACATCTGGCAGAATGTTTCTAACAGACATAAATTTTATTAGCTTAACGATACCAGTTAATAGGGAAAAAAAGTACAGTTAGATAGGTTCACTTTGTAAGCCAGATGATTAATGTCCTCAGAGGGCAAATGCATACTTTTTGTTTAGGATGCTCTATTCTGACTCCTGTGATTTTGGCAAGGGGTGCTTTCTCTGAGAGTATTCCATGAATGGCGTGGCCTTCCCTTCACTGTCCTCATCGAGCCTATACCCTGCTGCAGCTGAGCACACCTGGTACTCAGGTCAGAGTCACAGTGAAGCACAAGACATGGTCTCTGCCCTCACATTATTTACAGTCTAGCGGTGGGTCCAGGTGCTTTAAATCGTGGCAGCTACAGTTTATATTATTATAACTACAGAGTAACTAGTAGCTTTATACTTATTGCTGTTTTTTTTTAATTTACATTAATGTAGGGCCTTCCTTTGTAAGATCCTTTTATGGTAGCAAAATGCACAAATCTTCCATGTATAGCTTCATGAACTTTTACATCTGGCCCATGTAGGCACCATGCGACAAGACTGAGGGAGTTGGTACAGAAAGGTATGAACCTGTATGTTACCATGAAGTTACATACAGGAAAAGTTACCATGAAGAAAATGAGGGATAGGGATGACCTAGGGTACATTTCATGACTCTGTGCCCAAAGATGGCTATCTTTTAATCTGTCTCTTCTCTTGGTATCTAGCCAAGGTAACATTTAGCAAGTTTTTAATCCATGTTTTAACAACAGCAAACCTTCAATAATTAATGAAAGATAAATTAACCCTCTCTATATGAGACTTACTATTTGGATGTTATTTTTAACATTTTAACTTGTTAACAATAAATGGCTTTCCTTGTTAGCTACAAGGATGTGCAGCAAACACAGTGAAATACAGCCTTAATTGACATGAATCCATTTTAGTAAACTTTAGATCAGCTTTGGGGAGCTTTCTTGACTGTTTTGTGGATGGATAGATATTCCAGGGTTCACTGTAATCTATATTGAATTCCGCAAAGAACTCAAATCATTCTGTTAGACCACTTTGCCCTGGTCATTATTACTTTTGAAAGGACTCTACATAAGATGTCAGTCATGTTATTTATGACAGCAAAAAACTTAACATTGACTACATAGTCAACCGTAGGAGAAGGGTTAAATAAATCATGGAACAGCTGTATGTGCCACCAAAAGCATTTACAAAAACATTTTGAAGCGCTGGCAAATGATTATAATTTAATTTAAAAAGCACACACCCCCCAGCTTTATTCTCACGACTGTAAAAATTTATAGAAAAGTACAACAAACAAATGTGTTAGAAATTATCTGTAGGTAGTGGATTTATGGGTCATTTTATTCTTTGCTCTAGTCTTTTCTATATTCTCTAAGCTTTTAATTGGCATATTTTATTTTCATATTTTATCAGAAAATAACACATTAACTTTTTTATTTAAATAAAATACCACATATTAGGAGAAGGGAAAATTCCTCTCGAAAAAAGGAGGGGGTCACAAGAATCGTCACGATGTCAAGGCACTGGATGAAATATCCAAGGGGTAGGACTTCAGGGATTGCTTAAGGAGAAAAAGGTGGGGTGGTAAATGGCCTTTCAGAGATGGCACAGACGTGGCATACATATTACCATTACCCTCTCCCTTACCCATGACAGACATTTCTAATCAATCATAGAATTCTTTCCTACTGAACTTGGAGAAGGTTTGAAAATCCTACTCAGCAATGTTCTAGGTAGCCACTAGCAATCAGAGTCTATATGAGATGAAAGCTATTTACCATCCCTGCTGGATGGTAAATCAGTCCAATTTGACAAACATTGACGCATCTTTAGCCAAAATTAAGATAATTAGAAGGCAGAGTTTGGGACTGTATGAAACTGACAAAAACAACATGGGGTAATAGATGATAGAACTGGGTTAGCAAATGGATGAAATGTCAGGAAAATAGCACTTACGCCAGATTTTGGCCCAAGCTTCTAAGCTGTTTGGATGAATCTGAACACCTTAAAGTAAGCCAGACCTTCTAACATTGGCCCAGTCAACAAAAATATAACGAGAATTTTCTTGGCTATTCTGATGAAGTAAACAGTTGCTCTTGCTAAAGTTCTAAGAGCTGCTGCTGTCATAGATAACAGCTTTTGCATTAGCCTGGCAATAAGTTGCTAATAGGATGCTCTTTGGGTAGTTGGAGTACAAAATAATTCCCATAAATCTTCATTTCTTGCTTTGGTTGGAGGATTTCCATTTAATCTTTTCATAGACTTTAGATGCTCATTTGGAAGCCATCACCAATAAACTATTCCCAGGATTAAGTCTGAATGTGTGACGCCCATATGTCCCTTGAATAATCCTGGACACCATTTGTGACCAACTAAGCTGTTGACAAACAGGTCATGTGATACATGACAAAAGCTATCACATGTTGCAGGCCCAGATTTATATGTGCATGCATGTGTGCATGTGTGTGTGTGTGTCATGGGATATTGGCTTGAATTGATGTAAGGAAAATGTCTCTCTGTCTTTCTATACTTTTTGTTGTTTCAAGATTTAAAATCCTATGTCTGAGGCAAAATTTGTCTTTTCCCCTGTCTTTCCTCTTATCCTTCAATGACAGTTAATAAGTGTAATTTATGGATCTACAGAAGTGTCAGGCATTATGCTAGTCAGTTTGCACATAAGCTACTATTAGGAAGAGTGTGGGACTAAAAAGCCTTACCATACAGATCCCTGTTCTGAAGGAGCTGCTACCACCATCGCTGCTTGGCCATTAGGGGTCAGATGTAAGGCTTTAGCAGAAATTCCCCTTCCTCACCTCTTGGCACTACTTCAGAAAATCCTGAAACATGGCAGTGGGATAGACGGCCTCTGCCTTCTCAGAATTTGAAAGACTCCACTTGGGCAGCTGGACCCCTTTTCAGCCTGTCCACCTAATCAGTATGTCCAGTAGATGGCAGCTTTTTGTGTGGAACTTTTTTTTTTTTAATTTATTATACTTTAAGTTTTAGGGTACATGTGCACAATGTGCAGGTTAGTTACATATGTATACATGTGCCATGCTGGTGCGCTGCACCCACTAACTCGTCATCTAGCATTAGGTATATCTCCCAATGCTATCCCTCCCTCCTCCCCCCACCCCACAACAGTCCCCAGAGTGTGATGTTCCCCTTCACTTTATCTCACCTTGTGACCGTTCTGGGGGTCTGCTCTTTTTCTCTTCCCATTTTTCTTTGTCTTTTCTTGTTCTCATTTCTGGGTGTCTCCAAGTCTGCTTTTTTTTTTTTTTTTCTTTTTTGAGATGGAGTCCGCTCTGTCACCCAGGCTGGAGCACAGTGGTGCGATCTCGGCTCACTGCAACCTCCTCCGCCTCCTGGGTTCAAGTGATTCTCCTGCCTCAGCCTCCTGAGTAGCTGGGATTACAAGCGCCTGCCACCACACCTGGCTAATTTTTGTGTTTTTAGTAGAGATGGGGTTTCACCTAGTTGGCCAGGCTGGTCTGGAACTCCCACCCTCAAGTGATCCACCCGCCTCAGCCTCCCAAAGTGCTGGGATTAGAGGCGTGAGCCACGATGCCAGGCCTAAATCTATCTTTTTCATAGACTCTGTAAAAAACCCATTTTGTTATTAAGAGCAACGCTGTAGAACAATGAAAGAGTCTGACTTAGAAGTCCTGCTGTGCCCTTTCCTGGGCACCTTTTTAAAGTCACATAATGTCTCTAACTTGTATCTTCAGTTAAGAGCGAGGGCTTTGGGGCAGTGGACTGAGTTTGAATTCTGGCCTTGTCCAGCTGTGAGGCCTTGTGCAAGTTACTTAACCTCCCCGAAGTCACTTTCCTTACCAGTAGAATGGGAATCATTCCTGTGTCTCTACCTGTCTACTCGATTAGATCTTGGAAAAGGTCTCCTCTACTCATGGTGTATAGTCAACGCCAAAAACAAATACCTGCAAGAGATGAAGGGTCGCTTATGTTTTTGACTCTGTAATGATTTCACCAGGAGAATCCTCAGTATACAAGTAAACATCCACTAGGCATGGTCTTTATTTGCACAGCCTTTGTGCTGGCTCAGGTTGTTACTCTGATTACTGATTTTTCCTTGAGAGGAGGTATAACATAATGGCTTAGCGCTCAGACCTGGAAGCTATATTAAATCCTAGCACTGCCCTTACTAGCCATGTGATCTTGGGAAAACTACTTAAAACCTCTATGAGCCTGTTTCCCCATCTCTAAAATGGGCTTAATCCAGAGTATCTACCCCATAGGTTAGTTGTGAGAATTAAATAAGCTCTTACATGTAAAGCAGAGTGTTTTGGCACACGGTGTGCAGTGTTAGTTGGTTTTATCATCCTCAGGGCATCTCTAGGGGACGAACTCCAAAAGCCATGGGTGTGTGTGTGCGTGTGTGTACATGTGTGTACACACGTGTGTTTGCACATTCACGCACGTGTATATGTGTGCTTATGGCATACAGAAGTCTCCTTGCTTCTTTTTCTCTCTCCAGAGATTTAATTATCACCTTCTTTTTTAAAGAGAAAACTAGGATATTTACTTCAGTGGATGCTTTAAGGCCCAGAATTTATATCAGAACCCTTGCTTCTACTGAGCTAATCTTGCCCTTAAACTTCTGTGTAGTGTTTCTTCTGTGAAGCCACAGTTCTATCATTCCTCCAGGAGAGATTGAAGTACTCATGGAGTATCTCCTGTGCAGAGGCAGTAGGATGGGAAGCCAGCATAAGTTCTCCCTAAAGGTAGAGTGAGTGAATGGAAATAACTGGGAAGAAAACAGAAAGAAAAGGCAAAAAAAGAGGTATGTATGGAGGGGGCAAACAGATATCTTGGGTGGTCATTTCCATTTTGCTGTGGTCTTCATAGCATGGCCTGTTACCAGGCAATAAATTTCAAATTGTTGGTGTGGAAAATGTGATAATGCAAAGGAATAGGATCCTTTGCTTTCATTATTTCAAAAATAAGTGCCAATTACTCTCAAAGACAGGGTAAGAAGTATTCCTGGAGCAAGCTGGAATTTGTCCCTTTGGGAGCCAAGGCCACAGCTTCTGGTACTTTGCACACAGACCTGCAGTCCCACTAGGGAGGGGCTGCTGTGTCTGCAGCCAGGCCGATGCCAGCCTCACATGCCCACCCCTTCCTGGCCCTGGAGCCAGCTCTCTGTACCACTCCTTATGTTGCTCTTTGCTCTTCCCTTCATCTTTCTCCTCTATTTTCCTTCTCTCACCATTACAGAGAGGTCATCCTGAAGTGTCTGGGCCGCAGTAGGAGCTGCCAAACATTCACGAACCACCACGTTCACATTAGATGCAGAGATAAAACTGCACAAAGTCTCAATACACTTTTGCGTCACTCATCTGGGACAAAGTAAAATTTTTCAAAGTCAGCTCAAAAGAGGAAAGCAAAAGGTATTGCAGATCTGTTCTCTGTCAGGCACTGAGTTAGTGCTGGTGGATAAGAGACCTTGTGCCCAAAGAGCTTGCAGTCCAGGGGGGAGGCAGACAGGAACACAGGCTCAAAGTGATGCAATGTGAGAAGTATTGGGACAGGGCTGAAAACCTAACCCAGCACGAAGGGCTCAGGAGCGCTTCCAGGAGGAAGTGACCCACCAGCTGAGCTCTGAAAAATGACTGATAGTCACTGTGTCTTGTGGAAGTTTGAAAACCAAAGACGCTTCTGCTAGGTAACATCCACTCAGCATTGTAGAGACCCAGTCATTTAACTTTCCAGGTAACATCAGTTGTTATATGGCTATATGCCTGGAATGACACTTCAGGCTTGGCCATTCTGGCCACATAGACATGGCAGGCATGACCTCCATTTGGAATTAGGTCCAGTTACTTCTGAGTCACATTGGAATGCAGTTTTTACAGTGGAGCATTTGCAGCCTAATGATCAGTGACTTAGGAGTTTTGGGGGTTTTTTTGTAGCAGTTGTTTTGTTTTGTTTTTTGACACAGGATCTTGCTCTGTTGCCCAGGCTGGAGAGCAGTGACACAATCTTAGCTCACTGCAGCCTCTACATCCTGGCTTAAGCAATCCTTCCACCTCGGCCTCCAGAGTAGCTGGGACTACAGGCATGTGCCATCAGGCCCAGCTAATTTTTGTGTTTTTAGTGGAGACAGGGTTTCACCTTGTTGCCCATGCTGGTCTCTAACTCCTGGGCTTAGGCGGTCCTCCCTCCTCAGCCTCCCAAAGTGCTAGCATTACAGTCGTGAGCCACAGTGCCCAGCCTTGGGGGATGTTTTAAGGCAATTTCTTTGTTCTTCAGATGTATTCACAACTGTTCCGCATTAAATAAGGCCAAATGGCAAGACAGCTCTAAAACGCCAGCAGAGTTGCTAGGTAGGGTTGTACAGACTGTTCACTGCACAAGTGTGTCATGTACCTGTGTGTGGCACAGGGCTTCTCTGCCCACCCACAGGAAGGAGCACATTTTTTTCTAACTGATGTGCAAAGCTCCCCAAACCCAACGTTATCTCTGAGTCATGTGATGTTTATTAGACTATGGCGGTCATTTCTACATTTGTGCATCTTATAAATTGATTTCATTTAGACTCTTGCAAAGTTTTTGTACTAGGCCTCCATCAAAAGCCAATTCTGTGTTTTTGTGGATTTTCCTCATAGATAAGCAGAGATGACAGACATGGAAATCTTAAATATCTGGTTTCTTGTACCCACAGTGTGCCACTTTGGGCTGTTGCACAAGTCAGTCTAGTTTGGGAACTGTGATTCCCCAGGAATTAAAACAAGTATTCCCAGCTTCCTTCTGATTGCTGGATTAGCAGAATTTCCTCAGCCTCCAGCTGAATTCCAGCCCCTGGGAAGAAATGTCTTAGAGTAAACCCCCAGCCTGGAGCCTGTCAGAGGTTGTGTCATGTGTTTGCATTAGCTGAACAAAACCCGAGCAGGCTTTCCGGCCTTGCTCTCCCCTCCTCCCTGCACGCCTCTCCGCTGGGAGAGGCCAGTTAAAGTCTAGACACTGTCTGCTTGGCTCTGTGCCTTTTTAGCACAATCTGCGTGGTTCTGCAGCTCTTACTTTGGTTGTCCGTCCTCACTCGTTTCCCCAGTTTTCTTAGTTAGGCTTAAACTGTCCCGGGGGAGTGGCAACGAGTCGCACACATAGGAAACAAGTGAGTGAATTTATGAGCCTGTCAGGATTCAGCTGCCTTGAAAGGTTCAGAGTGAAGATAGCAGCAGTGCTGGCTGAAACTGTGGCTGAGTTTACAGACATCCCTGGTGTGAGCTGGCTTCAAACGAACCTCCATTTACTGGCCAGAGATGGGCTGGGATGAATAACTCAGGACAGACAGTGGCACCCCAGGTAATGAGCAGCCACCTGACTCCTCGTCTGCCAAATATGGGGGTTAGAGTAGGTGGGCTCTAAAATGCAGCTTTGAAATCCTATTCATATAAAAGGAGGTGGATATTCTAGGCTAGATTGTCAAAATATTCTACTTAATGGAATTGGGATATTTGATTAACTCTTATGGTGATTTACAGCCTAGTGAAGAACAGTTTGAAAGATAGGCTGGCTCAAGGATGAGAAAACAGAGTGAATAAAAACAGGAGGCATCTTGTGTCCTTTACTTTCTCTCGCCATGTAGTGAGTGGAATATAAACAGTACAGCATGTGGCACCTGAACAGTCTTCATGCCCAGGAATCCCAAATGCTGTTTACTCTACAGAAAGGAATCACTTGATTTTCCACTTCAGAAGCCAACCGCTCAACAACACTGGGGAAGAAATGAAGAATCCTGGGTCTCCTTGTAGTCGATCAAGAAATTTTGGGGGGAAAAAGGGAAGACAACCCCTAATTCAGAGTGTGCAATTTGGGATTTATTGAACTTACTTGAAAAACAAAAGCAAACAAAACTTTTTCTCACTTCGGTAAATGTTCACATTTTCTTTTAAAAATAATGATGCAGTATTGCAAATGGCTTACAGAAATAGTTGTCTGAAACTATTGCATGGACCCTAATTTTGTTTTCTGGAATGCTTCTTTTTACCTTTGCATCATGTTGCCTGGCCCATGATCAGGATCCAGGAGCTCCTGAACAAGTATTAATGAATTGCCTGCCCTGCTCCCCTGGCCCTGATCTCTGGTCAGATCAGGCTCTTACTACAGCCCATGGGCACTGGTCTTTGGCTTTGACCCAATGGTTAAATCAAGTGACTTGTTAGGGTGAACACAGTAAGGAAGCAGAGGCCAATGCAGATGTTTTAGTCCTGCTGAAATGCTTGGTACCTTGCCTGTACTCCAGTTCCCAAATCTCACTAGAAAATCCCAATGTGCTAAATCGTGCTATTGATCCTGACTGGGGAGCCAGCCAGCTCAATATTGGAGGTGGCTTTTCTAGTAAGGGTACAGTACAGGTTAGAATTGAATTAAAATTGGCTGTGCCCCAGGGTAGACTGTGTGTGTGTGTGTGTGTGTGTGTGTGCGTGCGTGCATGGATATGTGTCTGTGTACATACAGAATACACAAGGAGACATGCACACACACACACAAATAGACACTGACTTAAATTTCACCACTAGGAGAACATGGCCATCTCCCTATAGCTCTAATAGTGAGACTTTTCTCACAAAAATTCCTGTGGAATTTGTTTTGTTTTAATTTAGTTTAGTGTTTGACTTATGTTATACTGCCCTGATTTCTTTCTAAGCCTAGGCACATAAACCAGTACTTATTTTTATGGTGTGAAGTTTGCCTGTCAATGAATTTAATAAGTGCATGTCATTCATTCACTCATTCCCTACCATATTCCAAAAATAAGACATAGGTTTTCCCTCCCTAATCCCACAGCCAACATACCCTATTAGCTTCTGTAAGGGTTGGGCTAATTACATGTATTTTTAGCTATTGAGAGGGCCCAAGTTTGTAGTTTGTGGCATAACATTTGTGACAGAGAAAAAGAAAATGGACGGGACCTCAAAGATGGTCCGAGAAATTTCTGATCCCCTTCACACATATACCTGGTTCACCTAAACTGTAGTGTGAAATTGATACAGTGGAATTTCTATCAGAGAGGCTAAGCACTATTGAAACAGAAATACAGATGCTCACCCTGAGCAAAGACTCAGACATACTGAGTTCCCTTTACTGTCAGGGTCCCTACCAGGAGGGCCCAGCATGGCTTCTTGGTGGCCCAGCCGAGCTCACAAAACTTGCTTTGGGATGGAGGCAGATGTATGCTTGCCAGTCATTCACAAATACTCGGAGCACGCAGCTTCGCTTCTCCCAGGGCACCACCATCCCTGGTTTTGCACTATGTGCTATAATTATGGTGCTACAGGGACAGGCTGAGGCCTACATCAGAAGCAGGAAATTCACCTGGCTTCTCCCTAGAGTCCCAACAATCTTTCAGGAATGTGTCTGTTTGTGCTTTGTTCCCCTTCCTCTAGTTTTCCCTCCTTGACATTTTCTATTTTCTTTCCTTTCTTATCCTGTGTGGCCTTGGTCTTGCTGACAGCCACATGCAGAGATGCAGATTTTCTGGTTTAGCTATTTATTTTAAGGAGAAAGACATTCACTTTATGCATTAATTGGTGTCTGCCTCCTGTTCCACAGAAGGGTAATTTTCTGTGTGGCACCAAGGGCTTGATAGTGATCAAAGAAAACCCCAGTTCCCAGTAGGAACACACTTCAGGTGTGAGTCCATTTTGGGTTTCTCAATCTCCTTTCTTGGGAGATGAAACTAGAAGGGAGAATGGGACTGGGAAATGTTTTGAGTAGAGGCCAGACATTCAAGTCTTGGCTAAATGTTGGGTATAATAATTTCAGTACTCACTGCAGACTTCTTTCTTAATAAAACTCCCCAAGCTACTTGTGGACCATGTTGTTTTAAAGGATAGTTACAAAGTTAACCGCTTCCTCTTACAGATACAATTGGAGAAGAGTCTTTGTGTTTTTTCATTTTCTACAAAGGAACATACATAAGCTAGATAATAAGAAACCATGTTGGGGTTGTTTTTGTTTATTACGTGTCCTATTTTAGATACTTTTTTTTTGACAAAAATAAACTGTGATAGGGATATGAAATCCTGTAAAAACAACCAGCGCTTGAGGATGACTACCCCACTATATTGGTCATTTTACAGCTTAGGTAATTGAGTTTTTCCTCCAAATTCCCCATACACATTTGATCAAATAGAAGTCTCTTCATTTCCTGTTTTAAGTTGCTCCATGGAATTGCTGTGTGGATTAGAGAGCAAGCTGGGTTCCTCCCCAGTGGCTGTGTTTCCGTTGGTTGATTGGGTTATTTTCCAGGTAATGCTATAATTATTTTGCCCAGTGTAAATGGCATTGTCGTGTAATGACTGGAATTACTCATGTTACAGTGGCCTGGAATGTAAAGACTTCCTCATTCTCCAGTGATTTGTTGTTTGACTCTGACTCCAGGAAAAAGTCTTTTCTCTGCCTAGGCTGAAGTGTGTGCATGTATTTGGGGCTCAGATAGATAGCTGAGGCTCTAGACTGACAGTCTATGGGCTCAGATGTGACAGTAGCCATATTCAGAAAGTCATGACAGTCTCTGAGAAAGAGACAAAAGTTAGGAATTCTAAGCCTAAGAGTGTTCAAAGCATGTAATGAACTGCCCCCAAATGGTTCTTGTCCTAGAAGTGGGTAGAACAAATAAGAAGGAGGAAAATAGTGATGAGGAAGACTGGAAGAAGGGAGGTGGTGATGCACGTGGGAAACTGTTAATTTTAGTGGGTTAAGCAAATGCAGATGAGGCGATTGAGTGAAGAATTTCTGTTAAGTGCTTCATGAGAAAATACTGTGAGTGAACACTGCAGATATATATGATCAGAAAAGATATATCACTGTTTTTTGTTTGTTTGTTTTTGTTTTGAGACAGAGTCTCGCTCTGTCGCCCAGACTGGAGTGCAGTGGCAGGATCTCGGCTCACTGCAACCTCTGCCTCCTGGATTAAAGCAATTCTCGTGCCTCAGCCTCCCAAGTAGCTGGGATTACAGGTGCCTGCAACCACGCCCGGCTAATTTTTGTATTTTTGGTAGAGACGGGGTTTCACCATGTTGGCCAGGCTGGTCTTGAACTCCTGACCTCATGTGAGCCCCCTGCCTCAACCTCCCAATGTGCTGGGATTATAGGCATGAGCCACCGTGCCTGGCTGTTTTTTGTAAGTAAATGTATGCTCTGTAAGCACAACTCACAAATGATAATTAAAGCTGTAAATTAAAATGGCACCTGTACATAGTGTGTGGCAAGGGAGATGATGTCTACAAAGGTGCCTCCCACAAGGTAAGTACTCAATAAATAGTAGTTGCTATTGTTCTCCTTGTTGTTATGGCTTGAATTCCAAGGAACGGTAATAACACCATAGGGAGAGACATGAAGAGCCTAGACCCAAAGTGTGTAGTGAGTGAAGTCCATATATGTGCTGGGTTAAATGGTTTTTTAGTTAGAGGATGTTCCAGAGTTTTACAAAGTTCGTGTGCGTTTATGACTCTAGAAGGAAGTATAATAAGTAATGTTTCCCAAACATTTTACCACAGAACACCATTTCAAAAAAGGCCATAAATATTTCAAGGCTAGTGTTCCACGGACAGACTTCCCATGAACAGGATCTATTTATATGTGAACCCAGGTCTTAGTGGCCTTGCTGAACTCACCTCATAAACTAAGTTTCCTCAGGAAGGCAAGGGACTTGTCTGGACCCAGAGCCTGTCTCAGAGAAGATCCTCTTGGTAGTGACTCTAGAATGGACCATCAGCATGGCCATGTGCACACCTGCCTAGAACTGGCTGGGCTTTTGGATATCAACTTATGTACCCAGGAATTTTCTCTTTTATTTTTCACTTTCTCTGTTCATACCCAGTCTATCAGCAAGTCCTGCCTTCTGTACTGTCAGAATGTATCACCTCTCCACTGACTGTCCTCTGTCCCCACCGCCACCATCCTAGCCAAGCTGCCATCATTGTGCCTGGACTATTGCAATAGCACCTAGCTGCTCTCCGCTTTCTCTTTCCTGCGACCTTGCTCTTTCTGTACAGGACAGCCTGAGTAATCTTTGTAAAACAATATCTGATCATGTCACTCCCTGAGCAAAACCCCCAGTGACATCCATTGCATTAAGAATAAAATACAGACTTATGATCAGTACCTTTAAGACCCTACATGCTCTACCCCTTGCCAGCTTTTCCCAGCTTACCTCTTGCTGCTCTGGCTTTTGGACCCAGTGCTATGGCTACACTGGCCTTTTCTCTGTTCCAGGAATGTAACAAATTCCACCCTGCTTCAGAGCCTTTGCACTTTTCTACTCTCGTCTGAATTGCTCTCATCCTTCAGGTCCCAGCTCAAGAAAGCATTCCCTGACCACTCAATCTAAGTGGTGCCCTCTCTCCCAGAGTTCTGTCATACATACTCTATTTTCCTCTAAACTTACTGATCACAGGCTGAAATGAACTTATTTTTGTTTGTTTATTCACCTTCCTCCCTCTAGAGCATGTACCCCTTTAGAATAGGGCTTTGTCTCTCTCATTCTGCAATGGATCTCTAATACCTAGAACCAGTTGTGCTTAGTGTATAGTAGATGCTTAGTAAATATTTGTTGAATTAATCCACTAGCTAAATGGATTAATAAGGCCAAATGTCTCATATGTAATACAGAGAGGTGCCTACAATCTTTGTATCTTAATGATAGTCATCTCTGTGCCGTATTTTGCAAGAATATTGTGCATCTGGGAAGATGGTTGACAGCACTTGCCCATCAACAGTTTGCTTAATCTTGGACATGATAGTAGTGCTGGGCTTGCTTAATCAGACACCTGGATTCTAAGTCTCTCAGTCCCAGGTGAAGTTGGAAGTTAAGCAGAGGCTAGCTGAATAGTAAATATTTTTATTCTTTCCTTCCATGATCAGCAATTTTAATATAACTTGGCACCATTCCCAGAGGAAGCTAATGTCCCAAAGAATATGAAATAAAGCATTAAATTCTGTTGTTGGTAATTCTTTGCCCATAGTCACTAGTCACCTTTGTCTTTGGACCTCACCTTTTGCTGAAACCTTTACTTTTTTGGATCCTTCCTGCTGTTACTCTCTCTCTCTGGTTTCATTTGAATGGCAACTGTGATGTTTCCAGTATGGATAAAACAAAGCAAAAGGCATTCAGTGTCACTGGATTTGCACATTAAGATCTCAGAGGCGAAGTCTCATTCTGGGGAACGTTCCACCGCTAACACAGTGGTCAGCACTGAGTGAAGTCCCCGGGGGCCAACCACCTCCACTTACCTGTGGCCTTAAGTCAGAGTTCCCGGACTTACCATAGCATACTACTTCATTTTTCAGTGGAGTTGGGAGTTCCTCAGGGTGACCCCAAACAGTTAAATATGTGGCATTTCTCCAGTGTTTACACAGTTAAAATGAAGGATACCAGAGCTGTGAGAACAATATTGTTACATGATACTTGGAAGTGTTTTTACCACAAATGATAATCTATCCATAGCAACTAAGCTAGTACATTTTTGTGTAGAGTTTCTAATGCAGTCCTTGGGGAAAAACAGAATGAACAAAAAAGGAGGTCTTTGTGCATTGTGTACAGCTTGAGGGTCTCAGAGGGTTTTAATTTCTGAAAAAATAGGGGGGAATTTGTTGCAGTGGAACGGAATACCTGGCAGTCCCTCATTGGTGGGCCTCCTGTCAGCCAAGGCCTGATTGGCCGGCATAAGTAGGTTTTACAGCTCCTTCCCCCCAGCTGTGACATCCCAACTGCTTCAAGGAAAGAATGCAAGGCAGGAATGTCTCAAGAAGAATAGAATGTGCATGTTTTCATTGACTTTAATCTCAAGGCACTGAAACTGTGTTTGTGTGTGTGTAATACTGAAAGTTGGCAGTAAGAGAGTGTAGCAGTCAAGCCAAGAAAATTTTTAAAAAAGGTTTTGAAAAGATATATCTATCTCATTGCCAAATTTGTCCATGGATTTGTATGCCCCCAAAAAAGCATATTTAGCTAAGAGAAGCCTCCAAATATGTACAGCTTAATTAGCCCTTTTGTCATTGTTTCTGAGCTAGGCCATAAAAAGTCTTACAGAGAGGAAGTACCAAACATTTTACCTTTCTTATAGAGGAGACCAGAAGGGTGAAATGACTTGTCCACAGGCATTGAAAACAGCCAGAATTCAGCCTAAGTGCCCATGACGCCTGCCCATTTTTGAAGGACTAGGTCCTCATTACTCAGTATCCTGGTCCCAGATGCAGCCTGACATGCTGCCTTGCCTGTATGTTCAGATAATCTCTATTGACTTCAGTTATACACCACTTGAAAAGTATTCCAAGTTAAAGAAGGTCGTCCTCTTTCTCCTCAAACCCTCCTCCTCCGATGCAGTGAGGTCAGAACTCAGAACTATTTTTATTTCCTTTTTTCTCTTTTTCTTTTTTTTTTAAGAGACAGGGTCTTGCTATATTGCCCAAGCTGGTCTCAAACTCCTGGCCTCAAGGAATCGCCTCGCCTTGGCCTCCCAAAGTGTTGGGATAACAGGCGTGAGCCACCGCATCCAGCCATAACTGTTTAGAACTGTGCTGTTCAATGCCGATAGCTACTAGCTGCAGTGGCTACTGAGCACTTGAAACGTGGCTAGTCCAATTTAGATGTACTGTAAGTGTAAAAGACATATCAGATTCCAAAGACTTAGTACGAAAAAAGTCTAAAATATCTCCATATTATTGATTACATGTTGAGATGGTAATATTCTGGATATATTTTCTTAAAATAAGTGATTACACTTAATTTCACCTTATTTCTTTTGAGTTTTTAAAAGGTACCTTCCAGAGGCCGGGTGCGGTGGCTCACAACTGTAATCCCAGCACTTTGGGAGACCGAGGTGGTGGATCACTTGAGGTCCGGAGTTCAAGAACAGCCTGGCCAACATGGTGAAACCCTGTCTCTACTAAAAACACAAAAATTGTCCGGGCATGGTGGCAGGCACCTGTAATCCCAGGTACTCAACAGATTGAGGAAGGAGAATTGCTTGAACCCAGGAGGCGGAGTTTGCAGTGAGCTGAGATCATGCCACTGCACTCCAGCATGGGCAATAGATTGAGACTTCGTCTCAAAAAAAAATGTACCTACTAGAAAATTTTAAATTCTGTATGAGATGGGTGTTCTATTTCTGTTGGACAGCACTGCTCTAGACAGTTGTCACTTAACCATAGCCACACATTGTCTTGAGTTATCTCTTATTAGATTGTGTTGTTCTGTTATTTAAAATTGCATATATTCATTCCCCTAGCTTCTCACCTAAGCTACAAGCTCCTTAGAGACACAGACTGTGCTTTACTCTTCCTTGAGCCCCTGGCACTTGGCATGATGTTTGGTATTTTTTTGATTGTCCTGTATATTACTTATAGATTTCATCTATTTCCATGTTAGATATTGATAAGGAAATGCAGATTAATTTGTGTTTGGATTGTTGCTTTTCTTTTCAAAGGAACTGATTTTATGTAGTTCTTAGTTTGTTCCCCAAAGATTAACATTCCTCTAAACTGGACTGTTAAAATCCAGAGGACCTGTAGAGGGTGCCAGAACTTCCTGACACCCATGCCTAGTAGAGAACAATGGTGTTAAAATTGATGCTTACAGGTTTTAAGGAGCCCCTCCTGACCACCCCAGAAATCTTGAGAAGTTCCAAACTCAGCTCAGAAACTTGTGCTCTACTTTTCAGGACCTGTCTGAGTAATAGGTGCAATAAATGAGGCATGTTGGCCCAGGGACTCCCAGCCTTAAACCAGGGTTGAGAAGAGGGCCACCACCAGCCTGAGTCAATGAGTAACTGTCAGGAACTCCTGCCAGATGGCTGTGATTCCCAAAGTCTCTGAGAAAATTCTAGGAGACACACTCTGGGTGGGCCTTACCCTTTAAACATCCTACAATTTTGTAACTGAGCCTGTGGCTGAACCACATGCTCATAATATCTAGGCTGGCTAGCTTATGCCTAAAACATAGTCATTTCTGCTGGTGCTCTGGGAGAGCCTGATCTTTCCCTGATTTCATGACTACAGGATCCCTGTGCCACTGTTTTCAGTTCAGATGTTAAAGAATGTGTAAGAATGCACTCCTGGAAACCACTCCCCTTCAGGGGCAGATATATTAGGTCTCACTGCTGTGGAATGATCCCACTCCACTGACCACTTTATTGCTGTAAACAGTGAATAGGGAACTATCTCCCTTAGGTGACAAAGTGTGAAATGAATGATTGTCTCTTAAGAGGAGTAGTTGGAAGGATTTGTAATGATCAAGACTTAGAAGCCAAGATGGTCCCATCTGCTGAGGCTCCCCAGCTTCCCAGCAGCAGAACCCTCGAAAATCCTCCTGTGGCTGTTGAATCAAGGGAGATTAAGGCTACAAAAGGCAGTTCATGCCCAGAGCAGTAAATTAGGGTTTGTCTTTCCTAGGTTATTGGGTTTGGGTTTGGGTCTTTTGAGTATTGAAAAATTCATGCCCCCTTGAAAATCCAGTCCCAAAATTTATGGGTGGGTTTCTGGAGGCCCATAGATACCAGGTTAGCATCCTCACTCTCTAAAATAAAAACCACAAATTTTCCCATCCCATAGGCAGCCTAGTAATTAAGGTGACCATGTGTCACAGTTTAGGCCTATTGTCCAAGTGTGTCTGTTTAAAAGGTTTCCTTTAACTCTCAAATGTCCCCATTTGGATGATAAAATATATGGCTGAAGGCCACACTCCTGGGTGCTCCAGAGTGATGCATAAATTAAACTTGCAGCCTCCTTCACTGATCCTCACTCAGCTCCAGAAAGCCCCAGAGACCAGAGATTACTCTTCAGCACAAACTCTCCTCTGAGAGTTCCTCATTCCTTCCTTTGGATGCCCTCTGAAGGGAGCCCTTGATGTGCATTTGAAATTGCTCCAGGGGTGGGAATGGGGATTAGGAGGAATTTGTGGGAATGGGGATTAGGAGGAATTTGAGGGAGAGGGCCTTCTAGAGCCTGGGCGTGGGCAAGCTGGAGGAGCCAGCCATGAAGCCCAAGCATGATGAACACCACTGGCATTTCCTTGGAGGACTGTATTCCTCGGACTCCAGGTTTTCCCCACTTTCTTCCTGGCCAGCAGTTGCTGTGGCAACACAATGTCTGAGAACTTCTAATTACATCTGTTGCTTCTCCTAGAACCCTACTGAGCCACACATATGGAGACTTCATTTAGCTTTGAGTTTCTTGCTGGGTTTTAACCCTGTCTGCATCCTTAGGCTAGAGAATAATTGCCAGGATGCTGGAACCTTAACTGCTTTGCAGCCACACTACCCCCACAGATTCCCAGGACTTTGTCCCTGTTTTTTTTGTTGTTGTTGTTGTTGTTGTTGCTGTTTGTTTTTTGTCTGAGACAGAGTCTCACTCCATTACCCAGGCTGGAGGACAGTGGTGCGATCTAGGCTCATTGCAACCTCCGCCTTCCAGGTTCAAGCGATTCTCGTGCCTCAGCCTCCAGAGTAGCTGGAATTACAGGTGCAAGTCACCACATCCAGCTAATTTTTGTATTTTTAATGGAGAGGGGGGTTTCACCATGTTGGCCAGGCTGGTCTCAAACTTCTGTCCTCAAGTGATCCACCTGCCTAGGCCTCCCAAAAGGCTGGGATTACAGGTGTGAGCCACTGTGCCTGGCCTGTCCTTGTTTTTAAAGTGGAGACTGGTGCTACTTTGCTATGCTGGGTCTCCCAGATCCATTTTGTTTCAGTCAACCCTGACATCCCTACTATCCCCCCATCCTCCACCATTGTATCAGATGGTCTCACCTCTTGGTTGGCATCACCAGTTCTTATTAATGTGCCCAATCCAAGGGGAGATAAACCACGTGGGCACACCTAAGGCTTTGCTGTCCCGGCAACTCGTGTTTCAGTGTATTCCAGCCCACTGCAAGGTCAGCCTAGTGGATGAGACAGAGGGGAGTAGTTAGAGATCCCCAGAATATTTTGGGAGTGGAGGAGGGGTAGAGCAAGGCAAGAAGCTTTTTTCCTGGTCTAGAAATGTTGGCCAGCCTGTCTCCCTCTACCTCAGAAGACAGTGTAAGGGCGGGGTTCCTCAGAAGAGTTCACGCAAAGCACTGGCCTCAGATAATAAGCCCATTTCCACAGTTTCTCCTGCCTTCTCACTTGCTTCTCTTCATCTCTACTTCCCCCTAGTATAGGCCCCCAAGGTATCAGGCAGCTCTTTGGCTGCCCCTACCCTATACTCAGAAATCTCACCCAATTTTGCTTTGCTCTGAGATACCCCACATTCCCACATTACCTTATCTTCCTCTTCACCAAATTCTCATTCTCTCAGCATGTCTCAGTTAGGTTATATATTTAAACTGTGGACAAAGGAAATGACTGAAAGCCATTTTAGTCCTCCGTTGCTCTTCTACCTCATTAACACACATATGCATGCACACACATGCACAAACACACTCTTCAATGTCTTTCTGTGGGCCTAAGACAATCTCTAATTAGTGAAATTCCAGGCTGAACATATATGGCCTGGTGGCGGAGGGCAGGGTCTTTAGGGTATTTCCTCAAAGAAGACCAGTTCTGGGAGGGAGCAGCCCCAGGAAAAGAGTTGGCACAGGTGTTGTTCCTCTCTGTCCCTATCCCAAGTCCCCAGGGCAGTGTGGTTCAATCCACCTTTTTTTGCTTTCAACAAAGGTTAATGGAGTGGCACAAGGTATGCTAGGTCCTACAAAAGGATGGACAAACAGAATCTTTGTCCTCTAGGAGCTTGTAGTTCAGCCAGAAAGACAAAATCCACACAATCGGTTCTGTTTTTAAAAAAATAAATGATCAAAATGAGTTCATACAAAGAGGAATCAAAGTTCAGAGAAGGAAGGGGGAATTCATACCAGTAGAAAGTAAAAGGTCACTGAGGATGGAGTGGTGTAACTTGACCAAAGCCTTGAAGGACAGGGAGAATTTGGGCAAGCCAGACAACAAATCAGACTTCCCAGATGGTGACATTATTTTTTTAGGTGGTCTTGTGGGACATTCTCTGCCCATCTGAAGGTTAAAGAAGCATCTGACAATTCCTCATCATGCTGACATTTTCAAAGGCTAATGAGTTCTCATTTCAAAACATAGAGCCTTGGGAGCCCTAGACCCTTTTTTTTTAATTTTAGTCCACTTACAGCTTAAATCTGCTGTGGCTACCTGCTCTGCTCACAGACACTTCCCAAAGCTCTCAGTATCCAGGGTCCCTAAGAAGTGGAGGGTTGCTTGAAGTGAGGAGCCCACAGATCTCGAGGCTACATGAACAATGAAGTCACCCAGGAGAGAGGAAAAACGCCCTGTGCCATATGCCAAAGACTTTGTTAACAGTGCCCAGGTAGAAGGCAGTAGGTGACAGTGTCGGGCATCCAACTCAGTGCCAGGGCATGTGGACCACCGTCGAGAATAGTGGCTTGGCTTGCAGGTTTAGGGGGAATCATGTGCAAATTGGGGTAATGGAAAGCAGCCACAGAAGTGATGGGGGTACTGTTCCAGCTCAGGGAAGCAAGCAAGCTCTCTGCCACAGTGGATTCTATTCCCAGCAGGTCTGTGGTATCAGGAACCACCCAGGGACTACTTAAATTCAGTGGCACCCAAGGCAAAAATGGGTGGAGTGGAGAACTAGATACCTCTTAGGCGATATCCATCTCATCTGCCTTCCACCATATCAGGGGAATAAATCCTACATTCCACTTGGAACTCCAAAGAATGCAAATCCTAATGGGTTCAGGGCTTGGGAAGCTGGGGGTGGGTGGAGGGTGGGCTTGCACGGGATGGAGGGATGGGAATGTGTAGGGATGTTGGCCCAGATGTGGCAGGCACTGCAGGGGATGCTTCTAAAACTGCCTGTCTTGAGAATTTTCCCACAGCTGCCCTAGAGCTTTCTCCCTTCTTTCATTTGAAGGTACTGGGATTTAGGTGTGTGGGATTTTTTTTTTTTAAACTTTTGATCAACCATTTTCCTTGAACTACATGTGGAAATAATTAGAGCATGAATGCTGAGTAAATGTGAGCCCTGGCAGCCCCAGACATACTTCAGTGACAGGTTCTTGGCAGGAATGAAGAATTGTGAATCGCATGTGAATTTCCTTTAGCCTTTCTCTCCTTTCTTTTCTTCCCTTTTCTCCTTGCAAGGCAAATGCAAGTAGAATAAAAAATTTATTCATAGTATTCTAGGGGAGTAGAGGGTTCCACCCAGTTCACTAGAAACAAAATCAGGACACTCAGTTGGGGTTCCATTACTGCTTCCCTGATTCCCTCTGCCATGATCTGGGAGGGAATGAAAAGGCATTGCTTATGAGAATCCTTTGACTATGAGAGCCAACTTTAATCCCCCCTTCAGAACCTAGCAACACCCTCATGTGACTGTATACATAACCACTTTCTTTAGTTTGGCCATTTAGGTTAGCTTCCTTGGGAGAGTGAAGTTTGATATTCAGGAACATCTGAAGTGGTAAATTCCTGAGCTTTCTAATTAATAGAATTCTTACAGCTTAAGGGACTTAGGCATCATCTATAACCTCTGCATTTTATAGCTGAGGAAACTGAGGCCCAGAGAGGTCAAGCACCTTGCCCCATGTCACACCATATGTTAGAGGCAGAGATATATCCAGGGCCCATTTCAGTCCTCCTGCATTAATTCTTCTTACATAGGACATCACTGCCTCTGCCTGGCTTACACTCCAGGTTACTAGTTCAGGTTTCAGCAGAAGTTTAAAAGCTTTTTTTTTTTTTTGGCTGTTTTATCCCGACATTTGCCAAATGATTTCTCTTACATGGCATTCATCATCCATTTCTGGGAGCTCTCTAGGCTTCCTGGTTTTCCTCCCAGTTCTCTGAATGCTCCTACTCTACTCTCGGCTGCTTTGCTGTCAGAGTTCTCATACCATTGTGCAGGCTGTTGACTGCATGAGGAGCTGACAGGGGCTGAAATCCAAACTACGCTCTGCTAGCCAAGCCCCATACCCTGGCCATGTGCTGCATCTCCTGGAGAGAAAGGTGCCTTTTCTGATTTGCACAGAGACCCCTTGTGGGCTGTTCTTCCTGCTGTCTGTGCTCCCCCTTTTCCTTCCACGCCCTAGCCGCCCTCAGCCTTCCATGCCCACCTTTTCCTCCTGAGCTCATTTGTTCCTCTGCCTCCATTTCTCACCCCTACACAGGTGACGCCCAGATATGCATCTTTAGCCAATATTGGCAGCTGTCGGTGGGATGTTTCACTGTCCCTTGAGACACATGTCCATAACTGACTCATCATTGCCCACCCCACCCTCACGGGACACCTTTCCCAGGCTTCATCTCTGACAGAGACACACAACCAACCCTCCAGGCCCTAGAAGCCAAAGATCTGGCAGCCCCCCAGACTCTCTCCTTCCTCTCTCTATTCAGGATGTTGCCAGACCTCGTTATTCTGTAGAGATTTCTCTTGGACCCCTTCCTTCTACAACCATGCCACCACTAGTGTAGATGCAACTGTCATCACCCCAGGCCTGTTCCAACTGATATCCTTCTGCCTGCCCCCAATTCCGCCTTACCCATTTCTTGCCATGTGCCACTGTTCAAGTGTTTTTCTTAACACTCTCCTGCTCAAAAACCTATAGATTTTCCATCCACATCCTACCTTTCTTAAGAGCTCGGCTCAAGTCCCATCTCTTCTACGAAGTCCCATCTCCTGGAGTCGGCCCCATTACTTAGGACTGCATTGGCCTGTATTCTTGTTTCATCAGCTCAACTAGGTTAGACACTCCTGTGGTGGGGGCAGCCACATCCTCTGCTCCTTTTTGGGTTTTTTGTTGTTATTTTTAGAGACAGGGTCTCACTCTGTCACCCAGGCTGGAGTGCAGTGGCATGATCCTAGCTCACTGCAGCCTCAAACTCCTGGGCTCAAGCAATCTTCCCACCTCAGCCTCCTGAGTAGCTGCGACTATATGCCCATGCCACCACACCCAACTAATCTTATTTTTTGTAGAGACGGGGTTTTGCCATGTTGCCCAGGCTGGTCTGGAACTCCTGGGCTCAAGTAATCCTCCCACCTCGACCTCCCAAAGTGCTAGAATGACAGGCTTGAGCCACTGCACCCAGGCCTCCCTTTTGGGTTTATGCCACGGAGCTTGCGCCAGGCTCATTACAGACCGTTCTCTTTTTTTGTTTTGCTGTTACAGGCATTCATCAAATAGCATTTTGATGGGTTTAAATCATTTTCCTTGGCCATTACTGAAGAAGACTGGAGGATTTATACTCTCTACATTGGCCTTCAAAGTGGACAAGTCTTAGGTAGACAATTGGAGAGGAGAAAATAAGAACCATATTCAAACCTAACAAGCTAATTCAGGGCAGATAAATGGTCTGTATTAGAAACTTCCACTTGGACTTTCCTAAGAAACCGAAGGGTGAAATTATGAAACTAGTGGCAGCCTTACAAAAACATTTTTTAGGAAGAGTGACAAGATACCTTGGGAACTCCTAGGAATCACTCTGAGGAGTGTTGCTTTCGTAATGGGGAGCCCGAAAGACCCTGTCAGTAGCAGTGGAGTCACTGGGTGTTCCTGTGTTGAGAAGGCGGTGTGGTATGTCACAGGGGAGACTCTCCAACTCGTCACTGTGGACCATGAGAACAGAAGCACCTCTCTCAAGTACCGGAGTTGGAGCCACCTGGGTCTGACTCTTACCTCAGTCATGGCCCAGCTCTTGAAGCCACAGTCTC
Source organism: Gorilla gorilla gorilla (assembly GCF_029281585.2). Lineage (NCBI taxonomy): Eukaryota > Metazoa > Chordata > Mammalia > Primates > Hominidae > Gorilla > Gorilla gorilla. The sequence continues at coordinate 131,281,614 of NC_086017.1, read as the reverse complement.
CTCAGTGCAAACAGGGATGAATCCCTGAGCCTCACAGATCTTTGTGAGATGATTTTCAGCCCTATATGAACAGGCCTAACATGTTTCTAACTCTGTAAGTGCTTACTATACTGCTATACTTCTGCTATGACTAGACAAGACCATTGCAGAACACAGGAACCAATCATTCTATAGAAACCAAGCATCTAGTGTGCTATGCTGTGTCTGGGCCACCTCAAGAAAGCTCTAAGCATAGGCAGCATGAGGCATTCCAGAGATGACATGTGAGCAGCAGTGAAGGAGAGAGGCTTCCGTGTGAAGGTGGCCTGAGCCAACCTAGATTATTCAGTCTGAAAAGACACATAGAGAATGTGACAGAATCTGTAAAATAATAAAGAAAATGGTGGAGGTAAACGTCACTGTCCCATTTGAAATTTGAATATAGTAATTTCCAGGCACACAATACGCAATGAGTAGTAAAAGGAACATGTTATATCCCATAAGCTGTGATAGAGGCTAAACATAGAAATTAATCAAAGGGTAATTAAATAATTCTTGATTGGGCACAGTGGCTTAGGCTTGTAATCCCACCACTTCGGAAGGCCGAGGCAGGTGGATCACTTGCAATCAGGAATTCGAGACCAGCCTGGCCAACATGGTGAAACCCCATCTCTACTAAAAATACAAAAATTGGCCAGGCATGGGGGCGTGTGCCTGTAATCTCAGCTACTGGGGAGGCTGAGGCAGGAGAATCGCTTGAACCTGGGAAGCGGAAGTTACAGTGAGCTGAGATTGTGCCACTGCACTCCAGCCTTGGCACCAGAGCGAGACTCCATCTCAAAAAAAAAAAAAAAAATTATTGATTGACAGCTTCATAATAGATTTTTTTAAATCTTAAAGCTAATCTTCGTCAGGCGATATATCTCTTATCTGGATGTCATGGAGCCCAGCCATACCGACCCAAAAACATCCCAAGTGCCACTGTTGGCTGCTGCACTAACCTGAAGAGACTGTAAATGACATTTTAAAATAATTTTTGTTTATTTTTAAGCAGCTTTATTGAGATATCACTGACATATAAAAATTGCATATATTTAAGGTGTACAAATGTTTTAATGTTTTAATATTCATATATATGGTGAAATGTTCACCATAATCAAGCTAATTAACATATTCACTACCTCTACATAGTTACCATTTTGTGTGTGTGCATGTTGAGAAAATTTAATTTATGATCTATCCTCTTAGCAAATTAAAAGTATACAAACAGTATTATTAACTATCATTGCCATGCTGTACATTAGATCTCCAAAAATTACTCATCTTGCATAACCGAAACTTTGCACCCCCAAATGACATTTAATATACAAACCATTTGTTGAACATTTTCTCAGGCAGTACACTGTGGTGGGTCTGTGGGAAGCTGAAGTGTGCAAGGCTCTTAGAGTCTACTTGAGATAAGCCATATGTGCATCAAATATTGAATAGGACTCTCTCTAATAGACTAAGGACCCAAAAGCCATTATTGGAAAGATTTTGTTTATGAAGAAAATAATAGGGCAAGTGGGGAGTTGGATTACCATGAAGCTAATTAAACTTTGATTTCAGACCTTTTATTTGCAAGGGTCTTGCAAGGCCATTTACCCAATTTGCATTTATAATTGTATATTCTTTTTTCTTATAGAGCCCTCCCTAAACCATTTAAGCTTCAGGCCCCACAAAACCAGGGTTTGGCCCTAGTGCATTAACCTTGAGATGAGGGACTGATTGTGAGCACATATAAGGAAGGGAAACTTATAGCAGGGACTGCACACATGCAGTGCCCCCTGCCACACACATCAGAACCACTGCTAGAAATCACCAGTCCCTCCTCCTGTGTCCATAGCATATGCAGGATGTACCAACACATTTCTTTCCAGAAAAAAAGAGAGACTTGAACAAGGTCATGAGATATTCCAGCAAGGTTTCAAGGTCCTGAAGCGGTTTTGCTCTTTCTCTCTGCTTTTCTCAGGCCTTTGCTACTGGGTTCCAGAAGAGCTGCCTGGGAGCAACCAGCATCTCACCCCATACGCCCCACTGCAGACCTCCCCCTGCTCTCCCCAGTTCTGTGAATTCCTTTGTCCCCAGCTCCATGGTATTCTGTGTATATCTGAGGGGCCCTGGTGTTCCTGTGAAGTTTCCATGACTAATTCTGGCAAAGCAAAGAGAGCCTTTCTCACGTCAACAAAGCCACTCTGTTGCAGAATAGTGGCAAGTAGAGCCAAAATTCCACCTTGGCATAAGTAGAGCTGTTCTTTTTTAAAAGAGTTGGAAGGAGGAAAAGAATGGAGGGGACAGAGCCGGCCCACTTCATGTTAGTGAAATGATGGTATATTAAACTGACAGTTTTATGGCTTTGCTTATAAGCTTCCTTTCCTGCCAAAGCACACTGTTCTTCCAGAAATTATTTTACTTCAGAAGACTTTTTTTTTAACATTCAACGTGTATTTTATGTTCAGACTTAATTCTGGTTGGCCCAGAGACTCAGATGCACGATCACCTCTACTGGTGGTTTTGCAAATAACTTGCTTCTCCATTTGCTTGCAAAGATCTTTTTTGATTGCAAAAATCATTTCCATTTTTTAAGACCTTGGATTCAAGACATTTCCTGGCTTTGATTTGTAAAGAGGTAGAGTGGTTTAGTGGAAAGAGGCTGGGATTAAAGTCTGGAGACCTAGGGCCAGGCCTCAATTCTACAACTGTGAGATCTTGGACCAGTCACATGTAGCTGTGAGCCTCAGTTTTATTTTCACCATAGGATCTTAAATCTAGAAAGGCCTCAGAGGTATCCCCTGCCTGCCTATCTAAAAAGAATCAAAAATGACAGTAAAAATTACAGATCAACCAAAATTGCTGTGCAAGTATGAATATTGCCATTCAATGGCTGACCGTTGCTCAGATACTTTCTACCTAGTAAAAAGTCAGGAATGTTCCCAGTCTGTCTTCTACCAAAGGGAGTTTGCAATGTGAAAATTAATGAGACCAAATCTCCAGAGCTTGGCTTGCAACACACGAAATGAAAACAACATGGAGACTGGTCAGGAGGATGATGCAGAAGGATAAAGCTAGAAATCTGATGTTTCTCCATTGCAGGCAGATATTTTGCTGATTTTTATCAATATATCTGAGTGTCCACACTTCCAAAACACACCCTCTACCCCCACTCAAATCAATTACATTCTCACAGGTACATTTAGACTTATAGGTTCACACTTTTGTGATATTGGACCTGCCCGTGACCTCATACTCCTAGAAAACATCCATGTGCCAATGTGGTTATCTACGCATACACGAAGTCCTCATACTGCTTTGGGACCTCATTCCTAAAATCATTACAGTGGTAGAACAAACACTTCTATTTGCAAGAACTGCATTGTACCTTGTGACCTCACCCTGTGCCAGCCCTTGGAACTGTCCCCACTCCCCAAAGCTCACTGCCTTGATTGTACCCCAAGAGGGAACCTTGAGGCTCTGGAGTCAGACTGGCCTTTGTTCTGTTCCTGAGTCAGCTCTCACTAGTTATGTGGCCTCCATGCGTCACAGAGCTCTCCTGACTCTCCGATGCCTCTGCATCTGTTACATGGGACTAAAAATACAGAGACCTGCACAGAGGTTGTGAGGACAGAGATATCTGCAGAGCCTCACTCAGCTGAAGGTGCTAAAATTAACATTGGCCTTGGGTCCTAGGCCCTTGTCATCCCCGACTAGATTACAGTCTGAAACCTGGCCGGTTTTCCTGCTTGCAGCCTCTCTCCATCCAGGCTGCCTTGCACTTTGAATCAGAATTTCAGAAAGGACCCAACACAAATTAACATTCCAAAGCACCATATCCATCATGTTACCTACCCAATCCCAAACCTTCTAAGGTTCTCACTTCTCATAGTCGCTGTGGAGAGCCCCTCAGGTCAGCCATCGAGCGCCACCCCTCTCCCCATCATCACCTGCCACCCTGCTTCATCTCCCTCTTCCTCACCACGAGAGGGGTTGAACCCATGAGCATGTTCAACCCCTCTCAAGGTGTTCTTTTCCCCCACTCAGAATCAGTTTCTCAGTAGATGGGTAAGACTACCCACCACCCTAAGCAACTTTCTAGGCACCTCAGGGATGCACCTGACACTCCCACTCCCAGAGAAGATGAGGCTTGGAGAAGGGCTTTCAATGGCACAAAAGCTATCTCTCTGGAGAAAATTTTCTTCATTGTTGATTTCTGCATCAAAGCATGCCTGTGAATGGGGATCACTGGGGAGGGCTATGAGGCTGCAGGTGAGACCTCCCCCGCATTGGTAGATCCCCCTACCCATGTTTTTGGGGCAGCCACCCTATTCTTCCACCTCCTGCACCACTTCTTGTTCTGAGGACAGAGCTGGGTGGAGCTGCAGGAGCCAACACTGCGCTTCTGCATTGCAGTGCTGGGCTGTGCAAGACAGAGAGAGATTGCCACCTATTGACAGACGTGTCACCTGCAAAGAGGAATGATTGTGTAACTAGTGGCTCCCCCCTTCTCTGTGTGCTCTTCAAATGGGCCTTTTGTTTTTTCCATTCAGTGAGTCCTTCTGTTCTCTATTATCACTGCAGTGCAAGGGAGGACAGGGAAAAACGGGGACATGACAGCCCAAGGTGGTAGTGGCAGCATCTCAGTGGGAAAGTTGTCTGAAAATAAATTGCCCACTGTAGTAATAGCCACTTTCAGTTGTGTGGCAGGCACTGTGCTGCCTGCAGTACATCCCGTTTAATCCTCACAACAACCCTCTAAGAATCAGTACTCCCAGTTTTCACAGGAGGAAGCTGAGGTTTAAAGAGAGCACCTGGCCCACGACCAGCAAGTAAGGAATAGAGGTGGGATGTGGGTAATTTAAACCTAAATCTCTGACGCACTCTTAACGCACATTCTCCCGACACTTGCTAATTATGCAACTCACACCCCCATCATAATTTCCTTACGTCATCTGGATATGAAAATAAATCAAATATAAACTGCTTTCCCTTTGATTGGGCAGAATTCTAGCTCTGCCACTTTCTAGTTATTTAAGCCTCCGCTCTCTCACCTGTGAAATAGGGCTAGTAATGATGTCTAACTTAGGGAGTTATTGAAGAGCTTAAATCACATATAATAGAAATAACTTAGTAGGATGCCGGATATTTATAAATGGGAGTTTAGTTATCAGTGGTTGAAGATACGAGTTGGAATCCTAGCTCCTCTCATTTCTAGCTTTGGAAACTTGGGCAAGTTATCTGACCTTTCTGGTCTTCAATTTCCTCATCTATGGAATAGGGTTAATAATAATATACCTATTCTTGCAGGGTTTCCCTATAAGACGAAATCATGTGTATGAAAACATTTTGAAAATTGTACTATTCAAATATTAGTTGTTATAACTCAAAAGTTATCTGTTTCTTCAAATGGATTTTTGAGAACTATTCCTGAAAAATGACTTGGTTTAATTCAATCCATTTTTAATACTTACTAAAAACAACAATGTAAGTTAAAAGGAGGTTCCATACATGCCACAGGCTTTTCTGCAAGTAGCTCTATAAGGCATTCCCATGAATAACAGGTTTCATATGCAGCTTGTTTTACAGTTGGTACTTCCACATGTATCTCACTGAATCTCCGCAGGGCAGGGTTGGCATTTACCCCTACTTTATAGATGAGGACATGTGAGCCTTAAAGAATGAAAATTACTAGTTAAGGACAGAGACTAGTGAGTGGAGGTTTGTGGGTGTTTGCCTGTGGAGCTGTGTGCGGGTGTCTTTGAGTGCAGGCATGTGTCTGAGCATGCTTTTTTATGCATTTGTGTGTCCATAACTCATGGGACACACCAACAGGAGGGTGCATATTTGTCTGAATCCCTTGGCTAGGGTGTCGTTTTTTGGGAGAGGAGAAGGTAAACATATCTGAGGTTTTTTACAACTCGTCAGCAAAAACCTTTTCCTCTTCCTTTTTCGTGTTGCCTTACATTGTCAGGCACAGTTTCCACAAGAGGGCCCTGCCTGGAGAATATCCTTGATTTTTATCTCCACTCTCTGTTTAGGAAAACAACAGCTCTCCAATCCCCGCAGACTTCTGGGAATTACTTCCTCTTTCTTCCCCGCCTGCTAGCTTTCTTGAATTCGCCTTAGCAACATTCAAAAAAGAATTGGTTTATCAACAGCATGTGAACCAATGAAATGTGAGCTGAGAACGGCTTCTAGACCAATGGGAGCCCTGCATGACCAGCAAGCTGGCTTGGGACAGAAAATAATAACCTGGAGTTTGCAGAGCAGCCTCTGGGTGGCAGCAGACTAGCTGTATTGGATACAGCACCTCAGCTCGAAAGCCTCTTCTTTCTTTTTGCTTTTTTTTCCCTAATCTTGAGTATAAAACATTCACCAACTATAAGAATTGTACTGTTACAAGACTTGTGGGTGTGAGTTCTCTGCATAATGTGGTAGACATGGCCTGGAGGGTGGACTGTCTGGTTCCATCCCTGCCATACCACAGCCAGCCCCATGACCCCATCGTGCCTCCTGCAGTCTTTGTTGGTTTTGTCACAGCATCTAGCCCAGTAGCCTTGAGTCTGGAGGTCTTTTGTGATTTTGCCTGCCCAGCCAGTCAGGATGAGAAGCTGGGGAAATCACATTCTCCTTCATGTAACCACCACTACCCCTGGGTTGAGTGGTGAATGAGGTGGGGCTGGCTTTCTGCCACCAGTGAATGGGAGGGAAGGGATGAGCCACCAACAGATCAGTGCCTGTCAATACCCCCACATTCTCAGGTGGCATACACTGAGACCATTCCCTGCCTTGTCCGTTCTGCTGCACACATCTGAACGGGAATGCCTGACTAGCAAATGATTTGAGAATAGTTCTACTTTCAGGCAGCTTCGCCCTCTTAATCTTGAAGACAGTGGCAGACATGGGTAGGGGCTAAATGGGACCATAGCAAAAATAGCAAATCCACGTTTCCAATGGTTTAGCCATCCTTCTTTTGCCTTTTGAGATGATAATGCCTTGAACACCATTCAGTCAGGTTTGGGTCCTTCAGATAGTCATAGTTCTGTACAATGTTTCCATTTCTGCCTGACTTACTCCTCTCATCCTTTAAGAATCAGTTAAGACCTAGTATCTTCAGAAAGTATCCTTTGAAAAATTCTCACCCTCTTCCTCCCCTCCAGCTCCCTGGTGATCCTGTTCTTGCACTTCCTGTGTTGTTTTCCAAATGTCTCTTTCTTTGTGAGTTTCCTCTGAGAGTCATGGAGCTTCCTGAGGACAGGGTCTGTCCTTTGTATCTCCATCCCTTAGCATAGTGTTGGCATAAAATTGGTGCTCAACAAGCATTTTTAGAAGAAAGGAAGCATGCAAGAAAGGAACTCTTGCTCTTTGAGAAACATATTAGGGACTCAGAAGTACCTGAACCTGGGCTGAAGCAGTATCTGGGAGTAGGGCACTAGCTGTTGGAGGCAACGTCTCCAACAGCTGTTTAAGACCCAACATCTAGCTGTTTAAGACCATGAGCCATGACTCCAGAGCAAAGCCCAAGCCTGAAAGATAATCTCATTATGGGCTCATTCCGTAATGGGTTCATCTCAGTCACATGGTTTCCTTTATGATTGTGTATTTTAGGAAGAGCTAAGGAGCAAATCCAAGATCTGTGCCAATGTGTTTTGTGGAGCCGGCCGGGAATGTGCAGTCACAGAGAAAGGGGAACCCACCTGTCTCTGCATTGAGGTAAGTCCTGATGTCGGGAGCCAGAGGACAGTGGCCAAGGCCAATGTGGCTACCTTGCGGAGCCACCCATCAGCAGGCAGTGCCAATGATTTCATTCTCTTTATAAAAGCATTCTTCATCCCCCTGAAAAACGTGGAATTCTTATTCCAGATTCCTGATTTTTAAAGCATGGGTATTTTTTCTTTTAAAAAAATTTAGCTTTATAAGATTTTTTAATTAAAAAATAAGAATTGTTTTATATAAGTCAAATAGTACAGACATTTACACAAGCATAAAATTATAATCTTCCCCCATAACCCTTCAATCCCTTAGTCTGAAGTAACCAGCGTTAACAATTTGGTACATGTTCCACATGTTTTTCTTTTCTATGTTACTGTAAGCGTAAGGGTTTATATGCTACTGTAGACATAATGGTTCCCCCTATTTTATGCAAAAATGGGATCATGATATGGATATAGATATATACAGTTTGTATTCTTTACTCATTAATTTATCAGGGACAACCCTCTAGATCAGCACATATACTTTTAACTCATTTAACTCATTGTAGTGGCATAATATTTAGTAATATAAAAGAACTAGATTTATTCAATCATTTTCCCATAGATGGACATTCAGTTGGTTCTTTGGGTTGTTTACCACTATAACCAATAACATCCTTGTGCAAATACCCTTATATGCCCCTGCCTTTATTTCTGTAGCATTGATTGACACCAGGGCTTGCTAGGTCAGAGGATATGCAAATTTTTAAAAACAGTAGATGAGATGCAGGTTTTTTTTTTTAATGTTTAAAAAACAAAGAGAACCTTTGATAAATACTTCTTTTGTAGGCTGGATTCTGACAAGTTCTGCCGCTAAAGTGAACATAAATACCTTGGACATTCTCTTTTCTGTCAAAACAACCCATAGCCTGGAAACATGTCTTTCTGCAAATTAAATACAACCAATTTAGTCCCCAGGTTAAGGATCCTGATTTGTTGCCCCAGAAAGGAAGTTTTCTAACTCAGAAACCTAAAAGCCAGATCCTACTGGGGATCCATTAGCTCTGGGAGGTCCTCACTGGCAGTGTACCTGGCCACAGTGTGGTGGCATAAGCCTGGACTTAGGATCTAGAAACCTGATCCTAAAAATTGTACAACCAGATTTGGTTGAGCTGAGACCAAACCTGAGGTCTCAGGAGATGCTGTGAAGACAGTGCCCACATTTGGTTTTGCCCATTGCCCAGCACATAGTGAGCACTCCATAATAAATATTGGTTCACTGAAATTTGTGTTTTTGGTATCCTCAACTAAAACTGGAGAGGTTGGGCTGCCATCCACTTCCAGTGCTCTGTGCTTCTTTTTACCATCTGCTCTTTCTTGTTTCAGTTCCTTTCTTTATTGGATCTGAGCTAAACTTACTTCCCGCTTCTCCCCTTTAAAAACCAAAGAAGTCAAAAGAAGCTGAGCTTGCCTGTGATCTTGGCACCTTCAGCAGCCAAAGCATAACCTAGTTGCCATATGAACTTTGTTCCATTTCCCTGTCCATAATGATTCTCTGTAGTACTTCACAAAGACCCAGGCAACCCTACTCCTAGCTTCACAACAAAGGCTTGAGATCAGGAGGAAAACAAAGTGGCTCCCCAATAGTATATAAAGCAAGAGATCCTTACAGTTAGGCTGCAGAAGAATTGGAGTGTGTGTGTGTGTATGTGTGTGCACGCGCGCGCGCACGCGTGTGTATGTGTGTGTGTTTGCCTGCCTGCCTATCAGCCTCTCCACATTCCCAGCTCTCAGCTCTGGCTGTTTTGTGTCATTGAATGTTGGAATATTAAGGGATCTTAGATCTTCTGAGACATTAAATTACTTTTTCCAAAGTGACAGAGAATTCAAATTTCTGGCTTTTAATGAAACGCCCTTTCTGCTAATTTGATGTGGGGGGTGTCTTTGTTTGTTTGGGCTGCTATAACAAAATATCTGAGATTGGGTAATTAATAAATAATAAGAATTTAATTCTCACAGTTCTGGAGGCTGGGAAGTACAAGATTGAGGTGCAAGCAGATTTGATGTCTGGTGAGGGCCTGGTCTCTAGCTTCCAAGATGGCACCTTGCATGTGGCATCCTCACATGGCAGAAGGCAGAAGGGCCAAAGGGCCAAATGCTGTAGGAAGACTGTTTTATTCACTTCTTAACCTCATCCACAAGGGAGGAGTCCTCATGACCTAATCACCTCCTAAAGGCCTCACCTCTTAATACTTTTGCATTGTGGATTAAGTATCAACATGAATTTTGGAGGGATCACAAACATTGAAACTATAGAGGGTGTCTCTTTCTTCACTGAATAGAAGAGATGACCCTGGACCAGGATACGCATGAAGGGCCATAGGCAACTGAGACAGGGTCAGTTGGCCAGAACTGTGACTGCCTGTGCCCTGGTGGAGTAGAAGCACCATCTCTGGTGGTGGAGAGTCCCCTTACAAAATGGCTCTGTGTGTGTGTGTGCATGTGTGTGTGTGTGTGTCTGTGTGTCGATATCCATAACTGCAGAAACATTCTCTTTTGGGTCTGTTTCAGCAATGCAAACCTCACAAGAGGCCTGTGTGTGGCAGTAATGGCAAGACCTACCTCAACCACTGTGAACTGCATCGAGATGCCTGCCTCACTGGATCCAAAATCCAGGTTGATTACGATGGACACTGCAAAGGTAAGGTGTGCTCTCACCACTGCAAGGCAGCTTTAGCCACGGGGAGCCAAGGAACAGAGCAGTGTGGCCTGGCTGACCACATGGTCTTTCCTCCATGACCACAGCTTCTCAAAGCTGTGGAAAGCGCCCAGTTGGTTGGAGTTGCATCCTCTTGTCACTTATGAGCCTGCTGGGTTTGCCCTGGATGGCCCAGGCCTCTGCCCAGGGTTTGTATATCAGATCCCCAGGGGGGTTTTCAGCACTGTCTGCAGCTGGATAGTAGATAAGGTGGACCCCATCAGTAAATCAGTAACAATAAGAAAGTTCCTTAAATGAAGTATGTACCTTTTTAGAAAGTAGGTAAGTTTCACTTTTCCCATGCTTTTTAATTTGGGCACCTCTCATTATTGTTTCCTCTATTTTGCACTGAAACCACTGCCATTAGAATAAGAAGGAAGAAGTCTCACACTTGTTGCTAATTAGATACCAGCCCCTTGCCAAGCCATAGCCCTGCCCAGCCCCTCTCAACCTTGCCCTTCCTTGAAGAAACAAGAAGCTGTTTCCCAGGTGATTGTCTCCACTCCATTCCCTGTCCAGAATGATTCTCCATTTGAATTCTCAAAATCCCAGTGACCCCTCAATGCAACAGGAGGAGGTGTGAGGCCAGAAGGGTAACTCAGTGGCCCTAAATTGTCAGACAAAGCAGGAGACAGAAGATCCTCATACCTGGGCCCTAGAAGAAGGAAAGGAAGGGAAAGGATTCAAGACAAAATGATGAAAAGGTTACAAACATTCCTCTACATGTAGAGCAGTTGTAATCCTAGAAATACAGAAAAATTTTCTTTTTTCCTTCACTTCACATTACACGTTTTCTCTTTTTGTCTTGCAGAGAAGAAATCCGTAAGTCCATCTGCCAGCCCAGGTGAGTGCCTATTTTTTCTACTGTGTGCATCTCAGGGAGGACATTCTTTTCATGATAGAAATTTTGTGTTCCACAATCCCTGCCAAGCTCATAAGATCTTCTATGCATCAGAATTGTGTCCCAGAACTGGCCACTCCTCAACACAGCTCAGAAAAGCTGCAAAACTACATTTGTGTATGTGTTTGCCAATTGAAGCAGCTGGTTGGGTCAGAATGTTGGCTGTGTTTTCCCATTTTTCCTGAGTAGTGATTGAACTGCATAAACAGGAAAGCCACTGAGTTCATTTTTCAACATCCTATAAGACATGCTCATGTCATGGGACCAGCAAATAGAAGGCACAACTCTTTTTGAAAGGGGATAACTGGAAATGCCAGTAAGACTTCTGTGGTTTTCTATTAGTGATCACTAAAATTTTATCATGATTTATAGTTACAGAGCTTTTTTGCACATACTTTCCTTAGATTCTCACGGTAGCCTTTGTGAAGTAGATCTTATTGTAATTACCATATAGATGAGGAAATTGAGGCTCAAAGAGGCTAAGTGAGTTTTCTATATAACACAGCTAGTAATTGGCAGACTGGGGAAGAACTCCCAGATTTTCATTCCCCTGGCCCAGTGCCCTTTTCAACCACAGCATGTGTTGTCTTCCAGGAATTCTCTTTTGCCAAAGCTTTCTCTCCTCTGCTTCCCCATCCACTCAACTCTCAGCACCCCCTGTTATTTCCAGTGGACAACAGCTGTCCAGAGCAGGGCTTCGACGTAGCCCTCACTGGCCTTCACATTCTGTTGTTCATAATAAAGGATGATGCAGGTGGTATACAGTTGTAAGTGCGGGGAAGTTTGGATGGACTTAGTTGGTGAGAAAGGGAGAAACTGGAGAAAATCTGAAATCTAGTAGCATAAAAACTGTAATATTCTCATTTATTCATGTATTATTTCAGCTCATCTTTGAGTCAAGAGAGCTGCTTTATTGATTTTTTTCCCCTTCAGCTTCCTAAAGTTAATGAAAGTATCCTTTATTATTTTTCTGCTCTAGTTATTTCTCACATAAGCATCAAAATCTCTCTGTTTCAATATTCTCAATCTTTACAAATATTTTAGAGATGGGTGCTTGAATCCTGGGCTAGACTTTTTCCAGTTGTGTACCCTGGATGTGCTAATCCTATCTCCCTGTGTTGCTGGGATGACATATGCAGAACCATGGGCACGGATGCTCCCACACAGTGGGTGCCAGATTCATTGGGGTCCTCCCCTGACTGCTCCAGCTGATATCCTCCACTTTCCTGCAGTTGTTTGCTATCAGTCCAACCGTGATGAGCTCCGACGTCGCATCATCCAGTGGCTGGAAGCTGAGATCATTCCAGATGGCTGGTTCTCTAAAGGCAGCAACTACAGTGAAATCCTAGACAAGTATTTTAAGGTAATCCAGAGGTAGGAGGAAGACTACTCAGGCCCATAGAAAGGGAAGCTTCCTCCTCCCATTGCCCGATCACATCTTCCCAGACCACAGGAAATGTAAACCTGCACAGACACCCTGAGTTTCCTCATCATAGATCATTCATGAAGCTGTGAAAGTTGCCTTCTGACCAGCTTGATCAGTGGGAGTAAGCAGTGGAGTCTTTGGGATCTAACACACATGTGCTGCTGCCTTCAGGCAGTGAAAGCCACAAAGGTCTTGGAGAACCTGTCAGTTAGGGCCAAGCTCTGTCCCCTACTCGCCATGACACCTTATGGAGCTGGCTGTTAATACAAAATTCCCTCTGATTGCACCCAGACCTGGACCACTTTGGCCTCTTTCCTGCCTAGTTTGACATTTCTCTAAGTCATTAACTTGACTGCCAATGGCCTGGAGAGAGTCTTCATATGAGAAGAATCAATGGACTGGCATTTCATGGGTCCAGAGATTGTTCCGGAACTTAGATATTGCTGTTCCCAATCATAATTAGTTGAAGAGAGAGAGTGTTCCACTTGGGAGCAGGAGAGATGCTATTTTCACAAAGAGAAATGAAGGAAGCTATAATATTTAGCGATGGCTCGGGTTATCATGCCATGCAGATCTTTCACAGAACTTGAGAGTTAGAAGAAGCAATTAAGGGCATTCTTACAGCTGATTGACAAGAACAGACACACACACAGGTACATCACACTCAGAATATCACACTCAGAAGCACAGAGAAAGACACACTTAAACTCAAAACATGCCAGACACGCACACACACACCACATACAGAGACTCACATGCCACACAGAGACACATCCTACATGCAGACACATTCAGATACCCACATTTCCATGCAAGCACCAAAGCCCTCTTCACTAGGTAGATGCCCCAGCCATCTACTCCCTCACATGCTTCCAGGGCCCAACCCAGCCAGGACTCAGGAGCAACTTCAGACACATGAAGGACTTTTCTTGGCAGCTCTGAGGCCATCTAATGTGGCCAATGCCAGTCTAGTCTGTGGATTTCTCTTTCTGACACTATAGAACCCGCAGATGAAGAAATACTGGGTTGGCTTCAAATGGATATTTGGTCATTTAAGACTTCACTTGTGTCATTTTTACATAGAGATTTCTCTACTCTATGGCAGATACTAAATCTCTGGATTCCAAGTTTTTGAGATCATACCCAGATGAAAAAGCACAGCCTTTCTTGCTCTGTCCTCTCTCTCAATCACTCCCACATTACAGAGCCCTTAGAGGAAGAATGGTTCCTCTTCTACAGAAAAACACATCATAGTGCTGAGCCAGGAGACTTGGACAGGAACAGAAAGTAATGTAAAGAAGGTGACTGTTCAAAAGCTGAGCGAATGGTAAAGGTACCTGCAGGGCCTGCTGTGAGCAGTGACTTTGCCCTGCAATTACAGCATAGGAGGTGTGGGGCCCAGGACACTCCTTCCCAGGGGCCACTTAGGACGTTGTAACCATTTTTTAGTGGCCCTTTGATGGCACTCTGCCTCAGGCATCACTGACACCTGCTATTAGATTTGATTCCCAAGAACCTAGGCCACATTCCCCTCAACACATCTCCATCTCCTCTAGCAGTAACTCACTTTTACAGGCTCCCTTCTGAAAGCTATAAGGCCCTTTGGGAAAGTAGCTCTTCTCTAGGGCATTCTCACAACCAGGCATCTAAGAAAGCTTGATCATGACTGACAGACACAAAATCCCCTCTTCCCAGACACTGTCAGTGTCTAACAGGAGAAAACAGGTTTAATTTTCTACTTTTTGATGATTATCAGAGTCTTACATGCTGCTGTCTTCAAAGGGAGACTGCCTCCTCCTAGGTCAGCAGCTGCCTGTTGGTGAGAGGTCTGATATCTCAAAGAGACTGTTCTGAACCAATGAAATGCTCCCCAGCCCAGCTGGCATTTCTTACATCAAAACTGGTCAAAAACCAAATTGAATTAGAATTTGAATAAGGCCAAAATCTGACTTTCACCATAACCAGTGATGTAGTCACTATTTCTTAGGTGAAAGCATAACAGAATGAAGAAAGAAAGACCCAGGTAGAAAGAGCCTTCCATGCTCTTGGAATTTGGAGTCTAATCCATTCCTAATTTCATCTGGGTGTGATCTCAATCCCTGTGGCTCCTGATGGCCAGGGCTGACACTTGAGCCAGACTTCTTATCTCCTTTACCCTGGCACCACAGCCCACACAGCCCCAGCTGCTGTGCACAAGCAAGTGCCTGTCTCAGCCCATCTCCTCTGAAGAGTCTCCAAACTTACATTGATGAGCCCCAAGAACAGATCTCATGACATACATCTTTTCTGCCTTTACACAACCCTACAGTTAGATAGAAGAAAAGTTTTGTTACCTCAAATGCTGAAATCTGAAACTTTTTGAGCACCAACATGATGCCATAAGTGGAAATTTTCACACCTGAATTCATGTGATGGGTAGCATTCAAAACACAGTCAAAACTTTGTTTCATGCACAAAATGATTTAAACTATTGTATAAAATTATCTTCAGGCTATGTGTGTAAGGTATATAGGAAACAGGAATGAATTTCATGTTTACATTTGGATCCCATCCCCAAGATATCTCATTATACATATTTAAACTTTCCAAAATCTGAAATCTGAAACACTTCTGGTCCCAAGCATTTCAGATAAGGGATAATCAACCTGTATAGAGCTGGGGAAAGAGGCACAGAGAGATATTATGTCTTTGTAACTGACTGGCTGAAGAGAGGCTCAATGAATTAGGTTGGTTCATGGTCCATGATTAGGACCTCACAGGCAGACCCCCCAGGCATTCCAGGCTATTTCTGGGGCAGGTACCAGAATTCTGTGTTCCTGTGGATTCTACATACAGCTCTGGCCTGGGGAGGCCCAACTGGACCCTCATGAGTTGAGAAAGCACACATGGGCTGGACCTTCCCCCAGCTGCAGGCCTTATTCTAGTCCTACTGAAGTGTGTGTACACAGCACTGCCTTTTGAGAGCTGCCTGGACTGTGGTTGCCAGGTTCATGGTGCCCACTTGGGCCATGTGGCACTGGGTCTGTAGCTAGTGCTGGACGTTTCCCCTCCCTACACTCATTCCATCATCAGGCCCTGATGACACTGGGGTCTTTGAGGGTTGCTCTCATTTACCCAGCACATGCAACATTTGAACTCAAGAAAGCCCTGTGCTACTAACAATGGCCCCCAGCCAAACTTATTTAATTATTTTCCATTAATTAATCAAGACTTCACAAGGTAAACAGGGAAGTTTTGTCAGGGAAAATTGTATAGTGAATAAAGGACATCAGAGACCTGTTCCTAGGAATTAGGACAAGAATGATAAGTACATACTAAGCAAAGGCCTAATAGTTGTTTCATGCACACCTTCATTATACAACATTAGAGTGGAACACTGTGACACATGGCAAGCAGGAGAGGAGAGTTGTTAGCTACATCTTCCCCTTCTATCTAGAAATTTGGATAGATGTTTCTTCCAGAATCCCTTGCACCATCTGGGGAGCCATCTTGAAAGTAACATGGGGGAGCTGATCCTTTACCAGGGCAGCAGCATGAGGGAGCCTAGGGAAAGGATTTGGGAGGAAGGGGGAAAATGCTATTGAAATTTGTTAGGAGAGCAGCCATATGCAACTTGGAATTTGATCAGTCTTGATTTCGACACCCTCCTCCTGCAGCTAGTGCCTGGGTGTCTTGAATGGTCCCAGATGGCTGAGGTCTCAGTTTAGCATCTTGCCATAGAGAACAGTGTGTGAGCTTACTGCACTCCTCACTTTGTGCTTGTGGGATGCCAGCTGGGTCATGAGGACAGCCTGAGCTGGATGATCTGAGGACCTGTGCACACATCTGCAGTGGGGCCCACAGGGCAGAGGAGCGGGAACTTTGCATGATGACCCCTGTCTGTAGCTTATTGCTTTGAGGCCTTTGCCTGAGTTCTCACTGATGTGATCAGTTACGGGCACCAAAGTGAAAGTTAAGCGCTGAGAACAGGACAAGGAGGCTGGAATCAAGCAACAAGATTTGGAATCCTATAATTCCAAAGTGAGCTCAGAGGGTTATCTGCATTGCTGCTGTTCCTGAGCAGCTCATTAGAAACATATTCTGGGACCTGCTACAGAGATTCTGATTCACAGCGTGCAACTTTAAACTCTTGTTACATGTTCATCAGGGCTTGAGAACATGATGTGGAGGTTGGTCTGAACCCAAAGGTATAGTCAAAAGTGTCTACAGGGCAGTGTCAGAGATGGGGCCACACAGCATGCTTAGGGACCCCAGAGGCCTCAGTTCAGGTTGCCTCCTCTGCCCAGGCACTTTTCCTTTCTCATTGTGGGCACAGGTACCTTCTCTGCATGTCCCAGGGATTAGAGCATTTGTTGCCATGGCCCTCTGAGGTCAGGGCAGGGTTGGAATGTATCAAGAACAAGATGAATCAGAGGCAGGTCAGCTGAGTGGAGTAATGATGGAACAGGGGTTCTGCAAAACATCCCTGAACGATCTCGTCATGCCCTTTCTAGAACTTTGATAATGGTGACTCTCGCCTGGACTCCAGTGAATTCCTGAAGTTTGTGGAACAGAATGAAACTGCCATCAATATTACCACGTATCCAGACCAGGAGAACAACAAGTTGCTTAGGTGAGAGGAACCGAGAGGTCAGAGAATGATCCACAAGGGAAGACTAACTGAGAGAGGGGACTTAAACCCTTTCCCACCTGCAAAAGAGCCACCAGTGAGAGAATGTCATGTAAAAAGAAAAATGGGAATTCTGTCCTATTCTATTCTATGAAAGTATGAATTAATATATTGAGTACCACTGATATCTAATCAAATAGTTATTGTTTTTGGTCAGAACTTGCAAGGACTAGAAGAATATAATTTTAAAATAAATTGCCAAGGGCACGTCAGAGCAAGTTATTTCTGAATGTTGTGGGTGATGTTTTACTGATTAATTTTCTGAAGGAATTACATTAATGTATTATTTAACTGTAGGTCTAAAATAGCTTTGTTCTGATTTTTAGATAATTAGTGCTATTTCATGTCGATTGCCCTAACTGTTACAGATATATGCCCGTCTACTTTTATGGCATTATTCCAGAATCAATATTAATAAAAACTAATCGCTAAGAAACTTTTGATGTGGTTTCAGCACATCGGTAAGAATTAAAAATAGGAAAAGCATGTCTTTTTTTCAAAAGAAGTGCATTGCACAGTTTCTAGAAGGATTATTCTCTAATAATAGTCTATGACCTTAAAGTATAGGTTCTGTAAATCCTTCATATTTTGATAATCTGAAATTATATGTTTTATAATTTCAACGTTTGAGCCTCATGATATCCCAGTGAAGGAGGGCTTCTTGTCCTCCTTTTACGGATGGGAAGACAGGCTCAGAAAAGTTGAATAACTAGCTCAAGTCCATTTGTGTAGTAAGTGATTGAGCCAGGGCTCAAATACAGCCCAAGAAAGAAGTGATGGAGCTGAGTTCTAAAAGCTTTTCTGAAAATCTCTTTCTAGAAGGATGATAATGGTGATTCTTGCTTGAACTTCGTATTCTTTCAAATCCTATATTCCTTTCATGTCATCTGTCATATCTCTTCTGTTTTGATTTTCCTAGTTTGGTTGACTTGACGTGTATATACCATGGGGAAAGGCAATTGCTAGTGGAAGGTATGCAGGCAGTGAAAACATTAGACAAAACCATTCACGAAACTTTAGTCATCTTAAGGGGGGGAACATTTGGACAGCCTGAGTGATCTGACATTCAGTATAACAAACTAAAGGTTAGATGCCTGCCTTGGTCAGGATGGATAATAGTTGTGTTGGGTCAGTGTAGAGAGAGGCTGTTTTAGTTAGCAGTCATCTTCTTGGCCTCCTGTGGAGGCCCTGGGTGTATGTGGTCCTGATGCTTACTTCCTTTCTTCTGAGCGAAGCTGAGGTCTTGCTAACACATTTCTCCTGTGCTTTGTTTCAGGGGACTCTGTGTCGATGCTCTCATTGAACTGTCTGATGAAAATGCTGATTGGAAACTCAGCTTCCAAGAGTTTCTCAAGTGCCTCAACCCATCTTTCAACCCTCCTGAGAAGAGTATGCCTAACCTAAGAAATAGAGAGCTGTAGTGAATGGAGGCATTTTGTAGGAGCCAAGATAGAGAGGATTGGTGGAACTCTCCAGAGCTAGCTGAGAAAATCCCCTTCCATGATTCTAAACTGGGCCCCAGCCCATTCTCCCCATGGTGAAGTTAGGGCCCCACATTCTTTAGGTTGATGGTAGTGTTTGCTCAGATATAGTGCTTCTGAGGGACAGGCAGGTCTTGTCTGGGAAAAAAGGGTAAGGTGCACAGACTGTAGCAAAGATGCCCTGTTCCACCCTCACAGCTAAACTGTTGCCCCGTATTTCTGGCCCAACAGAGTGTGCCCTGGAGGATGAAACGTATGCAGATGGAGCTGAGACCGAGGTGGACTGTAACCGCTGTGTCTGTGCCTGTGGAAATTGGGTCTGTACAGCCATGACCTGTGACGGTGAGCTGTGCTTCAAGCAGAAAGAAAAAACAGCAAGGAGAGAGCTTCATGAAATCAGCATGAGAGAAGTTGGGGTGGGGATGATGGAGAAGAGGGCGGTGGCTGGGAGCAAGGAACCCAGCAGACCCACACCTGAAAGGCTGGAGCCCCAAGTGGGGAGCTTTGAGGGCAGAACATTTATCCCATAGGCATTCAGTTTGAAAATCACTCCAGAGGCTTGGAATAAGAGAGGACCAAGACCCCTGGCAAAAGTAAATGATAATGGAATAGTAACATTATGGAAATACTAATAGTGGAAGTAGTAATAATGGAATAATAATTAAAAATAGTAATTATTTAATAATTAAAACATTAAAAATAATAATTATTATTATTTAATAATAATCAAAAATAATAATGGAATAGTAACAGTCAAAGCAAATACTCAGCAAAAACCATGTGCCAGGCTCTCTTCTAAGCACTTTACATATTAACCCATTGATCCTTATAACACCTTAGGAAATGGTAAAAGACTAGTGGTTGGAAGACAAAATGACTTCTCCTTGCCATACCCAGCAGAAAAAGAAAATATGTTTGTAGACCCTCTTTCAACTAACAGAGATGGGTAATCTTTTTTAAAAAGAGAAAGTTGAGCTATTGAGATATGTGCAGGGTGGTGTGGGGAGACAGAGAAATCTGAGAGTTTGTGGGGCAGTGTGAGGCTACAGGGTATGTTGGAACCACTGGAGTCCCATCTGGGTCCTGGGCTACAATGATGCCAAAGATCAAGAGGGACTCTTAAAGCCGAGCCCTAGCAAAGAACCAGGGACATTCAGAGTGGAGGCAAGACAGAGAAGGGTGTTGAAGCCATGTCTGCAACGGAGAATTGCCTTAAGGTCATTTGGAACCAGGCCGAAAAGTTTCACCAGCTAGGGTGAACCTAAAGTTATATCAGCCAGGCGCAGTGGCTTATGCCTATAATCCCAACACTTGGGGAGGCCAAAGTGGGAAGCCCAGGAGTTCAAGACCAGCCTTGCCAACATAGCGAGACCATGTCCCTACAAAAATGTGAAAATTAGGCAGGCGTGATGGCACGTGCCTGTAGTCCCAGCTACTTGGGAGGCTGAAATGGGAGGATCACCTGAGCCTGGGAGGTTGAGGCTGCCATGAGCCATAGTCACGCCACTGCATTCTAGCCTGGACAACAGAGCAAGACCTTGTCTTAAAAAAAAAAAAAAGTTTATTTTAAGAAGTTAACTGTGTCAAGGAAGAGCTGGCTGGAACCTAGGATAATGTTCAGGAAGATCAGGTTAAATGGTAACTAGGAGACAGAGGTCAGAAACCCAGGATGAGGCTCTTCTAGACAAGGATCCTAGAGAACACCAACAGTATAAATGGCCCAGTACTATCTAAGGTATCACTGGTCTACCGCTGCCCAGGACCAAGTCTGTTTTCAGTGTGGAACGACAGCAAACCAATGTAACTACAGGGACAGGTGAAGGAACAGGAAGAGGCTGTTTAGAGACTAGAAATTCCTACAAGTTCCTAGAAGTCAAGACCAAGCCAGGATCTCCAGACCAAACACAGAGTTGCTACTGAAACCAACAAAACACATCTCAAAACAGTCAGTGGCCTAGCCTGCCTCAACCATGAAGCATCCTATACTTGTCTTCCCTAAACTCCCTTCAGTACCTCTCCGCTTCTGACTGCTGCTGTTCTGGCTTTGTAAAGGTAGCCCTCCATTTCTAAGGTGCAGGCAGTTGGTATGCAGTTGGCTTATAGAACAAGCATGGTCATTTGGATAATAATCTCTATCACATGCATCAGACAAAATTCAAATGATCAGCTTCATGCGATGTTGCCCATTTCCACAGCCACTCAGCTATGGGCTGCTCATCCTCCCTGGATGACCAAGTCCAGAACTCTATGTGGATATAACATGGAGCAATCCATGTTAGATGGTGGTGCCCCAGGGGCCTGAGCACATATGGATGTGTAGGCCGTGGATCTAAGAGGAGTTTGTGGAGCCAGTATTCTGGGGCATTTTCAGGTTAATACCTGAGAGTTAGCAGTCTGATCTTAGATCACAAATCAAAATGGGACAAGCAAGAAGGGGCATCAAAATTTGAAGCCAGGAGGAGGCAGAGCCAAGGGAAACTGCTGTGAAGGGAAGGTTGATAGCAATGTTTGGAAGATATGTCCTAGAAGTGTTTCCTAATGGTCAACATTCTACTTGATAAGCCTAGAGATTTCATCCTAAACCTAGTGAATCAGAATTTGTAAAAGAGCAGCTTGGGAACCTGTGTAGTTTTTGTTTTTGTTTATCGCTGTGCAAGTTTCAGAAACATTGCTAGATGAAATGGTTGTCAACCCTGGCTGCACATTAGAACCAACTAGAAAGACTTGTAAAAAAAATACTGGTGTCCAGGTCTCACCTCACATCAATTAAATTGGAATCTCTGAAGGTGGAACTAGACAGCTATCTTTTCAAATGTTCTCCAGAACATTTTGATGGTATATGAATGACTTGAGAGTCATTGTCTCAGAGAAATCTCCAGTGTCAGGATCCAGGTTTTCACCATAACTTTTTTTGTAGGGCCAACTTCTGGCTGGGATGTGCTAAGCAGTTAAAGGAACAAAGGCCAGAGAGGAGTTGGGGTAGATTGCTTTGTTACAGTGTGTTACCTTGGAGGTATCAATTACACAGGGCCCCTTCATGCCTTCATACTCAGAAAATGTGGGTAATTCACCTCTCCTTCCACAAGTTAAATGGGAGATGAATTGAGAGCCTCTAGGTAGATCTTGGCGGATTCTTCACTGTCTTACCACAGCTGCTACTGCTCTGAGCTTTGGTTCTTCTTGCAGGAAAGAATCAGAAGGGGGCCCAGACCCAGACAGAGGAGGAGATGACCAGATATGTCCAGGAGCTCCAAAAGCATCAGGTGAGTGGCAGCCTCCGTGCTGGTTCAGGTGTTGCTGTTGCCATCAGGCCCTATACCATTCAAATACTGCCCAGTGCCCCAGGAGACCAAGGAGGCTCTCTCTGCTCAATACAGTAGATCTTGAGTGATACCCCATCACCTGTACTATCAAACTGTGATACAGACAGTTCCCTGATAAAGTCCTCACAGGGCCCAGTAGGTCTCAACACATATAGGTTACAGCTCGGTGAATGGCTGCATAAGGCAAAATCAGGCAGGTGGTGATTTGCAAATGAGGTGGAAGTGGTTTGCAAATGAGCATGGTTTAAGGAAGTGTGTATCCTGTCATGACCAGTGTCCAGACCCAAAGACTGTGAGCTCCTGAAAGCAGGCTCTGTAACTTGCTCATCATTGTACCCTTGCAGTCTCACAGGGCCTGGTATGTAGTCAGCACTCAGTGAGCATGGAAGCAGTGGATTTGGGCTACAGCAGAAAGAATTTAAGTTCAACATCAGTCTGGCTAGAAAATAGCCTGGGGTTAACAAAGAGTCTCCTTCCCAGAGACTCAAGAAGATAATAAGAATTTTGTTCAGGTTCTATGTCATTAAGTTAAAGGCTTCCTTGGGGAAAGGGTTCTTAGCAGAATAGTGATGCTCTGACATATTGTGGAACTGTTGAACTCCTGGCCCATCCTCCTACTGGCTTATTATGTAGTCTTAATACAGGATATTGCACCTTCCATTACCTGTCCGTAGACCAAATGTAGTAGTATTAGCCTTCTCTCTGACATAGAAGTTTTTAAGGAATATAATGGTCACAAGAACTGCTAAACTATTGATATGAAATATTTGACATGAGTAAACAGAACTATTACTATTAATAGTAATTGCTCATTTATTGATCATTCTCAATGTGCATTTTGTCATCATTGTCACTGATAGTATAGAAATCTCATGTCGGTTGTTTAAGCAGAAGCAAAAGCTTCTAGTCTTTTGCTTTTCAAATTTCACCAGTCTTGAGTCTCCAAATGAGTTCAATCCCATGAAAGAGAAAAAAACTTCATAGGAATTACTTTCGTCTAGAATATCAGACAGTACAGTTATCAGACAGTACAGAGTGAATTATAATAGCTAATATGCTTAAGTTTCTGTGTTTGATGTGAGTCCCCTCAGAGCAGATGCTGAGGCAAGGATGCAAGTACACATAGTTTATTTGGGAAGCAATGCCAGGAAACACCAGAGGGAGATTTGGGAAATGAGTCCAGAAAGAGAAGGAAGTAATGAAGAGTGTGTATTCAGGCATGTTACCACTGTTAACAAATGACTCTTAATCCTATTGGGGATCTCTGGGAATGGAATAACAGTGCCTGAGTGGGGATGAAGCTGGGCTGTTTCTACAAGAACTCCCATTAGCCATTGGCTGAGGGCTGCTACTGGGAAACGTTAATTCCCTGGCATTTGTGGCCTATCAGTGTGTGTGGACAGAGTGGGCTCCAGCAGCCAGAGAAAGGCCTCAGGCAGAGATGCAGGTGCTGGCAGTAGGTAGGAAGTCATGCCAGTGTACACCAAGACATTAAACACAAAGGGGCTATGGATGGAACACCAGTGTCTGCTAGATATCAGGCAATGTTGTCAGGTTTTAAAAATTTATTTCTTTAATTGAGATATGATTCATATACCATAAAATTCACCCCTTTAAAGTGTATATTCCTAAGATTGTCAATCATCTCACTACTCTCTTAATTCCAGAACATTTTCATTATCCCAGAAAGAAATCCCATACCCATTAGAAGTAACCCTCCATTCTCATCTTCCTCCAGCCCTTTGCAACCACTAATCTACTTTCTAACTATAAATTTGCCTGTTCTGGACATATTACAGTGGTATCATACAACAGTATAGCCTTTTCTGTCTTTGACTTAGCATAATGTTTTCAAGGTTCATTCTTACAGCATGAATCAGTACTTCTTTCCTATTTATGGCTGAGTAATATTCCATGATATGGATATACCACATGTTGTGTTATCCATTCATCATTTAATGGATATTTAGGTTGTTTCAATTTGGGGGCTCTGATAAATAAAGCTGTTATGAACATTTTCGCACAAGTTTTTGTGTGGACACATGTTGTCAGCTCTCTTGGGTATTTACCTAGAAGTGGAATTGCTGGGTCATACGGTGACTCCAGGTTTAACCTTTGGAGAAATGGCCAAACTGGTTTCCAAAGCTACTGCACCATTGTACATCTTCACCATAGAGTTCTAATTTCTTCACATACTCACCAACGGTTTTGTTATTGTTATTTTTTATTTTAGCTGTCCTAGCGGGTGTCAAGTGGTTTTGGTTTGCATTTCCCGTGTGATTAATGATGTTGAGCATCTTCTTATGTCCTTATTGGCCATTTTGTGCCAGGCACTGTTGTAAGAGATGGTACTTTATTACTGTGGTTTTGCAGTTGAAGACATTGAGACACAGAAGATTTCATAATATGCCCAAGGTCACCCAAAAAGTAGCACAGCCATGGTTGAAGCTCAGGCAGTCTGCCTCCAGAACCTGTTGTACTTAACACTTCTTTGGACTTGTTGGATTCAGAACATCTTGTAGCATTTCCATTTAACATCATTTTCTTCATCCTTAAAATGGGAACCATAATGTCTGATCTGCTTGTTTCATAAGAGTCCAAATGGAGTCAGCTTAATTCAGTAAACAGCCCCTGCATGACCATGTCATGAATAGGCCATAGTTCTTGTTCTCAAATTGTTCATTGTCCGTGGAGGAGCCCGACAAGTAAACAACTAAAATTCAGCATAAGCCTGTAAATGCCAATGCTATATAGTCTTGAGGAACAGATAAATTCCAACAGTTGTTTAATATTTCCATGACACCTATTTTCTCTTGCATCTCAAAGGAAACAGCTGAAAAGACCAAGAGAGTGAGCACCAAAGAGATCTAATGAGGAGGCACAGGACAGTGTCTGGATCCCAGCATCTTCTCCTCCACTTCAGCGCTGAGTTCAGTATACACAAGTGTCTGCTACAGTCGCCAAATCACCAGTATTTGCTTATATAGCAATGAGTTTTATTTTGTTTATTTGTTTTGCAATAAAGGATATGAAGGTGGCTGGCTAGGAGGGGAAGGGCCACAGCCTTCATTTCTAGGAGTGCTTTAAGAGAAACTGTAAATGGTGCTCTGGGGCTGGAGGCTAGTAAGGAAACTGCATCACGATTGAAAGAGGAACAGACCCAAATCTGAACCTCTTTTGAGTTTACTGCATCTGTCAGCAGGCTGCAGGGAGTGCACACGATGCCAGAGATAACTTAGCAGGGTGTCCCTGGAGGAGAGGTTTGGGAAGCTCCACGGAGAGGAACGCTCTCTGCTTCCAGCCTCTTTCCATTGCCGTCAGCATGACAGACCTCCAGCATCCACGCATCTCTTGGTCCCAATAACTGCCTCTAGATACATAGCCATCCTGCTAGTTAACCCAGTGTCCCTCAGACTTGGATGGAGTTTCTGGGAGGGTACACCCAAATGATGCAGATACTTGTATACTTTGAGCCCCTTAGCGACCTAACCAAATTTTAAAAATACTTTTTACCAAAGGTGCTATTTCTCTGTAAAACACTTTTTTTTGGCAAGTTGACTTTATTCTTCAATTATTATCATTATATTATTGTTTTTTAATATTTTATTTTCTTGACTAGGTATTAAGCTTTTGTAATTATTTTTCAGTAGTCCCACCACTTCATAGGTGGAAGGAGTTTGGGGTTCTTCCTGGTGCAGGGGCTGAAATAACCCAGATGCTCCCACCCTGCCACATACTAGATGCAGCCCATAGTTGGCCCCCCTAGCTTCCAGCAGTCCACTATCTGCCAGAGGAGCAAGGGTGCCTTAGACCGAAGCCAGGGGAAGAAGCATCTTCATAAAAAACTTTCAAGATCCAAACATTAATTTGTTTTTATTTATTCTGAGAAGTTGAGGCAAATCAGTATTCCCAAGGATGGCGACAAGGGCAGCCAAGCAGGGCTTAGGATATCCCAGCCTACCAATATGCTCATTGGCCTACGACTAACTAGGAGGGTGAGTTGGCCCTGTCTCTTCTTTTTTCTGGACCTCAGTTTTCTCAGTGAGCTGGTAAGAATGCACTAACCTTTTGATTTGATAAGTTATAAATTCTGTGGTTCTGATCATTGGTCCAGAGGGGAGATAGGTTCCTGTGATTTTTCCTTCTTCTCTATAGAATAAATGAAATCTTGTTATTAGAACAAGAAATGTCAGATGGCCAAAAACAAGATGACCAAATTTGATCTCAGCCTGATGACCCTACAGGTCGTGCTATGATATGGAGTCCTCATGGGTAAAGCAGGAAGAGAGTGGGAAAGAGAACCACCCCACTCTGTCTTCATATTTGCATTTCATGTTTAACCTCCGGCTGGAAATAGAAAGCATTCCCTTAGAGATGAGCATAAAAGAAAGTTTCAGATTCAACAGGGGGAAGAAAATGGAGATTTAATCCTAAAACTGTGACTTGGGGAGGTCAGTCGTTTACAGTTAGTCCTGTGTCTTTCGACTTCTGTGATTATTAACCCCACTCACTACCCTGTTTCAGATGCATTTGGAATACCAAAGATTAAAGCCTTGACATAAGATCTCATTTGCAGAAAGCAGATTAAAGACCATCAGAAGGAAATTATTTAGGTTGTAATGCACAGGCAACTGTGAGAAACTGTTGTGCCAAAAATAGAATTCATTCTAAATAGTTTTTCTTGTTCTCATTTGAAAGGAGAAAATTCCACTTTGTTTAGCATTTCAAACTTTTATGTATCCATCCCATCTAAAAACTCTTCAAACTCCACTTGTTCAGTCTGAAATGCAGCTCCCTGTCCAAGTGCCTTGGAGAACTCACAGCAGCACGCCTTAATCAAAGGTTTTGCCAGCCCTTGGACACTATGGGAGGAGGGCAAGAGTACCAATTTGTTAAAAGCAAGAAACCACAGTGTCTCTTCACTAGTCATTTAGAACGTGGTTATCATCCAAGACTACTCTACCCTGCAACATTGAACTCCCAAGAGCAAATCCACATTCCTCTTGAGTTCTGCTGCTTCTGTGTAAATAGGGCAGCTGTCGTCTATGCTGTAGAATCACATGATCTGAGGACCATTCATGGAAGCTGCTAAATAGCCTAGTCTGGGGAGTCTTGCATAAAGTTTTGCATGGAGCAAACAAACAGGATTAAACTAGGTTTGGTTCCTTCAGCCCTCTAAAAGCATAGGGCTTAGCCTGCAGGCTTCCTTGGGCTTTCTCTGTGTGTGTAGTTTTGTAAACACTATAGCATCTGTTAAGATCCAGTGTCCATGGAAACCTTCCCACATGCCGTGACTCTGGACTATATCAGTTTTTGGAAAGCAGGGTTCCTCTGCCTGCTAACAAGCCACGTGGACCAGTCTGAATGTCTTTCCTTTACACCTATGTTTTTAAATAGTCAAACTTCAAGAAACA
Organism: Gorilla gorilla gorilla; assembly: GCF_029281585.2. Lineage (NCBI taxonomy): Eukaryota > Metazoa > Chordata > Mammalia > Primates > Hominidae > Gorilla > Gorilla gorilla. The sequence continues at coordinate 131,253,936 of NC_086017.1, read as the reverse complement.
ATCTAAACAAGTTTCTGTTGCATATGTGTTTGTGAACTTGTATTTGTATTTAGTAGGCTTCCATATTGCATTTAACTTGTTTTTGTAACTCCTGATTCTTTCTTTTCGGATACTATTGATGAATAAAGAAATTAAAGTGATAGTTTTATTGGTTTCCTTTCCCCCAATTAAGGCCAAATAAAGTCATGAGAACATTACCCATTTACTTCCTAAGAGTGGATTTGAGTTTCAGGAGCCTTAAAAAGGACTGAAGAGTTTCTCCTGGGACTACAGCTTGGATGGAAAGTTTACTTGGGGACTGCTAGAACAAGTTTCTTTGAAAGGATCATGGATAGTGGGTCTGGAGTAGAAGGTGATGACAAGTCAGAAAGTGTCTTAGTCCCTTCAAGATGCTATAACAAAATGCCTCAGACTGGGTAATTATAGGTAACAGAAATGTATTGCTCACAGTTCTGAAGGCTGGGAAGCCTAAGATCAAGGTACCAGCAGATTCAGTGTCTGATAAGGGCTTGTTGAAGCTTGCCTGCTTCAAAGAATGCACCTTTTTGATGCATGCCCACATGGTGAAAAGGGTGAACAAACTCCCTTAGGCCTCTTTTATAAGGGCACTTATCCCATTCATGAGGGTTAAATTTTGATGACCTAATCATCTCCCAAGAGCCTCACCTCTCAATACCATTGCTTTGGGGATTCAATTTTAACACATGAATTTTGGGGGACATAAACATTCAAACCATAGCAGGTGCATTCCTGTATTGGGAAGACATTAAATTAAATGACTCCTAAATCCCCCATATGATTTAGAAGACTAAATGGCATCCAGTGAGGCTGACTGCAGTGGCCTGTGAGAAGGCAAATAAACATGGGAAGGTAGTACAGGGAACATGGAATCATTGCCAGGGACAGGCTAAATAACCTTAATGGCACTTACTTGATACACACATTCCATGGGGGTAAACAGTTCCAAGTGGGCTGAACGTTAGCTAGTTAAAACTTCTTTTTGCTTGGGGACACATGACTAACGCTTTCCAACCTGCCATTTTCATATGTATCATGCACTCTCCACCCACAATAATTCTGCCTCCCAAAAGAGCATATTATAGTCAATGAGGTTTAAGGTTTCTTCAGTTCAGTCATGTGGAAGTTTTGCTTTCCTAAAATTATAGCTGGATCACTTTGATTGGATTTGGGATATTACCCAAATGCTAATCAAATATTAAAAGGCAATCTTTTTTGTTATGTGATTGCTACAGATTACTACTCTTACAGTTTGATTCTTCAAATTTTCATTCTCAGAAGGGAATCTTAAACCCAGTTTGAAGGGTACATTGTCCACAACCACTTTTAAATTTTGGCTAACTATTCCCAACCTTCCACCATGTTCTGGGAAAACTTTTTCTGCTGTTGTATGTATGTATTCAGGAAGTGCAACATTATTAAACTAAGCATAATTCAGAAGCTAAGTTTCCTTTCATCAAAATTTAATATTATGAATTGTGCAAAGAAGTATGTTACTTTGATCAGCTTCATTTTAGAGCTTCTTTATCAAGTTATCATCAGTCCTCTTGAATTATTTCTGAAATAAGGGGAAGGAAGGAAGGGAAAAAATATGAATGCATAGATAGATCTAAGCAGATGCCTTCAGAGCCCTGGAATAATCCTGGCTGGGATATGGGACATGAAAACAACTCTGGCCTACTGCTGCTGGGGGCTGTTGCATGGTGTGACACAGGAAGTAAAATGTTGCTGTATGAATAGGAAGGAGGGTCTTCCTGTCAATGAGAATTAATGTTTTTCTAATGATTTAACTTTTTTACTGAAAAGATAATATGTGTACATGGTAAAAATCCAAACTGTATCACAGAAAATACAGTGAATAAAACCATCCTCTTAAGAGGGTGTGTACATTTATAAATTTGCCTATGATTGCCTATAAAGTCAAAGAAGTTGCACCCGTATGCATGACTGCCAAAAGTACATAAACTGAGCATATCCATTTCCCTACGTTCTTGCAAACACTGTGCCTTCAAACTTTTTGGCCTCTGATAGAGGAAAAATGGTAACTCCTTGTTTTATTTTTTATATTCATTATTCCTTTTGTAAGATTAAATATCATCCCATGAATAATTGGTTCTTGTCATTTTCTTTCATTTTCTTTGTTTTTCTAATGGATGCTGGTCTTTTTCTTACTGGTTTGTCATAGTTCTCCATAAGTATATCGTTAGCCCTTTGTCGTGAATGTGACAAATACTTTCTCAGTTTGTTTTTCTTCTTTTGACTTTATGAGATGCTTTGCCTTGTAGAAAACTTGACTGTTTATATAACCCGATTTATACATCTTTTCCTTTCTGTCTTTAAGACGAAAGAACTTTAAAATCTGTGTCATTGTTGAAACTTAAGGACAGAAAACGGCCAGAGTAGAACTCTGATGCCCTCAAAAAGCATTCAGAAATGTCCACTTGGGGAGGACAGAACGTGGCATAATGTAGTCATTGCCAGAGTCATGGAATATATAAGCTAAATCTCAGGTTGTAATTAAAGGAATAAGAACAATATAGTAGGGGATCCAAACTGTACCTCAACTATCCTTTGATCCATTCTACTCTATGATTGGTTAAGGGTGATTTTCAACTCTTTTGTAAGGAAAAAGTAGAGATGGAGATCAATATCATTTATTGTTCATTTACCAAATATTGGTTGTGTCTATTACTACGTTACAGACATTTTCTAAGTGTTTGTTCTAAGTGCTCGGACTTACCTGTGACCAGTGAAAAGACATAATGATCTCTGGCTTTGTGGAGCTTAAATTCTAGCAGGGAGAGCTAGATAATAGATGCATTAAATAAGTAAAGCTTATGGTATGTTAGAAGGTGATAAGGACTATGTATAGCAAGAGGAGGGGGACTAGGAGAGTGTAGGGTAAGGGAGTGTCTCAGTTTGTCTCAGTTTCCCATTTTAAATATAGTGGTCAGGATAGGCCTCATTGAGAAAGTGAAAAAGACTAAGCCAAGGGAATTCGATGTGTGATGTCTGAACAAGAGCATTCTAGACAAGAGAGAGCCAGTGCAAGAGTGTCAGCTTGGCAGGGCTGAAGTGAATGAGGGAGAGAGTAGCAGAATACGAGGCAAAGAAGTGACAAGGCAGGGTAAGGGACTGAGGGGTGAGGAAGGTATATCTTGTGGTCCTAATAGGCCATGTAAGGAATCTGGCTTTTACTCAGTGAGATAGGAAGCTTTATAAATTGTTATTTGAAAATAAGTAGGATAAACTACAGGTGATCTTGTTTCTGCATGTGTGCCCAATTATTCTCAAAAACTCATTTGATTAGGAGTTTGAGACCAGCCTGGCCAACATGGTGAAACCCCATCTCTACTAAAAATAAAAAAATTAGCTGGGCGTGGTGGCACACACCCATAATCCCAGCCACTTGGGAGGCCGAGGCAGGAGAATTGCTTGAGCAATCAGCAGTGAGCTGAGATCACACCACTGCACTCCAGCCTGGACAACAGAGCGAGACTCCGTCTCAAAACAAACAAACACCTCATTTGATACCTTTATGAAAACCTGAATTATGCCATCACTTATGCATTGGTGTATATAGCTACCCATCAAGTAGGTCCTTTCAAGATTCTGGTAGAGAATGAGCAAAACCAGGAGTTGTTTACTATAATCCACGTTATGGAAGAGCTTTAGATGTGTAAACACCATTTGAATCTGTGAAAAAGAAATAATGAGTATGTACTCTATGAATAGGTGAGACCTAGGAAGTACAAACACGATGTGAACAAGTAGAATTGAACAAACTTTTACTGGGTATTATGTGTCAGGCACTGGGAAGGCACTCGGATTGGATATATAATCAAACTCAGTCTCCTCTCTCAGGAAGACAGGCAGGTCAGCAGTCTGTTTGATATCTTGCAACCATATTATGACAAAGATGAGAAACGAGTACACATTATGGAAACAAGAAGATCAATAGTGTGGCGTCAGCAATTGTGGAAGGTTTTTCTAGGCTGAAATCTGAACAAGTAGAATTAGCCTAGTCAAAGTCCATTCAAGAGTAGCATATGCAGAGATTCAGGGATGTGGGAGAGTCAATAAAAGCTTTAGATTCAGACCTGGGTCTGAATCCCAATCTGTTATTGACATGCAACCTTGGGCAAATCAGATTCTCTATGCTTAAATTTCTTCTTCTGTAAAATGGAAATAGTAATTTGTATTTCATAGCATCGTTATAAGGATTAAATAACATACAATATGCAAAAAGTTAGAAAGTGCCTGACATGCTTTGTTATTATTTTCTACAGAATGAAGGTATAACACTATTTCATAACGTTGCTGTGCTGATTAAATGAAATAAACATGTAAAGGCCCTGGCATATAGTGACTGCTCAATAAAACATAGCTGTTGTTGGCCTTGTAACATGTTGATTATATTTATAAATGCTATTTGTAAAGACTGTATCCTGAGAACAAGAGAGAGCTAATGAAGTTATAATGGCAGGAGAAAGGCATGATCAGATTCAGTTTAAGAAAGAACTCAGACCATGCGTGGCGGCTTACGCCTGTAATCCCAGCACTTTGGGAGGCTGAGGCGGGTGGATCACGAGCTCAGGAGATCGAGACCATCCTGGCTAACACAATGAAACTGCATCTCTACTAAAAATACAAAAAATTAGCTGGGCATGGTGGCACACGCCTGTAGTCCCAGCTACTCGAGCCCCAGTTAGTCAATAGCCAGCTGTTATCAATGCTACCTCCTTACCCTGTTAATCCCCACTGCCATTGTTCTAGTTCAAATCACCATTATTTCTTGCCTCACCCCTGAAATAGCCTCCTAACTTATCTACTACTGCTAGGTCATTCTCCTTCCCATCTATGCTGCATCTGAGGGAAAGGGTTCTTTCTTTCTTTTTTTTTTTTGGAGATGGAGTCTCGCCCTGTTGCTCAGGCTGGAGTGCAGTGGTGCAATCTTGGCTTACTGCAACCTCTGCCTCCTGAGTTCAAGCAATTCTCCTGCCTCAGCCTCCCGAGTAGCTGGGGCTCGTGGTGCCTGCACAGGCCCAGATGGGCACTGATTTTGTTGGGGTGGCTGCCAGGCTGCTTCCTGGTGACTCTCTGAACCAGGCCAAAGGTGGTCATGCTGGAGGCCTGAGGGGACTCCAAGTGCTCTGGGGACTCCAACACCATGGCATGAACAGGACAGTGGACTTCCCGAAAAAGCAGCTCACCCACCAGTGACCTGCTGTCACGAGGACATAACTCATGCTTTCTTGAGGATTTTATGGTGCAGAAAATAACAAGAATCAATGACTCAAGTTAAATGTTCGAATCACACGGTTTATTGATTGTATGTAATAATGGTCATTTCTCTACACATGTAAAAACACACTCAAAAGAGATCATCAAGGGGCAGCCTTACCAAGGCAATTAAAACCTTTCAGTTGGCTGGGCATGGTGGTTCACACCTGTAATCCCAGCACTTTGGGAGGTCAAGGTGGGTGGATCACGAGGTCAGGAGTTCGAGACCAGCCTGACCATTATGGTGAAACCCCGTCTCTACTAAAAATACAAAAATTAGCCGAGCATGGTGGCACATGCCTGTAATCCCAGCTACTCAGGAGGCTGAGGCAGGAGAATTGCTTGAACCCGGGAGGCGGAGGTTGCAGTTAGCTGAGATCACTCCACTGCACTCCAGCCTGAGTGACAGAGTGAGACTCCGTCTCAAAAACACAAAAACAAAAACAAAAAAAACCTTTCAGTTTGCATTCTATTCATAGTCCAGGCATAGTCTCTTGTCTGCCTGTGGTGGTCTTGTCCAACGTGAGAGTGAATGGGCATATGGGCACAATGCAGCAAGGGGCTCGGAGACTGATTGGGGGGATACGTCGCGCCTAAGTGGTCAATGAAGTCGTTCTTTTCTGTGTTCCATCCCAGTGTAGTGGTGAACACCTTTGTCTGATTGGTCATGCCCTGGTGAACTCCATTGTTGTTTTGGTCCACTTGTTTACCATATTTTGTAGCATCCATGAAAGTTGCTTACCAAAGTCCAAATATGTTTGGCAAAGTCCACATAAACATGTTTTTCTATTTTATCTTGTTTTACATGTCCTGACTCTTTGACTCTTTGGTCAATACGTTCACAACTTAAACTTTTTTTCAACAATGTCTTGTCCTATGGTCAAAACATGTTTACAACTTTATTTTACCTTACACTCCTATCACCTGGATCAGCCTTCCAGAGACCAGGGGGTGGGGGATGGCTTCTCTAGGGTACTCGGCAAGGCCCATCATCAGGTGCTGCTGCTGCGAGTGGAACCCTGGAGGCGCCGGTAGTAGTCATGGGTGGCCACGGGCAAACCACGGAGGGGATGGCTGCCAGGCTCTTGCTTGCCAGTGGGTAGGAACCTCAACGTGACCCTCCTAGGCCTTGGTGCGACCTCGAGTGGTGGGAAGCGGGGTGCTAGGCCACAGAAGCCATTTGCATTGGACACCAGGGAAGCAGCTCCAGGATCAAGATGCACGCACATGGGGTCTCCTGGCCTAGTTTTAAATTACACAAGTTAGCGGAATTTGACATTTTCCAGGGAGCTGGGACAACTCGAAGTAAAATAAGTTTGCTCCAAAATTCTTCTGCAGGACTTCATAGTCAAATCTGGCAGCCAGTAATTTTTATATCATCACATATTACGTGTTTTAACTCCTTCCTAATTGACCTATATCAGAACGTGGTTCTTATTATGGCTGATATTCCACTGAGACAATACAATGTAGTGTTTAACAGCCAGGTTTCCTGGGTTTAAATCCTGGCTCTGCTCCTACGTTTTATGCTTCTGGAAGTTATTTAACCTCTCTGTGCCTCAGTTTTCTCTTTAAGGTAGCTTAATAATAATACCTACCTCATTCTTTTTTTTTCCTTTGAGGATTAAATGAGTTAATGTAATTTTTTTTTTTTTTTGAGACAGGGCACTCTTTTGCCCAGGCTGGAGTGCAGTGGCACGATCACAGCTCACTGCAGCCTCGACCTCCCCAGGCTCAGGTGATGCTCTCATCTCAGCTGGGACTATAGGTGCCCACCATCACGCCTGGCTGATTTTTGTACCTTTTTTAGAGATGGAGTTTTGCCATGTTGCCCATGCTGTGTAACTTTTTTTCAAATAGTTTCTGGCACATAGAAAGTGTTATGTAGGTGTCAGGTATCATTATTACCAGTTATCAATACCTATTACATATTCTCATAATTCTCAGACTGACCCTGTGAAAAATACATTTTACAAATGAGGAACATGTAGTTTAAGTTTCAGGAACTTGTTCAACACTAACACAGCTTACAGGGAACACAGTCAGGATTCAGACCCAGGTCCCCGTCATGCTCATTTTGCCTTGCCACAATGTTTCCCTTTATTTTAAAGATCATCACATCATTGTGAACCATTAATTCCTAATTTGTGTTTTCTATAATGTAATTGCTGAGCACATATAACTAACCATATATTCCTTCATGTGGTTCTAATAACTGTCTGCATGTCCTTTCATTTTGGTTTCTTTTAAGTACATATGTGAGTGCAGTTCAACCCATGCCTCTGAAGTTTCCTAAAAAGTGATCCCCAGTCCAAGCTGGTCTCCCAAAGGATGCTATATCCAGGAGTCATGCCAGTGAGTGTGAGTATCCCAGCAGCCCTCAGCACATACCTCAAAGGTTTGGCCTGGCAAAAACTTACCTTAGAACTGTAGATGTCTGTACAATTGCACAAATCTCCCTGATGATCCTCCTTTTTGCTGTGACATACTATGTGGAGGACTTAGAGGCAGACATAGGTCTTATCCCCATTGAAATTATTTAATATTAATCTGATCATTCAAAAAAATTGGGTTTTGAGCCCATTAAAATCTCTAGTTCCTGGACAGTTTTCTTTTCTCTTTCCTTAATGTTCCACAACTTTTTCTCTTTTCTCTTTCCTTACTGTTCCACATCTTTTTCTCTTCACTTCTATAACCTAAGCTTGATTCCTTCATGGCCCAACCTCCCAGGGAAGATACTGCCATCCTTCTCCTGAACCCCCCAAAAAAACAAAGGAAGATGTCTTAGTCTATTCTGGCTTCTATAACAAAATACCTTAGACTGCATGGCTTATATATAACAGAAATTTATTGCTTACAGTTTTGGAAATTGAGAAGTCCAACATCAAGGTGCTAATAGATTTTGTGTCTGGTGAGGGCCTCTTTCTGGTTCATAGACAGCATCTCCTCACTGTGTCTTCACTTGGTGGAAGGGACAAGGAACCTCTCATAGGCCTCTTTTATAAGGGCACTAATCCCATTCATGAGGGCTCCACCCTTATGACCTAACTACCTCCCAAAGGCCCCACCTCCTAATACTATAACTTTGGGAGTTAGGATTTCAATATTTGAATTCTGGGGAGATACAAACATTCAGACTACAGCAGAGGAGAATCTATGTACAATGCATAGAACTAGGAGAGATTTGGAAGGTGGGTTATAGGAATAATAAAGACTGAAATCAATTGGGCAAATCAGAAAAGTTCAAGGGTTAGTCTCACCTTCTTTGAATTTCCAAGATTTTAATTGCCTTTGTTCAGTAATAGCCAGAGACTTTAATAACTATAAGAACTGTTATCCATAATTATTTTTTAAAAGATATCTCTTTCTCAGGTTCTTCCTTGTGCCAACAAAGTGCCCATGTAACATCATGCTATGGTTTGAATGTGTCCCCCAAATTTCATGTGTCAGAAATGTAATCCCCAATTTCATATTGTATTTGGAGGTGGGGCCTTTGAGATGTAATTAGAATTAGATAATGTCACAAGGGTGGGGCTCCCAGGATGGGACTGGTGGCTTTATAAAAAAGGAAGAGAGACCTGAGCTGACATACACACTCTTACCCTCTCACCATGTGATACACTCTGCCATGTTAATTTGCAGCAAGCAGGCCCTCACTAGATGCCGGTGCCATAGTCTTGGACTTCCCAGCCTCCAGAACTGTAAGGAATAAATTTCTTGGCCAGGCACAGTGGCTCACGCCTGTAATCCTAACACTTTGGGAGGCCGAGGCAGGCAGATCACCTGAGGTCAGGAGTTCGAGACCAGCCTGGCCAACATGGCAAAACCCCATCTCCACTAAAAATACAAATATTAGCTGGATGTGGTGGCACACGCCTGTAGTCCCAGCTACTCGGGAGGCAGAGACAGGAGAATCGCTTGAACCCAGGAAGCGGAGGTTGCAGTGAGCTGAGATTGCACCACTGCACTCCAGCCTAGGTGGCAAAGCAAGACTCTGTCTCAAAAAAAAAAATTATTTCTTTATAGATTATCCAGTTTCAGGTATTCAGTTATAGCAACAGGAAACAGACTGAGACACATTTTACCAAAAACTAAAAAAAAAAATCTTGCTTAGAGGAAACCTAGGGCAGGTTTTCTCTGCTCTGAACTCCCTTACAAGTCATCCATCGCTGAAGCATCACACCAATGAAATATACACAAAATGGACAGTTCATTAGATTTTTAATCTTCTTTCATTTTTGCAATTAAAATTTTTGAATTTCACTCAGAATTTAACATGGGAGATACATAAGAGAAAATAAAAGTAAATCTTATAAATAAAAGACAGAAATAGAGATAGAGAAACAAGATCTGACATACAAACCTAAGGGAGGCAAAATGTGGAAGTTCTATAGTTTTTATCAACATGCAACATACTCGACCTATTACTACCTTACTTTTTTCTGTTTATGATAGGTAGGGGTCTAGGACAAAATATCCACAAGAGAAAACCAGGAGCACCTGTGGCTAAAGGCAAGATGATTAGACTCTTGGGCAGATGTTATTCAAATCTCTTAATAGGTATGGGGATACTTTCTCCCTGCAAAGAAAGAAAGAAAGAAAACATGATAGGCCTGAGTTTTGTGTTAGAGGCAGATCCTACATTTATCTACAGTGCATTTCTTGAAGTCACACAGGAAAGAATAGCTGTACAAAGTAAATTCTTTCTTCTCCCTAAGAGTGGTAGCCCTCAACTCATTCACTGTTACGCAGTTCTCCTTCATTTGTAAGATGAAATTCTAATTTACCCATTCATTAATTCAACAAGTATTGGTTGGGGAAGAATTAGAGAAAAGAGAAAAGGGGAGTGAATGGGATGAAATTTTTACTAACTTTCAGAGAGAGAGAAGAGAAACAAGCAAAATAGGCCCTGGGCTGTAGCCTAGCACTCACTCTTGTGTCTGTTAGGCTTATGGGACTGAGACACATGGAAGAGGAGCTGATGTCATTAGGTCAGCAAATGCTACCACATTCTAGTATGCTCTGGAAGGAAGTTATCCCAGGCCAATGAAAGACTGTAGACTTTGCTTGTTAGTTTGTGAGCCCACAGGAGTAGAAGGGAGGAAGATGCTCCTGATGTACCCTAAGAAAAGGAATCAAGGGGCTGCACATTTCCATTTCAAGGTTCTAAGTTATTTTGTATCTCTGGAGCCATGATAATAAGACTTGGGAATTAAGAGCTAATGCATATTCCAAGAGCCCACTATATATGCCAGGAGCCAGAAAAGAGAGAATTTCATCCCTGCTTATGAGAGACTCACAATCTTGTGAAAAGATAAATAATAATGAATTTCAGCAATGCAATAAGTTTGCAAATATACTCTGAGGCACTATAGAGTGTGTTTTTCCAGGGGAGTCCCACTGCACTCCTCCAGGGTTGCCCATCACATTAGAGTCTATGTGAATAGAGCACCCTTGAGTTGTAATATGTTGTCGTGCTTCTCATTCTCCAGCTTCCACACCATAATCCATATGAATCCAAAGGGACTTCCAGAGTTTTCCTTATTCTAGAGAAGTCTGCTCCACCCTGGCCTCTACACCTCTATAACTGAGAGTGAATAATGGTACCTCAGAACTCTAATCTTGGCAATATCCTTGCCTCTCCTCCCTGCCCCTTCTCTCTGCCTCCCACACACAACATCAACAGCTTTACCATCATGGTTTGTATTGAGACCTCCAAATCTAATCTCATCACATTTTTCCCCAATTCATACTTAACCACAAGAAGCCCAAGACCCCCAGTTTATCCTTCATCTCAGGGACTCTTGAGCCATATGGCTCTGTACTTTCCCTTTTCTGACCCCAAAACCCACACCTAACATTTGAAACCCTTCTATTGTGCCTTCTAGAACTTGCTATTAATCACCAACAAATCCCTTCTACTCTCAGCTTCTGTTAACATTTCCCTCACCTTCTGGTTTTCTAACTGAAACTTGGCTCCCCTCTGAGGACACTTCCTCCATAGCCCTTTCAAGTGGTGCTGGTTTTCTTTACAACATCTTTCATAAACTGGATCCTTCTTGCTCCTTCCTCTACAAACCTTCAGTTTAAAACATCATGTCATTAGACTTTGCTATCCACTACACTTTCATTACAGTTTTCTATTGTTCCTTTCCCCACCCCTACCATTCCTCGATTTTAGCTGCTGACTTTGTCAAGCTCTACATCACTGCTTCTGTCATAACTCTTGATGTCACTGTCTCATAAATGATCTATCCCATGACCTCCTTTGGATCTTGACTTCCTCTCCTCCAAGGATTTTTTTTCTCTACTTTATTTTAGCCACTTTCCTCATGGTTAGAACTTAGATCTTATCACTGGCAATAATCATGACTTCTCCATTATCTCAATTTCAAGCATCCTACTCTTCAGCAACTACCTTCTATCCTTTCAACTCGCTTTCTCTGATACTCCAACTCTAACAATGTTTTGGTTGCCATCAGGGCCTAAAATCCAATGATCCTACCACTTTTTCACTGTGCTTCTCCCATTTTGCATCCTTCATCCTCCCAAACCCAGCTTAGATTCCATGGTTGATCATTATAATCACTTTCTAGCATGCAGGTCTTCCTCTGTCATTCTTGTACGGCAAAACCTCAATATTCAATTAACCCAACTCTCCTCCCATTCTGTGTTTGCACTCAAGAAGCTAAATTAGGCTGGATAAAAATATACAACCACACTGAGTTTTCTCACTTTATTTTTTAATTTGTGTTATTATTATTATTATTATTATTATTATTATTTTGATACAGAGTTTTGCTCTGGTTGCCCAGGCTGGAGTGCAATGGCACGATCTCGGCTCACCGCAACCTCTGCCTCCCGGGTTCAAATGATTCTTCTGCCTCAGCCTCCTGAGTAGCTGGATTACAGGCATGTGCCACCACGCCCAGCTAATTTTGTATTTTTAGTAGAGACAGGGTTTCTTCATGTTGGTCAGGCTGGTCTCGAACTCCCGACCTCAGGTGATCCACCCGCCTTGGCCTCCCAAAATGTTGGGATTACAGGCGTAAGCCACCGCACCCAGCCTTTCTCACTTAAAATTCATGACTTTGAATCTCAAAAGTGCCTTTAGCACTACCCGGGATGCCTGGTATATTTCTTTAGTTAGCATCTCCTACTCTCCTAGATGACTGTTTTCATTCTTTTTCCTTAATACTGCCATCCCCAGCCTCACACTCAGCTGATGAATTGCCTCTGGTTTCACTAAGAAAATTAGAAGCAATCAGAAGAGAATTCCCAGAAGCTTTCCCTACCACAGTCTCCACCTTTCTGCATCTATGCCCATATACTTTATCTTACCTCCTTGTACATAATCTTACCTAAGGCAAACCTTGTACTTGTGCATTAGACCCTATCCTTCTGCCTCCTGAAAGGCATTGCTCAGCAATTCTTCCCCTTCTCGTGTAGCATCAAGTTTACCCTCTCCGTCTGTCTGCTATCATACTATTTATCCCATCTAAAAGAAAATGAAAAATGACACACTATAACTTCTCCAGTTAATACACATTTCTGTGCTGCCCCTCTTTGAAGCAAACTGTCCTCGGTGTTAGCATTCCAGTGATCTGTTCTCAGTGCCCAAAAGTTGCCTACATTCCTTCAATCAAATGATCTATTCTCAGTCTTCATCTTACTTGGCCCATCAGTAGTCTTCAACACAGTCAAACACTCCTTCCTCCCTGAAATGCTTTCTTCATTTGCTTTCAGGTCATGACACTTCTCCTAGTTTTTCTTCTACTTTACTGTCAACTCCTCATTCTTCTTCACTGGTTTCTGTTTGCCTCTCTGACTATAAATGTTGGAGGGTTCCAGGGCTCAGTTCCTGAACCTCTACTCTTCTTCGTCTGTGTCTACTTTCTTGATGAGCCCATCTGGTCTCATAATTTGAAAAACCACCTATAGGTTGACATCTCCCAGGTTTATGTTTCAAGCTTAGACCTCTCTCCTAAACTCCAGTTTTATATCCAACCACCCACTCAGCATTTCCCCTCAAATGTTTCAAATGGGCATCTCTAATGTAATATGTCCCAAACCAAATTCCAGGACTTCTTAATCAGAATAAATGGTGTTTCTGTTCTTCCAGTGGCTCAGGGCAAAAGCTTTAGTCATCACTTGACTTCTCTCCCTTATACCCATCATCTAATTTGTCAGCAAATCATATTTGCTCTACCTTCAAAAATATATACATAATCCAATCTCTTCTCACTAATTCCACTACTAACACATTGAACCAAGACACCATCTTCTCAAAAGTACCCATTAAGATCCTTATAAAATATAAGTCACATCATTTCACTCCTCTGTTCAAAACCCTCCAATGGCTTTCTTCCATCTCTTCCCACAGTATAAGCAAAAGTCAAAACCCTTACAATGGACTTTATGACGCCACACAATCTAGCCTCCTGTTATCTTTCTGATCTGAACTCCTACACTGTCTCATGAACTCTCTTCATTGCAGCCATTGGCCTCCTGGCTGTTCCTCAAATCCACCAGCCCTTGCCCAAAATCCACCAGCCCTTGCTCACTTCAAGGCCCAGCTCCCTCACCTCCTTCAAATCTTTGTTAAAATTTAACCTCAATGAGCTTTCTCTGCACAGTCTACTAAAAATTACAACTCTCATCCCAGGCACAGTGGCTCATGCCTGTAATCCCAGCACTTTGGGAGGCCAAGGCAGTGGATCATTTAAGGTCAGGAGTTCGAGAACAGCCCGTCCAGCATGGTGAAACCACGTCTCTACTGAAAATACAAAAATTAGCCAGGCATGGTGGCAGATGCCTGTAATCCTAGCTACTCGGGAGGCTGAGGCACGAGAATCATTTGAACCCAGGAGGTGGACGTTGCAGTAAGCCAAGATCGTGCCACTGCACTCCAGCCTGGGTGGCAGAGCAAGACTCTGTCTCAAAAATAAAATAAAATAAATAAAATAAAACAAAATAAAATAAAATAAATTACAACCCTCCCTACGCCACTCCCCTCTTTCTATTCTGCCTTCTCTGCTTTATCTCCCTCTGTATGACTGTTCATCATCTGATATATGAAATATGTTTTACTTTATAATATACATACAGAAAAGTACATTTAAGTGTCCAGCCCAATTAATTTTCACAAACTGAATACAACCATGTAACTAGCATCCAGATCAAGAAACAGAATATTACCATCACCCCAGGAGTCTCTTCGTGCTGTCTTCCAGTTTCTGTCCTCCTCCCAAACTCCAAGGGTAACCACCATCCTGACTTCTAACAGCATAGATTAATTTCTTCTGTTTTTGTATTTCATGTGAATGGATGTAAACAGTGACATACTGTGTATTTTAATTATCTTTTCATTGGTTGCCTATTTCTCCCCATTACTAGGATGTAAGTTTCTTGAAAGCAGAAATTTGTTTTGTTCACTGTTGCATCTCCAGTGCCTAAAAGAGTATCCAGCACAGTTTGAGTATCATAAAACAAGTATTTGATGAGTGAATGAATGAAATATTGAATAAATGGAAATGTGACAGAGACAGAGTTAAGACACAACCTACCAAATAAATAGAAAGACATCACATGTTCATGGGTCAAAAGACTTAATATTGTTAGGATGACTAATATAGTTTGGATGTTTGTCCTCTCCAAATTTCATGTTGAAATGTGACCCCCAATGTTGAAAGTGGGGCCTAATGGAAGGTGTTGGATCATGGAGGCAGATGTTTCATGAATGGCTTGGTGCCCTCATGGCTATAATGAATGAGTTCTTGCTCTATTCATTAATGTGAGAGCTGGTTGTTTAAAAGAGCATGGCAAGGGAGCTTTCTCTCTTGCTCCTTCTCTCACCATGTGACATGCCTGCTCCCCCTTTGCCTTCTGCCACAAATAAAAGCTTCCTGAGGCCTCACCAGAAGCTGAGCAAATGCTGGTGCCATGCTTGTACAGTCTGCAAAACCTTAAGCCAAACAAACCTCTTTTCTTTATAAATTATCCAGCCTCAGGTATTCCTTTATAACAATGCAAAACAGACTAACCCAATGGCAGTACTATCTAAATTGTTCTGCAATTCAACATGATACCTGTTAAAATCCCAGCTTGCTTTTAACCAGAAGTTGAAAATCCTGACCATAAAATTCATATGAAAATGCAAAAGATACAGAATATTCAGAAAATTTTTGAGAAATAACAAAGTTGAAGAATTCACACTTCCAATTTTCAAAACATATTATAATGAGATGAAATTTGAAATTAATAACAGAATGAAATTTAGGAAATACACAAATATGTGGAAATTAAATAATACACTCCTAAGTAACCAATGGGTCAAAGAAGAAATCTCAAAAGAAATTAGAAAATATTTTGCAATGATTGAAAATGAAAACACAACATACCAACATACTAAAATTTATGGATACCACTAAATTAGTGCTCAGGGGGAAATTTACAGCTGGAAATGCCTATATTAAAAAAAAAGAAAGATCTCAAAGCAATAACCTAATCTTTTAAATGAAATTACTAGAAAAAGAAATTAAAACTAAACCCAAGGCAAGTAGAAGGAAGGAAATAACAGAGGCTAGAATGGAAGTAAATGAAATAGAGAATAGAAAAATAGGGAAAATAAACAAAACCAAAAGTTAAAGAATTAAAATAAAAATTAACACCAATCCTGCACAACCTTTTCCAAAAAACAGAAGATAAGGGACACATTTCAACTTATCCTATGAGGCCAATATTATCCTCATAACAAAACCAGACCAAGACATCACAAGAAAACTACAGACCAATATCTCTTACAAATGAATACAGATGCAAAAAGCCTCAACAAAATACCACCAAACTGAATCTACCAACATAGAAAAAGACTTACATACCATGACCAAGTAGGGTTTATCCCAGGAATACAAAGTTGGCTCAATATACAAAAATTAATTAGTGCAATATATCATATTAATAGAATAAAGGACAAAGCCCACATGATCATCTCAACAGATGCAGAAAATACATTTGGCAAAATCCTAAATTTATTCATGATAAAAACACTCAGAAAACAAGCAACGGAAGAGAACTTTCTCAACCTGATATTGTCCATTTACAGTAATAACAACCTACAGCTAACATCATAGTTAATGATGAAAGATTGAATGCTTTCTCCCAGAGATCTACTCTTAGTTTTTCTATTCAGCATTGTACTGGAGGTTCTAGCCAGGGCAATTAGAAAGAAAATTAAATACAAGTAATCAAGATTGGAAAGGAAGAAGTAAAACTATTTCTATTCATAGATAACGTGGTCTTCTATATAGAAAATACTAAGGAATCCACAAAAATCTACTGTTATTTCTTTCTATTAGCAATAAGCATTCTAAAATGAAATTAAGAAAACAATTACATTTCCAAAGCATGAAAAAGAATAAAATACTTAGGAATAAATTTAACAAAAGAATTGTAAGACTTATACATGGAAAACTGCCAAACATCATTGAAGATAATTTAAAAAGACCTAAACAAATGGAAAGACATCTGTGTTCATAGATAGAAGACTTAGTATCATTAAAATGCCAATACTCCCAAAATGAATCTATAGATTCCATACATTCCTTATTGAAACCCCAGGTGCCTGTTTGGCAGAAATTGACAAGTTCATCCTAAAATTCATATGAAAATGCTGAAATAGGAATAATCAAAGCTATCTTCAAAAAGAAGAACAAAGTTAAAAGAACACACTCCTCTGTGACAAAACTTACTAAAAAGCTATAGTAGTCAAGACAATGTGGTACTGGCATAAGTACAGACACATAGATCAATGGAATATAATTGAAAGCCCAGAAATAAACCTTTACATTTATAGTAACTTGATTTTCAATAAGGCCATCAAGACAATTCCATGGGGGAAAGAATAGCCTTTTGAATAAATGGTCCTGGGATGTTGGACACCTATCTCATGCCAAAAACAAAAATTAATTTAAAGGAATCATAAGCCTGGAGGTAGGAGCTAACATTATAAAACTCTTAGAAAAAAACATATGAGTAAATCTTTGTGACTTAGATTAGGCAATAATTTTTTAGATATAACACCAAAAGCACAAGTGACAAAAAAAAAGATAAATTGTACTTCATCAAAATCAGAAAATTTACTGCCTCAAATGACATCATCAAGAAGTGAAAAGACAACTCAGAAGGGGAGAAAATTTCTGCAAGTCAAATATTTGATAAGGAATTGGTATTCAAAATATATCAACTCTTACAACTCAATAATAAAAAGATAAATAACCCATTTTTAATGGACAAAGAATTTGAATAGACATTTCTCCAAAGAAGATGTACAAATAACCAGTAAGCATATTGAAAGATGCCCAAGATTAGCCACCAGAGAGATGCAAATCAAAACCACAAATGTCACTCACATCTACTAGAATGACTAGAATAAAAAAGATCATGAGTGCTGGCAAGGATGTTGACAAATCAGTAACCTCATACATTGCTGGTAGGAATGTAAAATTGTGCAGCTGCTTTGGAAAATAGTCTGGCAGTTCCTCAAAGGGTTAAAAAATAGTTACCATATGACCCAGCAATTCCACTCGTAGGTATATACCTAAGATAAATGAAATTTAACATAAATTTCCACATAAAAACATATATGTGAATGTTCACAGCAACATCATTCATCAGAGACAAAAAGTGAAATCAACCCAAATCTTCATCAACTGATGAATGGATAAATAAAATGTGGTAATATGCATATAATGGAATAAACTATTATCCAGAAATAAAAAGAAATGAAGTGCTGACATATGCTACAACATGGATGAACCTTTAAAACATTACGCCAAGTAAAAGAAGCCAGTTTAAAAAGACCACATATTGTATAATTTCAGTTATATGAAAGATCTAAAATAGGCAAATCTATATAGCTAGAAAGTAGGTTAGTGGTTGCCTAGGACTGGGGGATATGGTGAAGGGAATGGAGAGTGACTGTGAATGAGCATGAGGTTTATTTTTAGGGTAATTAAAATGTTCTAAATGATAAGAGTGGTGGTGATTTCACAATTTTGTGAATATACTAAAACAATTAAATTGTACACTTCAAATGGGTGAATTTTATGGCATGTAAACCATTTTTCATAAAGATATTTTTTAAAGATTTAAAAAATATAGCTTTTTTGGACTAAAAATAATATATGTTCATTATAGAATGTTGCATAAAACACAAGTACAAAAGAGAAAACAAAAAATGCCTACAATCCTATCATTCAGAGGTTACCAGTAATTACTGTTCATATTATGATAATAATAATAATAATACATCCTATCTTTTAAGTCTCCATCTAGTTAAACAACTGGGGCTCATGCTACACATACAAGCTACTATTTTGCTTTTTAAAATTTTAACATGATAGAGCGGGTATTTTCCCAAGTCATTAAAAATTTAAATAAATACTCTTAACGGTTGTAAATATTTACGGCTAGTTACTGGGAGATCCAGGATTGCAATAGTGTTTTGAATGCTTTGATTAATTGCCAGGCCCCTACAGACTAGACCTGAAAGGTAACTGCCCAACCTTTGCACGAAGTCAGACTCCATTAATACTTCTTGTATAGAGGCTGTATTACCTTGGACAATTATCTCACCTCTCTGGACTTCTGTTTAGTCACCCCTATATGCTGTGATTGGTAGATGATGGCCAAAGTCCCTGCCAGAGCTAACCCTCCAAAGAAGTCTTAGTAAGATCTCTAAGTCAGGGATACAGGAAAGTAGAAGGAATTAGCTCACCGTGCAAATGTATTCATCACCATCCCTTCCTTCTTGATGGAGAGGCAGGTGAGGTCACAGGTGGCAGAATAAATCAATGACCTCAGCCTGAGGCTACAGATACTTTGACACAAGGAACTTAAGGCCCACGAGTCAATCATATAGTGGAATGTGCTCGGGCCTTTGTTAATAATTAGACCCAAGTTCAAGTCCTGGGTTGTAAGACTGTCAGCTGTGTAGCCTTTGGTAAATACTTTACCTTCTCTCAGCCTTGGTTTCCTCCTCTGCTAAATACTGTAATGTTCGTATCTAACTCAGAGGTCATTGTGGGGTTAAATACCTTATGCAAAAGTACCTGGGTCCACCCTAGCATATGGTATGTGTTCAGTAAATACCTGTTTTTTTTCTAACATGCTTTTGCTTTTCAAATTCCTAACTTGAAAAAGTTTAGACAGTTTAGAAGTAATAGAATAGCTACACAAAAAAGTATCCATCAAAATTTCTCTGGAGGACTCAATTAAGGTTCCCCAGAATGTAGACAGCCTTTGATATGGCAACTTAAAGACTGCTCAGAATTTATGAGTGGGAGCAGTGACTCTATTTCTTGCCTCCTTGCTTATTACACAGGGAATCCCCTTCTCCAAACATATATGACTTAGATCTATTCATGCAGTCTATAGTCTTAGATCTGTAAGTGCAGTGTGGTATATGCATAAGAAAAATGAAGTGCATGAACTTTAGATTCAGAAAGAATGGGTTTGAATCCTGAGTCTTGTGCTTGTTAGCTATGTCCTTAGTCAAATTATTTAACTTGTTGGTTTTCTCATATAGAAGGGGGACAGTAATAACAATTAAAATAGAGGTAAAGATTAAAGTGACATATGTAAAGTGCCAGGCACATGGTGAGAGGCTAATAAATGGCCACTATGACTACTCAGCCTGCCACGTCATAAAGCTGATGTTCTGTGCAGAGGAAAAGAAACCTCATCAATAGTAAGAGCCACATCTATCAGGAGAAAGCTGTCAGTCTCTGAAACATGTTCTTTTTTCAAGCCCAGAGAGACTCCACTTCACTACCTTATCTTGCCCAAGGCTCCAAGCGTATGTTCCTGATGCTTCTTTAAATCCCCAAAGTGCCAAGGCATGCCTGATATATTTGACATTCAGTAAATATTAATGAATGATGACTTTTCTGTGGTGAAATGCACCCCACTTTCACTGTTCCTTTCGGATTTGCACTTACTTGGATACTTGTGGATGATTCTGAAGAGCTGGTTGTTCACATCTGTCTCTGTTATGTGGCAGATATATTTCTCATTTAACTTGACAGGGTATTTCAGGATGGAGAACACCCTGTAGAAGCCATTCATCTGCTCCTCCAGGATTTCCACGATGCTGTGGTTGCTCAGGTCCCTCTCTGTCCGGTCCAGCCATGTCACAATGGGCGTGAGGTACTAGTCCTTTGAGATGCATGTGGCCACATCCTCATCATCAATCCTGTCAAATTGCACCTGGGGCATTTCAGAGTCTGATTGGAAAAAATAACAAAACAATTAGTTCCTTTTTTATTTCAGCCCCAAGAGGCTCAGGCTAGCAGAATACATGCTCTCGCTTTTTACATTAACCCCTTATGTAGGCAATATACCTTGAGATTCACTGTAGTTAAAATTTTGATCCAAGCATAGTAAAAGAAGAACAGGATACATGTATGCTCCTGCCTTTCAGTTCTCATCTATCACTACTGCCTTTATCTTTTGGAATCTTCCCCTCTTTGAGTGGATTCATTCCAGATTCACCACTGAACTCCAGATACCCTGCTGAGAACCACAGAAGATAACGAATTATTCTCACCACCACCACCTTCTCATGTCTTCCAACTCTTATCCTGGAGGAATTCTGCCATGCCTTCCCCAATCCCTGAAAGTCTCTGATGGGTGAAAAGCTCTTCATGCAATCCTGTGAAGGGTAAGGATCCCTGGATCATTATAGAGACCCACTGATCCAGTCCAACCTACATTTTAATAGTGAGAAAAGTGAAGCCTAGAAAAGCTAAATGAGTTACCCAAAGTCATCCAAAATTAGAATATGGGCCTCCTGACTCCCAATGCGGGGCTCTTCTCACTAAACCACATGTCATCTCTCAGCGTTTTCATGTAAGACTGTTATATCATATTTTGATTTTTCAGTGTTACAACTTGTTTGGAGAGTTTTTGATAGACCAGTGCTTGTTGTTGTTGTTGTTGTTAATGTTTTGTTTGTCTGTGTGAATGAATGATGTATACAGGTATAGATACAGCATCTTTTGCTCAGGGCAATATTTTTAGCTAAGATGAATTGACGTGATGGGAATAAGAAGAACTGATAATAATTTGAGTAAAAGGGGAAAAGTGAGAGAACTAGATAAGTTGTCACTGTTATAACTTATGAATAGAGACAGAGCTTGAAATCAAGTTCATTCAATAAATTCCCTTACCTTCTACTATTAGCTTAATTGTACTTTCACTTCTTCCATCTGGTGTGATGGCTGAGCACTTGTAGATAGCTTCATCCATGAAATCCACATTTCTTAGTAAAAGTGATAGAGTCCCCTCAGAAATTTCAGCCTGGTCCACAGATACTCTTCCCTCATACGAGGAATTTTGATCTTCTAGTTGCTCTGTGTTATTGTGAAACTGGTAAACCAACTTCGAGAAAACTTCAAAAAAATCAAGGTACTTGAAAAGGAGGTAATATTATTTATTATCCTCTACCTCATATGCCTGTTTGATGTCTTCTCTTTCCCAAGAAAACTCAAGATTTTCGGTGCCCTTCACAAAGGAGAAATGACAGGAGAGGGTAACATCAGTGAATGGGTGGGCCCGCAGCTCCTCGGTAGACACCGAGAATGTCAAAGAAGAAATGAAGTTAATAAAGACCAATCAGCACTGCATCAGGTAAGATTTAATAAGCGATAAAAGAAATCACTCTAGCTATTTCATGCATAAGGGATTTAGTACAGAGAACTAGACACTTACAAAATCATTGGGAGGGCATGGAAGGTGAGATGTGTAATATCTGTGTCTGTCCTCCCCCACATTATGCTAGGCTCAACAACACTGCAGTACTGGTCTTCTGGAAGAACAGTTGCCTCTGCCTTATCAAGAAGCTGGTGATGCAGGAAGTCATCACCACAGGTGTTGCTTCCATAGCCAATCTGCACCTGCTAGATTGCACTGGCCAACGAAAGGATGCGTCATGCACTATAACCTTTCTCCCCACTTCAATCAGTTGCCATTTAATTCTTGAGAAAATATATCTGATTGGCAGACTCTGAGTCATTCCCAGAACCCTAACTGCAAAGGAATCTTGGAAATATGTTTTACTCTCCAGTTTCAGCAATCCAGGAATGCATATCAGAAAGGTGGGAAAAGATGTTCAGTAAGTAAGTCTATTCTACCTGCCACAA
Source organism: Gorilla gorilla gorilla (assembly GCF_029281585.2). Taxonomy (NCBI): domain Eukaryota; kingdom Metazoa; phylum Chordata; class Mammalia; order Primates; family Hominidae; genus Gorilla; species Gorilla gorilla. The sequence continues at coordinate 131,231,434 of NC_086017.1, read as the reverse complement.
ATATCTACCAATCTGGGCAGAGCTATCAATAGCAGGACCTGAGGGCTATAGGGAATATAGCCATGCACTATGTATATTCATAGAATAATGACATGGAATAGAATGCTGATGTGTTATATTTGCAAGAAAGCTTACAGATCCTGTGATTCAATGTTTTTGAACTATTTTCCCCAAAGCCCACCTCATAGGTTGCCACTGATGACCAGGTGAAGACCAAGTCAATGAGATCTCCACTCCCTTAACACTTCAATCAGAACAATCCCTCCCTAATTTACTTTATAAATTAGGCTTCCAAATTGAATTCTTCTGTAAAATGTCTCTGCTACTAAAAGACAAAACAGATTCCCAGGAAGCACAATTGCTTAAGATCACAAAGTAAGATACTAGTACCACTGCAAAAAGAAACGAGACCTCTCAGAGTTTAAAAAGAACCATTAGGGTCATGGTTACCAAACTTTCGAACATAAAAGACTAATTAAATTCTCAGCTTGAGTAAGAAAGAATAATGAGACTTAAACATTATGAAAATATGGACTCCAATAGGAAGGCAATTTTTTTCCTTCTAGAGACACTATGCAGGTAACAAACAAGCAGTGGAAAGGCAGAAGAGTTGGTCAGTGTGAGCCTAAATAAGACTACTGTTTGATATTTCATCTCACCTCATTATATCAAATAAGGTGAGATGAAATAGAAGGCAAAATAGGTTATGCACCAAGAGCAAATTCAAATGGTAACTTAGTAGACAAGGAAGCTTCCAAGCCATCAGCCCAGCAAAGAACAGCCTAAGAGACATGTAATAGAGAACATTCCAGATGAATGACAGATACAGTCTGCTCATTCCAGTAGTGATAACCACGTGGCTGTTGATGGGGGTGCCCAGATATTTGGTCAAACATTATTCTGAATGTGTCTATGAGGGTGTTTCTGGATAAAATTAACATTTGAGTGGACAGACTGAGTAAAACAGATTGTCTTCCCTAATGTAGGTGCCCTCATCTAATGAGTTGAAGTTCTAAATAGAACAAAAAAGCCAACCTTCCTTCAAGTAAGAGGGAACTCCTGCTTTTCCTGCCTTCAGACTCAGACTAGAACTATACCATAGACTGTTCTGCACCTCCAGCTCGCTGACTGCAGATCTTGGGACTTCTCAACCTCCACAAGCACAGCTGCATGACCCAATTTCTTCAAAAAAAAATCAGGCTCTCTCTCTCTCTCTCCACCCCCCTGCCAACCCCCTCCTCTCTTTTCCAGTTTGTTCTGTTTCTCTGGAGAACTCTGACTATATCTGGTAACATTTATCAAGTATTTACAATGTTCTAAACATATTCTAGGAGCTTTTCTGGCATTAATTCATTTAATCTGATACTAACACTGAGGCAGGTAATTATCCCCAATTTACTACTGAGAAAACCAAGGCACAGTGGGTGAAGTAAGTTACTCAAGGATACACAGCTAGTGAGCAGTAGAGCTGTCATTCAATGCTAGGCAGTCTGACTCCAAAGCTCTCCAACTGAAATGTGCTCTTTTGTCTCCTAATAGTAGGCACTGGTTCGAAGTTTGATGAATGAATCAGTGACTAATTAAATGAATTAATGACTACAAGACAGGCTGGAAAGGAGGCAAAGAGAAATAACTTGCATAACCTTTAGAAGGATTGATTTGCAAGTAAAAACCTGAAGTGCTTTCTTGCTCAAATTATTTTTCTGAAGTGGTTATCACCAAAAAGCAGTGTTTTATAATTTTTGTGGGACGTTTTTTTTTGTAAAATCCTGGTCTGATGAATTGTAAATCCAAGTTCTAGTTCTAAGTACCCCCTTACTAATCATTTGGCATCAGGAAAGGCACTTAATCTCTCTGAGTTATAGCTTCCTTGTGTATAATTAGAATGATAACACCTGTCCGAGGTTTTAATGAAATACCATGGGATCCTACAGACTGTTTTTATATGACATGGCTCGGTCATTTTCCAGAAGGACAGGAGTAAAGTAGATGAGTGGACACTTTAGTAAGCTGTTCCCCCACCCCAATGTCTCTCACAAGAATATGTAGTTTACCCATGAGTGGTCCTTGATTCTACCTTCTCCAGTTGTACTCAGGAGTTCTTGCTACAGCTGTACCCTTTCTGGCCTAAGGGAAGGGGTCTCAAACTCAGGGATCCAAAGGCTCTAGCCAATGCATCATAAAACACAACTTCCTGCTGTTGTAACTAGTATAAAGGACAATTTCTAACTGATATGTCTGCAGATGGCCCTGCTTGAATCTGAGTAACTCCTTTGTCTATTTCAATCTGTGTTATTTCTAAACCATGTGTCTTTAGCTTCCCAAGCCTTAAGAGGCCGAGGCAAAAGCTCAGAAAAAGGTTAATAATGTGGGAAAACACTTAGAAAAATGTAGAAAGATACTGTCTAACGCATCTGCCATGGTACCTAGCACATAGTATTAAGTTCTTAATATTGCTACAAAATGTAAGATTAGAATCAACAGATCTTTCTCTTTCTTGCCTACATACATACCTATTCCTTTATTTGGTTGAGTTTTTCCTCACTATGAGTGGATTACCACCTTACTTTTCTTACTGCTCTCCTCTACCCGCACACACACACACCCCCCCAACACCCAGCCCCCCCGCCCTCCTCCCCGCCACACACACACACACACACACACACACACAGAATAATCAAACATCAAGAGAAAAGAGCCAGCAAATGTAACCTGGGTTGACCAGGCCTTGTACTAACTCCTGAGTTGAACTCTGGAGCCTGAGGATGCCTTCAAGCTGCTGCCACCTTTAAGGGACTGACAGAACTGCTGCAGGTCTCTGGAAGATGGCATAAGCCTGAAGACTATAAATGTGTTTGATCACTTTATGGAGTAGTTATACAGCCAGATTTGGGATACACAATGTTTTTTAAAAAAACTTTTGCTTATGGACTTTTGGTTAGCTGAATCATATTAACATTTCCAACATCTGTATATTGTTTGTCACCAAGAGAGTTGAAGATTTGAGTACAAAAAGACTTACATAAACCCTTTGTTGACTGCCCATCCAGATTTTTCAGGACAGACCTGATTTCAAATATTTTGGATGCTACACTATAAACTGGCACTTGTCAGAGTCACTTGAAAGTGGGTGTCTAGTATTGTTTTGTTTGGTTTGGTTGGGAGGTTCACACTATAGATACGACTGAGATTAGTCATTCAGATATGGCTTCAAATGGACAAACCAAATTGGGGGGGTGGGGTGGAAGTTTTTCTCATTTAAAAAAAGAAAGCAGAATAAACAATAATGACTTATAATATGTGTCTGTTATTTTCTCCCATCTGCTCTTAACCATTTCCTATGAAGTAAATATAGATTTTTAAAATAAATACAATTTTTCCTGTAAAAAATAAATTTGTTATTTTCATATAACAAATGAAAAGAATGAGATTCAGAGAGATTATGTCGTTTATCTCCAAACAAATGTTTTCCTCACTATCCCCAAAGCTATTTCATAAATGCCCACAAAGTTTTTTGAAAAATGACTCACCTGCACTGTGAAGAAGTATGTTAGCAGTCACCAAAAAGAAGGACATTTTGTAAGGAACAAAATGAAAGGCAGAAAATTTGCTTCAGCCAAGAAAGTATGGGGCAGCATAACCATGGAACCACCTGCTGCTGGGACCCAGGATGGCCCTCACAGACACCCCCTTTAGATTCCATGCCCACCAGTGCACCTTTAGTAGACAGGCTTCCAAGCACCTCAGTACCCCATGTGGGAATGTCTACTGAGTCAAGTTCACACAGCCTAATCCTGTGCATGTTTGTTTGTTTTGCTGTACGAACCAGGAGCTCTCTTTCTATAATATGAAAATCTGCCTCTCTAAGTGAGTCACAGTTGAAGTCATTTGGATCTGAAGTCAGCCCTGAAGATATATGAGGGACAAAAGACAGTTTCCTATGCTTCCCAAGCCATGTTCACTGGCCTTTCTGGATGTTGCTGGTGCAAGTCTAAAGTGGAAGACATTTAACTAGTAGATATACAAGTGTATCTTCGAAGTCATGGTGCGATGCTTCCCAAATGGAGAAAAATAACCAAGAGACAGTACTAAATGAGTCTGCCCAGCCAGGGCCATAGTTTAATAGGAATGGCATTAACAAGCTCAGGATAGCTTTGGAAGCGGTAGAAGAAAGGAATTAGCAACTCTCAGCCCTTTGAAGAAACTCTGACACAAACGCACATCTACATATAGGTAAAGCCACTGATTCTCACAGAATCCAGCCTCCCTCTCTGGCCTCATCTCTCACTATTCCCCTGCACTTTACGTCCCACCTACCATCCCAAAGTTGTGGTGCTGTCCAAATCCTCAGTGCCTGGCACATCCCTTATCACCACTGCCTTCATCCATTCCCCAACTACTCACTTACTCAAAACTCTGCCCAAGGCTGGGCTCCGTGGCTCGTGCCTGTAATCCCAGCATTTTGGAAAGCTGAAGCAGGCAGATTACTTGAGGCCAGGAATCTGAGATCAGCCTGGCCAACATAGCAAAACCCCGTCTCTAATAAAAATACAAAAAATTAACTGGGCCGTGGTGGTGCATGCCTGTAATCCCAGCTACTCGGGTGGCTGAAGCATGAAAATCGCTTGAACCCGGTAGGCAGAGGTTGCAGTAAGCCGAGATCGCGCCACTGCACTTCAGCACGGGTGACACAGTGAGACCCTGTCTCAAAACAAAACAAAACAAAACAAAAAAACAACTCTGCCCAAGTAGCACTTCTCAAGCCCTCCCGGACCCATATGCAGTTCATCATTCCTTCTTCTTTATTTTGAACATACTTTTATTGCTGCATGAATCACACTGCATGACAATTATTTCTTTACTTGTTCTTTGGCCCCTCACTATTTCCAAGAAAACAAAGGTAACATAATCATACTCTCTCAGCATATGTTCGTTTCTCCTCTTCTTCCTGTTATCTATTTAAGATTTAAAAAAAAATCTGCTACAGTCCGTCAAGTCTATCTATGGTACATCATAATAATAGCAACTTTACATCAAATGTTTACAAATGCCAAATTTAATCTATAAAATGAGCCTACAAAGTAGGTACTACTATTATCTTCATTTTATAAGTGAGAAACAAAGGCAGAAGGAAAATAAATAATTCATCCAGATTACACAGAGACAAGACTCTCACTCTGTAGGTTAGCTGAAGCCTGTACATTCCACCTAAACTCTGACCTGACAAACCTCTGCTATGTCACCCGCACACCATGGGAAGCCACATCACCCAGGTCATCTACCAAAACAGGACGCTCATAGGCTGATGAAGCAGCTGACTTTCAGAATATTATAGGAACTCTCTTTCTAGAGCCTATTAGACACTGAAAAATATGTGCTCTGTGGGTTGAACCGTAACAGATACAGAAATCTTCAGAAGAAAAGAAGGACAAACGAGTAGCCATTCCAGCCAATGACCAAATAAAGCATTTCTGCGTTCAGTGGGACAAGTAGTGAGATTCTTTGCCAAGTCTATATACTCTATGAATCTGATTAGTGATTGACATCATCTTCTGATTTAGAAAATATCTCTTCATGGTACATGTAGTAAAATATTTTAAAGACATATCTAAAATAATATAAATTTTAAAAGATAATACGGCAGATAGCAGCTACTAGAGCTATAGGTCTTTTTTTTTTTTTTTTTTTTTTTTTTTTTTGAGACAGAGTCTTGCTCTGTTGCCCAGGCTGGAGTGCAATGACGCAATTGCGGCTCACTGCAACCTCCATCTCCAGGGTTCAAGAGATTCTTCTGCCTTGGCCTCCCCAGTAGCTGGGATTACAGGTGTATGCCACCACGCCCAGCTAATTTTTGTAATTTTTAGTAGAGATGTGGTTTCCCCATGTTGCCCAAGCTGGTTTTGAACTCCTGGCTCAAGTGATCTGCCCGCCTCAGCCTCCCAAAGTGCTGGGGTTATAGGCACAAACCACCACGCCCAGCCTATCATTAATAGAGACAGAGACTATATAGTCAAATGTCATGGGAAAAAAATTGTAGAAATATAATATCTTTTCAATTCAGTAAAACTTTATTACTATTTCTAAGATATAGAAGCTTTTCAGCCAGGCGCAGTGACTCACGCCTGTAATCCCAACATTTCAGGAGGTCAAGGTGGGTGGATCACCTGAGGTCAGAGGTTTGAGACCAGCCTGGCCAACAGGGTGAAACCCTGTCTCTACTAAAAATAAAAAAAAAATTAGCTGGGCGTGGTGGTGCATGCCTGTAATCCCAGCTACTCAGGAGGCTGAGGCAGAAGAATCACTTAAACCCAGGAGGTAGAAGTTGCAGTGAGCCAAGATCGTGCCATTGCACTCCCGCCTGGGCAATAAGAGCAAAACTCTGTCTCAAAAAAAAAAAAAAAAAACAAGCCATGCATGGTGGCCCACGCCTGTAATCCCAGCACTTTGGGAGTTTGAGGCAGGTGGATCACGAGGTCAAGAGATTGAGACCATCCTGGCCAACATGGTGAAACCTCATCTCTACTAAAAATACAAAAATTAGCTGGGAGTGGTGGCGTGCGCCTGTAGTCCCAGCTACTTGGGAAGCTGAGGCAGGAGAATCGCTTGAACCAGGGAGGCAGAGGTTGCAGTAAGCCGAGATCATGCCACTGCACTCCAGCCTGGTGACAGAGTGAGACTCTGTCTAAAAAAAAAAAAAAAAAAAAAAAAAAGTTTTTCATCATTCTGAAAGACATAAATCCTAAAGCCTTTCTAATTCCCCCACCCCAGTCAGTTATGATCTTTGCTCCTCAGCACTTGCACTACATTTTCTATTGTTACATGACACTCTCATTTAATAAAGCTTACTTTTATTTATCCTAATAGTAGCACAGTTTCACTGTAAATAATTTTTTGAAAAAATAGAAAAGAATAAAGAACATTAAAATCCCTTTTAATTCATCACCCAGACAGCCACTACTACCATTTTAGAGTATTCCAGCTTTTTACATGTGTACTTTTTCAGAAAACTCAATTTGTATACACAGTTTAGTGACTAGTTTAATTTTTTCCTCATGACACTATTTCGTGAGTATTTCTCCTTCATTAAATATTCTTATAGCCTGGTCTACTTTGTCTTGCAGTTATTTATATGCCTATCTAATCAGCCCTGCTAGACTATAAGTTCCCTAAGCGCATGGCTAGGTCCTCTTTGTCTTTCATATATCCATCATGGTGTTCTACAAGTTGTAGGCACCCAATAAGTATTTGTTGAATTAACTGAATTGAATTGAATTTGGTGTAAGATTCTTACAAAGTTTCACTTTATAACAGGAACAAGAGGCCGGGCGTGGTGGCTCACACCTGTAATCACAGCACTTTGGGAGGCCGAGGCGGATGGATCACCTGAGGTCAGGAGTTTGAGACCAGCCTGGCCAACAAGGTGAAACCCCATCTCTACTAAAAATACAAAAAATTAGCCAGGCATGCATGGTGGCAGGCTCCTGTAATCCCAGCTACTCGGGAGGCTGAGGCAGGAGAATTGCTTGAACCTGGGAGGTGGAGGTTGCAGTGAATCCAGATTGCACCACTGCACTCCAGCCTGGGCAACAAGAGTTAAACTCCATCCGAAAAAAAAACAAACAAAACAAAAACCAGGAACAAGAAAAAAGAAAAACAACAAAGACTGAAAAAAAAAAATCACATACTACTAAAGACAAGTATAAACTATCCCAAAACAGAAAATTCTAGCAGTGCACACAGATTTTGCATTGTACCCTTTTCACCTCTGGTTTGTAGAAAAACAATGAGAACTCTAATGAACCAGCTCTAGGTGGCAACAAAGTGTAAAGGGAATGTAGATACCTCAACACTTCAGTTACATTGTCAGTCATTTGACTCTCCAGTTTACAAACACAGTCAACAATTTCTCCCCAATAAATAGTCTCTTTATCAAAAGAGCTTACTTGTATTACAGCTGGTTCCTCTGATCCACCAGGTGAGAGGCAAGTGAGGTGGAGTCAGCATGTCTTTGAAGGGACACTTGTTGATGTCCCCAGGGAAAGTGCTTGGTGATACTATTATTACCAAACTGTTGCTATAAAAGCTCAGCAAAGAGCTCCATGAGACTTCATATTTCAATGGCTGTATTTGTTAGCTAAAAAAAGTGTTTGCAAGGTATTATGGGAGAAGAGTGGAACAAAAGGAACTCCATAATTTTTCAATGTTGGGGAATTATTCTGCACCTATTTTTTCAAAGTAACATATTTGAAGAATAATTAAATAACATGGGAATAATGCTTACTATACAACTTTTGGTAAAAAAATTAAAATATAAAACTTAATATACATATACATATATGTATGATTTCAACTTTGTGGGAAGAAATATGTACACATAGGAAAAGAAAGAAATATGCCAAAATGTAAACCATAGTTGTTTCTGGATGGCGAGAGTGTGTGTGATTTCAGTTGTTTTCCTTTCATATCTCTGAATTTTCTAAAGTGACCTTTTACATTTACATTACAACAAATACTTTGTAACTGAAAAAATTAAGAAATGAAGAGACTGACTTTATACACATAATGTGGTACAGTGAGCGACAGTACAGGAAGGAGAGAGTGAGATTTGTTCTTTACTCTCTACTTCTTAGGGATAAGCATGGTTTGTATCTCCTGTTTGAAGCCTTTTCCGTTACCCTTGAGGCTCAAGTTCAGCAGTGGCCAATTCTTTATTAGGGAACCCTTCTCTCTCCAACCCCACAGCACATGGGTTACATCTGGGTCTGGGCTGGGTTGACCTAGTCCTGACACTCAGCACAGCCTAGGTAAATGATAGAGAAGGGTTTGAAGGAACGCTTCCCTTGGTAAAGAGACTTATTACAACAGGGTAAATAAGAAGAAGACAAGAATAGGAGGCCTGTTGCTGGGAATGGGTGCCAGAGGCAGCTTCTCCCTAAGTTCCTCACCCCATCAGACTATGAATGAAGCAGTTAGTTCCTGGTTTTGCATCTCCAGGACCTCTCAGTTTCTCAAATCACTTTTAGTGGCTGAGTGAAGGAAACAACTATGCAGTTTCAAAATAAAGCTATATCCATTAACACAACCTGTTGAAGAATTTTTGTTTTGGATTTGTTGTTTAGCCCTGGTTTTGTTTTGGTTTTCTCAAGAAAACAACTGGAATATAACGGAATGAAATAATTATGACCAGTTTGTGTCACTTCTCGAATTCATACTATGGGGGCTGAGGCTTGACTTACATTTGACTTTCACCTGAAGCAGAGGAGGAATATCTTGATGCTAGCACAGTACTGAGAAACCATGAGGAATATTTTGTACTCAGATATAAGATTATTTCTACAGGTGCCACAATCCACAGACTCTCCCAAGCCTTGCAGTCTTCGTGAAAAGACTGCAAGGCTAATAAGGAACACAATTTAATAAGGAAATGGGATCTGGAGCTTCCAGTGAGGGCAGAATCAGAGGTGATCTCCTACCTAGTATTCATACCTCTTTCTCCAAGGCCTAGACACACCTATCATTTCAAAGTCTACTACTCTTCCTCTGTGATGTATCTTAACAGTACACCTTAGATTTTGGGGGGCAAAGTTAAAATTTTAAATATTTTCTCCCATAATTATCTAAAGCATATCAATATTTGTCTATTCTAACCACCAGCACTAAGCATGCCAGCCAAACCAGACCCCTTACCATTTCCCAAACATATGCTATAATTTTCTCCTTCTTTTTGCTATGCTTTGTAAGAAATATTTTTCTTTTTTCCTTCAATTTTGTATATTTCATCCCAGCTCTATCCAAATCCCATTGTCCTCTGAAAGCTATCCTAACTGTGGTAGCCTAAATGGTCTTTTTCCTCTGAACTTTGATAGCTTTTGGTTATGTTTCTGTATGAGTTACCAAATGTTATTTTATATTTTAGTTACTTTGGGTTCATGTTTTTAAAAATAACTTTATTGATATATACTTCATATATTTTCCTATCATACAATTTACTTACTTAAAGTGTACAGTTCAATGATTTTTTAGTAGTATATTCATAGTTGTACAACCATCACCACAATGAATTTTAGAACAATTTCATCCTGCCAAAAAGAAACCCTGTACTCATTAGCAACCACTGCCCATTCTCCCTTCCCTCTAGCTCTCGGCAACCACTAATCTACTTTCTGTCTCTAAAGATTTGCCTATTTTGGAGGATTTCATATAAATAGAATCATACAGTAGGTGTTCTTTTATGACTGGTTTCTTTCACTTATGTGTCAGAATAATGTTTCCAAGATTCATCCATGTTGTAACATGTATCAGCACTTCATTTCTTTTTGTTGCTGAATAATGTTCTATTGTATGTAAATACCACATTTTATTTATCCTTCATCAGTTGGTAGAGATTTGGTTTGATTCTATTTTTTGACTATGATGAAAAATGCTGTTATGAACATTCATGTGTAAGTTTTTGTGATGACGTATGTTTTCATTTCTCTTGGGTATATACCTGGGAGTAGAACTGCTGGATCATATGGTAACTATTTTTTTTAACCTTTTGAAGAACAGCCAGACTATTTTCCAAAGTGGCTGCACCACTTTTTCATCCCCAGTATTGGTCTATAATGGTTCCAATTTCTCTACATCTGCACCATCACTTACTAGCTGTCTTTTATATTTTAGCCATCTTAGTGGGTATGAGTAGTAGCTCACTGTGATTTTAATTTGTATTTCCCTGATGGCTAATGATGTTGATCACCTTTTCATGTGTTTATCAGTGATTTTTATATCTTTTTTGGAGAAATGTCTACTCAGATCTTTTGCCCTTTTTAACTTGGATTTTTTTATAGGTTCATGTTTAATCTCTGTTACCAGACAGTAAATCTCTTGAAGGCAGTGATTGTATTTGAACAAAATCATGAACATTTTACTATGTTGTTATCCAGCACACCATAAATATGTGACTTTGCAAGTTAGTTAATTTTCCCACATCTCGGTTTTCTTGTCTGAAGAATGATGATAATAATATGTACCTTATAGAAGGGATGTGAGGATTAAATAAAAATAATCCCTAGACAGAGCCCCTAGGACAGTGCCTGGCACTTATAAAATAACCAATAAACACTACCTATTATTCTTACTAGTTTTTATACCTTGCAATATATAGTACAGTTTCTTACACACAGTAGGTACTCAATGTCTATCTGTGAATGAATTAGGGATTAAAATTATTTTAGCTCATTTACAGTTGTAGTTATGACTAGCTATCTATGAAAAGGTCAAACAAGCCAATATGGAACCAACATAAGCTGAGCAAGTGGATAAAATTTAAAAGATAGTCACTTCAACTCCCAAAACAATCAATAAGGAAAACACCGCACCGGGTCTAAGATAAACCCCTAAATGGAGTGAATTCAATGGGAGTAGCCATGAAGATGCTTTTATAGCTCTAACAAATGCTTAGTCAAAGATTCCAAAGATATCCAAAGATGTCATGTCATTATTTGAATCTTCAAAATAAAAGGGCCTAAACTTCAATAAAGAAGCCCGGAGACATATTTCAGGAGACATTTTAATCTATCAATTCTACAGCAATAGCAAACTGTGGCAGAGGAAGAACTGCTGAAAATCAAACTACTAGACCTTATATCACAAAACTGGCTGAAGACTTACTCTTGGCCCCTATAAATATAGAAGCCAACTCCTCCTCAGGATGGATTGAAAGACTATAGCTCCCTCTACTTTCAATGCTGCCCTAAACATAGAGTAACCGGTTTTTGAGATTTGGACAACTGGCAGGAAGATGGCAGAACTTTAAACCATCCTAGGCCAATATGGATAAACCAGACTGAGAGGGATTTAGCAGTGGAAATAAATCAAAACCTTGCATGCTAGCCTAAGCAACTAGCCTTCATCTGATAAGCAATGAGGAAACATGGGGTAAAGGCAGGAGGAAAAGAGATGGGTTGAAATCATGAAAGCAGTGCTTTAGAAAGGACAGTCTGAATCAGAGGTGGCTAAAATAAAGGTAGGAGTGGGTTTAGCAGGCATGAGGTCCTGATATACCTTGAAGACAAAAAAGACAATAAGCATAAATCTTGGGCAAGAGAGTTCAGACCAACCTCCCAAATCCTAATCCCTAAGACACAGAATGGTCCAGAGCAGAGGACCATGGTTTATGTAGGAAATTGTGAAATCATGAGTAAAGACTGTTCTCAACTTTGTTTTTCTACCCTGATCATGATATAACAAGTGGCAGAGAGCAATAGTTATAACAATAACTACTATTACAGCTAATAATAATAATTGCCACTACTTACAGAGTATTGACTTTGTGCTAGGTACTATGCTAAGCACTTTAGATTTTCACCTTACAATGACCCTATGGAACAGATAATATATTTTATAATACAGATGATGAAATCAAGCCTTACAGAAATTAAGTAACAAAATCAAGATTAAGTAAGAGAAATCTGATTTCCAGAGGTGGGTTTTGAAACCTGTATCTGATAAAAACCAAAGCCCACTCTTTTAACTGCATCAGTATGCTGCCTCCTAACTACAATGGTTTATGAAAGGATTCTCTACTTATATTATTTCTTGTTTTTTCTGCAGTCAGTAGGTCAATAGGGCCTATTTAAGTAAGGTATGTCAAAAACTATTCATGCATTTATTGCATTCACTCACTATTTGCTGCCTACGATGTCTTGGGGGATACCATGGTAAACAGATGCAGTTCCTGCCTTCAGGAAGCCTAGAAAGGGTAGCCGAAGGAGGAGGAGAATTCATTTGGTCTCCTAAATGTCCAATACTATTCCAGTCAAGAGACTTATCTTGAAATGTATTCAATTGGCCAAGCATGACATAATGGTGAAGTTCTGATAAGTGGACAAACAGGCCACGTACTTTCCCAGTTCCCTGTAACCCATGTTCCTTTCCCTATGTAACATATTCTGTTGTCTCCTCTGTCCTTTACCTTCTCCAGTGCCCCCACTCCCCTCTCAGGCATCTCTTTCAGCTAGCCACAGATGAACCCCATCACTGTGGGGGTTCACAAGCCACCACAGCTCTTTTACCTCCCAGAAAGTTTTCAGTATTCTCCAGGCTGACTGGATGGTTTCAAGGGCCACTGTAGGATTGGGGGATGCTGCTTCATTTAAACCCATCTGGCTGCAGTGAAAAGAGATACATCCACGTTAGCTAAGATAGAGAAGCGTTATTATACTGGGCAGTAAGAAGATGCTCACATTTAATCCAGCTGTTTACAAGTTGGCCTCAGTGAAGCTCCACCTGGTGCGTTACTCTGGATATGAGGCAGTCCTAGATTTCAGCAGCAATATTTTATGAATCTTCGCACCTATGTTTCACAATTGACAAAAAATTAGCGACATTCCCCATGTCTGCTTCTTTCTGATTCAACTGTAATTTCTTTCTGATCTGCCACCAACTGGAATTTCCCTCTGGGTTCTTTGGATTAAATTCCTGGGCAAGTGAGAAAAAAAAATCATCTCTGCTTCTGTTTGGGCAGTGCCTTATAAGTGACAGGCCACCAGGAAGTCTGTTGATGGGCTTACCTTGGTCAGATGTCCACTATGGCTCCAATCAACATAGGTTCTAAAGCGACGTCATATGATACAAGGACAGCACCCCAAATTATGTTTGGTTCAGGTGCCTCTGCTCCAGTTTTGTGTATGAAGCCCACAAAACCCCCAATCCTTAAGACAAGTGCCGTATAATTCCAACAATCACAATATTTCAAAGTACCATCAATGGATAGATGCCACTTGTAATACTGACACTATTTGCAAGATCTTATTGCTTTGAATCATTTAAAAAAAAAAACAAAAAAAACTAAGCTCAAGAGAGCAGTGTAGTGTAGTGGAAAGAACATAGACTTTGGAGCCACACAGCCCTAAGGCTGAATTTCTAATTAGCCTTTCACTCTCTGTGATAGCAGACTTTACTCATCATTTTTGAGCTTGAGTTCCCTCATTTCTAAAATGAGGATAAACATTCTTATTTATAAATGTGGCGATAAGTAGAATTACATTTTCTAAGGTTTGTGATAAAAGGTGTTTGATAAATAAAAATTCCTTTTCAACTAAAACTTAATATTTACAAATATATTCAGTGTTTCAAAAGATATAGAGTACTTGTACCTACTGTGGAGCAGGCACTGTTAGGGGATGGGTATATAATAATAAGACAGTTCTTTTCAAGGACTTTACAATTTAATCTAATTATTCAAAAAATAAGTCCACTAACTAAGAGATATATCCAACTCAGTCAATCCAAATTATTTGCAAGAAATCATACTAGGCAATGGGGGATGGTGGTGGTGTGAGGGAGAATCCAAAAATGAATAAAGATAGTCATTCTATGTAAGTAGGAACCTACTCTAATTGGACATGAGATGTGCATTTTACACTGAAATTTACAGTTTCCTTGCCAATAGCTTCAAAGAGGCAGAAACACAGTTTTCAACTTTTAGAAAGCAGTTTCTCAGTTATCTTAGCTGCTCAATGGTCTGGTTACATTTATCCTAAATTCAACAACCAAATAGTTGGAGACTTTATTAAATTAAAATAGCTCCTAGTACAGCGTCGCAAGCAGTAGGTTTTCAAAATTTGTCAGGTTACTCATTACTTTACCTATACCACTTTTTTTCTACTTCCTTTCCTTTATTCTATATAATGTGGAGTTCCCATACTAAGTTTTTTTCCAAACTTTCTACTAGGAAGCCTCATTTGCTATTATTGAGGTTATCTTTTTCCCTTTAATTCCACTGATTTGTAATCTTACCTCTTATTTTATTTTTCTTGAGACAAAAAAAAAAAAAAGTGCAGGGCAGTGGCATAATCATGGCTCTCTGCAACCTCTACCTCTTAGGCTGAAACAATCCTCCCAGTAGCCTGTGTAGTAGTTGGGACCACAGGCGAGCGCCACTAGGCCCGGCTAATTTTTGTGTTTTTTGTAGAGACGGGGTTTCCCCATGTTGGCCAGGCTGGTCTGGAACTCCTGACCTCAGCGATCTGCTGGCCTGGGCCAAAGCGCTGGGATTACAGGCATGAGCCATGGCACCTGGCCAATTCTTATTTCTGAATTATGTTTGATTCCTTTCTTTTTCTCATTTTACATTACGTTCCTATCACTTTTTAAAATCCAAGATAAATATTTTAAAGCAAAAACAACTATTATTTTAAATATTTGTAATTTTCAGATATTAGGACTACTGTTAGAATGCTGGCTTGACCCAAAATAAGGTCTGTTCTTAAAAGGACTCTTTCAAAACAGATGACTCATCAGTTTTAAAAAGCATTCCACCATTAGGTTAAACATACAAAGTACGTCCTTCTATGACTACAACTCAATCAGAAATTAAAGTTTGACTGCAGAGTAAAGGCATAGTTTCTCATACAAATAAATGACTGGCAAGAAAAACGACTTTCCTTTTTTAAGGAGGAAAGCAATTTAATGTCGTTGATTATACACGACCACTTAACTTTCTTATGTATAAGCTTTGTTAAAAAAAAAAAGCTAAGCATTTTTTCTCATTTCTATTCATTACTTTTCAAAATCATAAAATGTAATTTCAGAAAAGATTGAGTTTGGGACAAGGATGAAAAATACGTTAATTAGAATTACTAAATTAGTACCAGATCAGAATTTTCCCAAACTGTAGTTTTGACCTGCAGTACAAACTCTATGCTTTGAGTTTTTAAACTAACTCATTAATTTGAGCTATCTCAAATCACGCAACCGCCTCCATATCTCCCAAATTCACTCCTAGACACAACTTAGACCAAAAGCCACGTATGTGCTTCTATAATTAAAACGGGCAAAACGTCCTTACTTGATACACATTTCTGCCTTAAAAAAGAAAAAAATAATTCTGTGGGGCAAGTAGTGCGGGTATTACCCATATTTTATGCATGGGGTAACTGAAATCAAATCCCTGCCCTAGGCTGTTTAACAGCGGAACCTCCAGTAAGGATCCGGGGGTTCTGCGGCCTAGTCCAGCTGCGTTCACCTTTCGAGGTCGGCTTTGTTAATCCTCGGACTTTAAATTCCTGCGGTTTTCTGTCATGGAGCTAAATCACCACTAAATTCCTGTGTGCTCAGAGTCCTGCAGACACGGGCCCCACTTTTAAACTGAAAAACAAGCGGGGGGCGGGGGGGGGCACGTGACGCTCGAACCCTCAAGGCGAGATAACCGAACATCCTTGGGCTGTTTGCCGAGGCAGTCTTGGAGCCCTGGAATAGGTCACCAGGCTCCAGCGACTATAAAGCGCGGCCGCCGAAACCCGGTCCGGCTCAGATGACAATTTGGCAGCCTCTGGGCGTCTGCCTCAGCTCTGCGCAGCCCATGCTGCGCTCTTGCCACTCCGCGCCCCGCGCCTCGTGAGGCAGAGCCCGCCCCGGAGCGGCGCGCGCACCCCAGGGCCTCGCGTCGCGTGACTCGGCAGAGGCGCGCAGAGTTAGCGCCCGCCCGCGCCACTTCCGACTCAGCCCTCGGTTCAGGTTCCGGGGCGCCGCAGAGCTCTCGGCCTGTGGACCGCGCGCGGCGCTCTGGGGAATCCAGCGCCACGCGCCTTGCGGTGGCCAGGATGGAGGAGGCCGGAGCAGCGGTGGTCACGGCCGGGGAGGCCGAACTGAACTGGTCCCGCCTCAGCGTGTCCACCGAGACGCTGGAGTCTGAGCTAGAGGCGCGGGGCGAGGACCGGCGCGGCGCGCGGGAGGCGCTGCTGCGGCTGCTGCTGCCTCACAACCGTCTGGTGTCGCTGCCACGGGCGCTGGGCAGCGGCTTCCCGCACCTCCAGCTGCTGGACGTGAGCGGCAACGCGTTGACCGCGCTCGGGCCGGAGCTGCTCGCTCTGCGCGGCTTGCGCACGCTGCTGGCCAAGAACAACCGGCTCGGCGGGCCCAGTGCGCTGCCCAAGGGCCTGGCCCAGTCGCCGCTCTGCCGCAGCCTCCAGGTGCTCAACTTCAGCGGCAACTGTTTCCAGGAGGTGCCTGCCTCGCTCTTAGAGCTGCGCGCGCTGCAGACCCTGAGCCTGGGCGGCAACCAACTGCAGAGCATCCCGGCTGAGATCGAGAACTTGCAGAGGTGAGCGGGTGTGTGCCGGAGGATGGGGAGGCCTCGGGCGGTGTCCGGGAACCCTGGGGCGCCGGGCCTGGGCACCTCACGTTTGTCACGTAACTATTTCCAAGCTTTCTCTTTAACTGTGCGGTAGTGAGTTCTGCCCAACCATCTCAGCAAGTTGTTGTAAATACCTAGTATGATCGCATGTGTGACTGTTTGGTATGTTGTGTTTGGCCTATGCAGATTCTCGAGGCATTTTTTCTGTCTTCCTTATTGAATCTGGGGCGTGATCCAAACTGAGTGGAAACTCAAAACAGATGTAAATGAGAGGTTGTCACTTCTTTGCTCAAAAGTCTTCCGTGGATTTCCATCTCTATAGATCAAAGTACGTGCCTTTGAGCATGGCATACAAGGTGCTCTGATCTAACCCTTGCTTTCCACTACATTTGCAGCTTCCTCTTCTCTGTGGCAGTACCAACTACCATTTGTGGAGTTCAGTGACCTATGCATTTTCCCACGTAGAGAAAGCAGCTTGGAGTTGCTGGTAGGCACTCAGTATGTGTTGAATGGATGCGGTGCCTCTGTACACGTGCTGTTTCCCTTGCTTGGAATGTTTCCTTCACCTGGCAAACGCCTATCATCCTTCAAAAGCTATCTCAAGTTAATCATCTCTGTGATTCCTTTTTTACTACTCCCTGCACAACAATTTTTTTCGTTACTACTCCCTGCACAAAAAAGTACAGCCTATGCTGTACTTTCTCTGTGCTTCATTCATCCTGCCGTTGCATTTACCTTATTGGATATAATTCCTTGTTTACAGGAATTATCTGCTTCACCTACTAGATTATGCAGTAAATATGTTAAATTTAACTTTAGGAGGAAGCAGAGAAACAGGATAATAAAAGTGCCCGGTGGGGGAGTGGGAAATAGAGCCAAATGTATTGTACAAAACGAAAAAGAGGTATCTTCCATCTGTAAGATATTTTAACACTTTATTGTATTTTCAGAGATAACAGAACGTTAAAGGTAGAAGGGACCTCAGAGTTAAGTGTAGCAAAAGAATATTGGCCTGGGAAAAAAGAACTCTTGGTGCTCCAGCCTTAGGCAAGTCACTTGTATCCTAACTGTAGCGTATCCTAACTGTAGCTTTCTAATCTACAAATGAAGCATTTGGGCAAGATGTCTCTTCATTTACTCTTCAATAGATGTTTACTGAATACCTGCCCTGTGTCAGGCACTGTCCCAAGTATTGGGGATACAATGGTGAACATGATCCAGGAGACAGACATTAAACAACTAACTATGAACCTCATTATTTAATTACAGTGGTTATGAGTTCTATGAAGACCTACAGAATGCCTTGAGACAAAATGACAGAGGCACATGGGAAAGCCCAGAGGCAAGGAGGGTAACTACTAAAATTCTGAAAGAAGGACATTGTACTGGGAAGTGAGCCAGAGGGAAAGTGGCAAATATAAATTTGGGCAAGTCAGCCCGTGTCAGGTCTTGAAGGCTATGATAAAGTTTGGATTTTATTCTAAGTGCACATGAGAGAGTTTTAAGCATGTGTCTTGTTGCTATGCAAGAATGGAGTGAGGAGAAGGTGAAGAGATAGAGATTTTGAGGGCTGGTTTGAAGGAGGTCATTGTAATAGGATGAGAGATGATGGTAGCTTATACCAGCTTGATACTAGGAGAAATGATAAGAAATGGAAGATTTTGAGAAAAGATTTAGAGGTAAAATTGACAGCCCTTGGTTCCTTCTAATTTTAATGTTGCATAATTCCAGCCTTGGAATTTTCTTAATATACTAACAGGAACCCAGGGAAAGTATTATTTCCATCACATGGGGAGAAAAGTAGGCAAAAATCCCATTTATTTAATACTTACAATGGTAGATCCTGTCATAGGTGCTAACTATGCTTTTTAATACTCACAATGATGCCATAAGATGATGTGCTCCCATTTTTCAGAGGCAGAAACTGAAGCTCAGAGAAATTAAGTCATAAGATTACAAGGCTAGTAAGCATTGGAACTGTATTTGACCTCTGTGGTCTGTGACTCCAAACCCTTGAATTCTGCACAGTGGCAGAGTACTAGAACCTGAATCTTTGTCGGGGGGTTGGAGGGTCATGGTTTTTTGCTTGTTTTTGTTTTTTGTTTTTTGTTTTTTTGAGACGGAGTTTCACTCTGTTGCCCAGGCTGGAGTGCAGTGTCATGATCTGGGCTCACTGCAATCTCCGCCTCCTGGGTTCAAGTGATGCTCTTGCCTCAGCCTCCCAAGTATCTGCGACCACAGGAGTGTGCCATCACGCCAGCTAATTTTTGTACTTTTAGTAGAGATAGAGTTTCACCATGTTGGCCAGGCTGGTCTCAAACTTCTGACCTCAAGTGATCCACCCACCTCTGCCTCCCAAAGTGTTGGGATTACAGGCGTGAGGCACTGCACCCAGCCTAGAACGTGACTTCTGTACTGTTGGATTTGTGATCAGGAGGATTTGTCAAAGTCATTCACATAGTTGACTGATCTTCTGACTCAATTTTCTGGGCTAACAACCGTGCTATCTGTGTTTATTGTTCATTGTGTCTTTGACACCAATAATGTATGATATCTTTAACGTCACTGTTTTCATTTTTCAGTTGCGTGCCTCATTTCTCGTTACTGCTAAGAATCGGTAAAGGTTTAGGCTATGCTCCACATGTAAACTCTGATTGTAGGTTAAAAGGGTTGTGTAGAAATATACTCTGAGCTAGAAAAAGCCTTGGCAATGACCCGATTCGTCCCCTTCTATTTACAGATGAGGAAACTTAGATTTGCTTGAGGTGAGATAGTGACAAGTGAGAGTTATGTGGTTCAGCCTTCAAACACTGCTAACTATTCACTACTAATATGATGCATTAAAGCTTCAAAAATGTAGAGGTGGAGGTTTAGTCTCTTAAACTACCTGTCCAAGAACACCATCTTCTCTTAGAAAATACCTGGATCCTCTAGACTTCATTGGTTACCCTGATTTATATTGATACTATGTATGCCATGCTGCTTTTTAAACCAGATCTAGTGTTTTGGCACATTAAGAAGATATGTGTCCTCTGTAAGAGCAATTATTAAAATAGTACAGACTATATAATCCATGAAAACTCCCCCACTCCTTCCACTCTTCATCATTTAAGGAAGGAATAACAAATGAATACTTATGGCTTAATTGGTGTCATTGACCTCTCCAGATTTAGCAAGGTATCTATGTTTTCTATACCCTATTAATTCTTTCCCCTAGTGGCAAAATCTTTTTTTTTTTTTAACGTTTTCTGAAGCATCACTTTCAAAGTATAACAAATAAGTAGATGCTGAAAATCTTACTTATTTTTATGATTAACTTCATTCCCCTCGAGTAAATTAGGTTATCAATGTGAACCATGCGGTTGTGGATGTAGATACTTTCCATCAAAATGTGGTTATTCTTCAGCAAATAAATGTAATTGTTTGGCTATAGTATATGGGCAAATTTTTTTTTGTTACATAATGCTGAAAAAGTAGGTATAATTCATATTCTGACTTATTTTTCTGAATCATACCTTTCATTCTTCTCAGTTAGGTTAGATATTAATTGAGGAAGAGCTTAATAGCTTATCACTCAATGGCCAATAGACTTTATTTAAGTAAACAAAAGCTTCAGGATTGTTTGGCAAATCCAGTATGCTAGATATTTGGAGAGTAGGTTTGAGCACAACTGAGTTTCATTGGTACTCTTCTACAATCTTTTCTTCTTAAGTAATGCCTTCCTTTTTCTGTTCATGATGCCTCTCACCATCTGTTTGATGTGGTTTTGAAAGATTGAGATAGGAGGGTGTGACAAAACAAAAGCTAAAAGTTAATGCTCTCAAATGTTTTGAAGTTAGTGTACAATAGGTTGATATCTTAGAAAGGAGACAGATGACTCAACCAGATGATAGAATGCAGTAAAGTTTAAATGAAAATGCTTTTCCACATTTAGAGTCACATACTGAGTTTGTCACTGGCTCTCAACATCGTCCCACTGACTTTTTTTATTGCCTTAATTTGGGGCAAGTGTCAAGAGATGATGCATCTATTTGTATGTCTACTTTTGAACATATAGGTACGTTATAATCCTGTGGTGTATGTTAGTATTTGTCATTTAATACAAAGATGCTACTTCAAGAAAACTTTCTTTATCCACAGATGTTCTTATCTTTCTGTTTCTTTTCCTTTCTGTTTTCTACCTCTTTGTACATTCCTATCTTACTTTAATTCCATCTCCTTTTAACCAACCATATAAGATAGGATTAATGTATTTTTGTTGTTGTTGTTGTTTGGGGTTTTTTTTTTTTTGGTTTTTGTTTGTTTGTTTATTTGTTTTTTGGAGTCAGAGTCTCGCCCTGTCCACCAAGCTGGAGTGCAGCGGCACGATCTCAGCTCACTGCAGCCTCTGCCTCCCAGGTTCAGGTGATTCTCCTGACTCAGCCTCCCAAGTAGCTGGGATTACAGGCACCTGCCACCACACCTGGCTAATTTTCTTTTAAATTTTATTTTCAGTAGAGACGGGGTTTCACCATGTTGGCCAGGCTGGTCTCGAACTCCTGACCTCAAGTGATCCGCCTGCCTCAGCTTCCGAAAGTGCTGGGATTAGAGACATGAACCACTGTGCCCAGCTTAACGTATATTTTTATGATGTTCGGTGTCAGTTTTATTTGATTGGAGAAGCAGAAAGCATTTTCTACTTTTACTTGTGCTAGCCTGTTTTTTCAGTGGGTCATTCGTACTTGGTAAGAGAGAAGACATCCACTGCAGTATCCCTAAGGATTGGAAACGTGATTCATTTTTCAAGAGACAATTTTAAGGTCAATATATTAATGCTAAACAGGAAAGGAATAATTTGTTCCATAAATTTAGTGAGTACTTTTCTTGTTTTCTGTATTCCTCAAATACTGAAAGAATAGAATTGTTCCAACCCTAATTAACAGAGTTGCAATGTTGATAACCACAAGAACTTAAACCCTACAGTTTTGCTACAAATTCAACAACAGTTTCCTTTCTTCTTAAAGAAAAGTGTATTCGGAAACAGTAGAGTGTGTTATAGAAATTTAATTCCCACAAATCATCGAAAGATGTCAAGTCCCTAGAAATTTGGAAATTATTTGAGTTAGAAAGTAAAAAATAAGCCTGAAACTGTAAATTTAATATGATGGTTATGTAATTTGATTAGTGTTATTCATCAGTTGCAAAAGAGAATTTACGTAATTGCAAAATCATGGCCTTAGTTATATTTTAGAACGTCAGATCCTTTTCTGCCAAAGTCAAGGTAACTACTAATGTTTGGCATCCTTTCCGTCTACCTTCCCTGTCCACTTCCAAAGCATTGAAAGAAGACATCAAGTAGCAAATGATCACCAGAGACTAGTTTTTCTTGGTTCCTGACTGTCTTAATAAGTTCAGTCTACTATAACAAGACATAAACTGAGTGACTTATAAACAACACAAATTTATGTGTCACAGTTTTGGAGGCTGGGAATTCCAAGATCAAGGTCCTGGCAGATTTGATGTCTGGTGAGGGCTTTCTTCCTGGTTCATAGACTGCAGTCTTCTCACTGTGGCCTCACATTGTTACGGGATCTCTGGGATGTTGATTTTTCTGACTGGAAACCTCTGTGGCCATGGCACTTTTGCCCAAGTTCTTGTCCTGCATCCAGGAAGAATGAGGTACACAGACAAGTGAAGGGTGAAGAAGAAGAGTTTTATTTGCTGTTAGAACAGCTGAGATGAGTGAGTAGCTCCTCTCTGTAGGCAGGTGGTCCCTTCAAGTGTTCAGCTCTCAGCAGACAGAAGGCCCTGGAGAGGGTGGCCCCTCTCCTCAGGCAAGTCATTCGGATATCTCTGCGGGTCTCTGAAGCTCTTGGAGGTCTCTGAAGCTCTCAGCAGAGGGTAGTTCCTCTCTCCTGGCAGGTCATCTCTGTAGCTCTCAGCTTAGAGGATACTCCTCTCTGCAGCTGGTCACCCCATCCCATCTTCTCTCTGTCCTCTTCCTCCTCTGCCCTGTTCTGGCTGAGCCCAGGGTTTTTATGGACCTCAGAGGGGAGGAAGTGCATGCTGATTGGTCCATGGGTGACCATGGGCAGGCGGGGAGAGGCACCAGGAGTCCCCACTCCCATCTGCCCGACTGGCAGCTTGGCCCCCAGCCTTCAGGCCCACCCTGGTCCAAAGGTGGGGCCTTACTGGGGACCCACCCTCTTCTGCCCAGGAATCAGTCTGCCTCCTGCTGCCATTTGTGATGCCCAAGGCTCAGCCCCAGCTCCTGCTCCAAGATGGGAGCGGGGGCCGGAGAGAGGCCAGGCAGCGGGAGAAGACACCCTCAAGCCTGCAGGGATTGTGGGGGGGATCCTTCCTGGGGCCCCCAAGGGTGCAGGCTGCAGAGATACCCAGCTCCTGCACCTGGGAGGACGGCTGCAGCCGCTCGCGGGAAGGCAGGTCCTGCCTGCTCCCAGCCCTCCCGCTAGAGCACAGGGAGGCTCAGATCCACAGTTGCAGTTTAGGTGGCTGTAGCCCCACCCAGGAGGGTGGGGCTTCTCCCTGCTCTGTAGAGCAGGAGGCCTGGGTCTGCAGCTGCAGGTTGGGCCACCACAGCTGCACCTGGGGAGCTCCGGTCCCAACACAGAAGGGCAGGGCTCCCCCCAGCTCCATGGAATGTGCAGCCCCAGCCGTGCCTCCCTGTTGCATCAACATGATGGAGAGAGGAAGCAAGTTGCCTTGGGAATCTTAGAAGAACACTAATCCCATTAACGAGGGCTCCACCCTCTTGACCTTATCTAATCCTAATTACCACCCAAATACCCCACTTCTTAATACCCTAACATTAAGGAGTTAGGGTTTCAACATGAATTTTGGGAGGGCACAGGCATTCAATCCATAACACTGACCCAAGCAAATAGAAAGGATGATATTTACGCTTGCCCTCAGACTCACTCTTCCTTTTTTTACTTTATTTTTTTATCCCTCTCTAGACTATATTGCAAGTTATTATTTAGCTATCAAATCCTTTGTAAAAAGGACTTTGAGGTTTGTTCAGTTTTTTTCCCTGATAGTATTCTCATTGAAATAGTCCCTTTTCCAGGAACCTAGTAGTTTCTGTTATTTGGACTCCAAATATTGTATTCTGTTCTGTTCTGTTCTGTTCTATTCTATTCAAGTAGCTGTCATCATTGAAAAATAAGGATTTCTGAGTAACTGGGCAGTAACTTATGCCATACTTGGTAGAATTTTAAAAACCCTGCCTAGGAACTGTTTTCACCAATGCTTAAGCACTTGCAGTAGGAGAATTCAATCTTATAACCAGTTGACTTTTGCTGCAAGGTAATCTTTGAAAGAGAAAGAAAATAACATAAAATTAAAGTTATCTGCTTACTTTTCCTAAACATTTTAAGTCTAAAGAGGGAAATGGAATTTTGAAAAGCTTTACACGATCAGAGATACATTTTTTAAAAGTGTCATTAATATATACATATATTTGTTTGTTTGAGAGACAGTCTCACTTTGTCACCCAGGCTGGAGTGCAGTGGTGCCACCTCTGCTCACTGCAACCTCTGCCTCCCATGTTCAAGCAATTCTCCTGCCTTAGCCTCCTGAGTAGCTGGGATTACAGGTGCCTGCCACCTCGCCTGGCTAATTCTTGTTTTTGTTTGTTTGTTTGTTTTTGTTTTTTTAGTAGAGACGGTATTTTACCAGTTAGCCAAGCTGGTCTCGAACTCCTGACCTCAAGTCATCCACCTGCCTCAGCCTCCCAAAGTGCTGGGATTAGGTGTGAGCCCCTGCACCTGGCCTAATGTATTTTTTAAAAAGACAAAATGTTAGATTCAAGTTGGCATTTTGAATAACCACACATCAAGGAAGGCTGAGATTATGAAAGACAGAAAAATTATACTTGAGAAAATATCTGTAATAAGGCAATCGGCAAAGAATTTTTAATTTCAGAGAGATAAAGGAAGGAACTTCATCAGTGAAGCAAGAATAGGGAGTTTTAAAACTGACAATTACGAAAACCCCAATTGGAGTTTCTAGAAATGAAAAGATGTAATTATGAACTAACTAACTGGACTAAAAGGTGGACAGAAGTCAGCTGAAGAATGAATCCATAAGCTGAAAGATTTTACTGAGTTATTTTCCTGGAATTCAGCTCAAAGAGATAAAGAAATAAAAAGTATGAAAGAAATATTAAGACATAGAGGATAGATCCTGAAGTTAAAACTGCTAAGAGCAGCTGGGCACGGTGGCTCTTGCCTGTAATCCCAGCACTTTGGGAGGCCAAAGTGGGCGGATCATGAGGTCAGGAGTTTGAGACCAGCCTGGCCAACATGGTAAAACCTCGTCTTTACTAAAAATACAAAAATTAGCCAGGCGTGGTGGTGGGTGCCTGTAATCCCAACTACTCGGGAGGCTGAGGTAGGAGAATTGCTTGAACCAGAGAGGCAGAGGTTGCAGTGAGCCGAGATCGTGCCACTGCACTCCAGCCTAGGTAACAGAGCAAGACTCCATCTCAAAAAATAAAAATTAAAAAAAATTAAAAAATAAACTGTTAAGAGCAATTCTAGAAAGACAATGAAAGAAAGACAATGTGTGAAGTAATGGTGGCTGAAATTTCCCACAGTTAAAGAAAGGGAGCTCTCTAAACTGATATCTTAACATGTCATAGTAAAACTTTAGAACATTAAAGATGAATAAGAAAAAATCTTTACTCCTATTGAGGAAAGAAAAAAAAGATTACCTACAAAGGAACAATAGTAATATTGGCTGTAATAAGATAACGGAGCAGCATCTTCGTAGTGCCAAGGAAAAGTAACTGCCAATCTAAAATTTTATGCCCAGCTAAACTATTACTCAAGAGTGAGGGGAAAAAATTAAAACACCAGAAACAAAGGACTCAAGGATTAACAACCATGAGTTCTTGCTGAAAGAACTTCTGAAGGATGTACTCCAAGAAAAATGAACCTTAAATAACAAGCCTCCAAAAAAAATGATAAAATTGGTAAAACATATTGATAAATCTGAATCAATTTACTGATTGGAAATAAAATAAATTGGTAGAAAATCAGGGTAGAACTAATTCTAGAAGATGATATGAAGAGAAGGACAGAAGAGAGCATGGGTATGTGTTTGAGACTGAGAGAGAGTACAAAGAAAATTGAAGGGGGTAACTCCTGGCAAAATAGAAATAGCATATACAGTTCAAAACAGTAGAAGTAGAGGAAAAAGAACAAAAATAAACTTAAGGAGCACAATAAGAAGCAGAACTAAAGGGAAAAGGTATGTGGAGAGACGCCATGATAATAGAAAACACAAGTCCGAACATATCAATCATCAAATTATGCTTCATTTATAAAAAGTTACACTTAAAATAAAAATACACCAATAAGTTATAAGTAAAGGGATAGGAAATGATGTACCAGGCAAATCTGTCATTTCTCATCTGAAGTATTGGATTAGGCTCCAATCTGCTTTTCCTCCTTCTATTCCTGCCCACAGTGCTCCCCTAACCACTTCTCCAGTTGTTTGCCACTCAATAGCCAAAGTGATCCTTCTAAAGAGTAAGTCAAGTTAAATGACTAACCTTTGTTCAGAACTGTTTTTTCAAAACGCTCTTAAAGAGGCCCAAAGGGCATTCTGTGATGTGGCCTTCCCAGGCTACCTCTCTGATCTCTTTGATGACCACAGTCCCACCTCAGTCATTCTGATCTACTCATCTAGTCAAACTGGCTGTGTTGCTGTTTCACAACACACCAATCACTTTTCCATTGGGGTTTGTACTCAGTCATTTAGATCTCTGTTCAGATGTCATCTTCTACGAGAAACTTTTTCTGACCACCCTCTCTAGAGTGTAACTTCCATCACTATCTGATTGCTCCCCCTTTTTCTTTCTGACATTTAAAACTATCTGGCATAATGGACATGTTATTGATTTATTGTCTGTCTTCTCACTAAAATGTAAACTTATTCAGGTCAAGAACTTGAACTTATTTACATTCTATTCCCTAGAATGGTGCCTGGCACATTGTAGGTGTTAGTTCATATTTGTTAACTGGGCATTTTATATGATAGATTATATTATTCCATTTTTAAAAGGAAGAAACTGCAAGATTAAGTAACTGATCCAAATTTGTATACTGGTAAGTTGTAGAGCTGGGATTGAATGAAATAAATACCAACAAAAATAAAACTGGTAAGCAGTGTTGATAATCAGAGGACATAGATTTCAGGGCAAAAGGTATTTAAAAGAAAAAATAGAGGCCAGGCACCGTGGCTCACACCCATAATCCCAGCACTTTGGGAGGCTGAGGTGGGCGGATCACCTGAGGTCAGGAATTCGAGACCAGCTTGGCTAACATGGTGAAACCCCATCTCTACTAAAAATACAAAAATTAGTCAGGCATGGTGGCAGGGACCTGTAATCCCAGCTCCTTGGGAGGCTGAGGCAGAAGAATTGCTTGACCTACCTCGTGAGGCGGAGGTTGCAGTGAGCCGAGATCATGCCAGTGCACTCCAGCCTGGGCGACAGAGTAAGAGTCTGTCTCAAAAAAAAAAGAACAAATAGAAATGATTCATATGAATTAAGGCTCACTTCAGGAAGTTTTTAGGAGTCATGAGCTTGAATGTATCTGTAGTATAACTTCTGTATATTAATGAGAAAAAAAGCAAAGATTGACAGGACTCTGAAGGGAAGAAGGAAAATCATGTTTATAGTAGGAGACTAACCACCAGAGCAAGAAGGCAAAATAATAAGAGAAAAAAAATTTGCTCAGTTAACGAGCTCAATCATAATAGCTACATGTTCTTTTTGTACATGTAATACATGAATGAAAATAGACCATGCTTGAGGCCACAAAGGAACAAAGTTATGCAGAATATATATATATTTAACAACAGCAGAACTCCCAACAAATTAATGAGATTAAAGCTGCATAATTCATGAGAAAAATAGGTAAATGATATGAACAGGTAATTCTCTAAAGAAATACAAATGTCTAAAACCATAAAAAGATGCTAAACTTCACTAATAGTTAGGGACCCACAGATCTGCAGATTAAAAACACAGAATGGTACCATTTTTTATACCATCAAATAGTAAATAAATAAATAAATGCTGGTGATAATACTAGGTGTTGGCAAAGTTGTAGGTTAAGGAGTGCTCTTATATGCTAATTATGGATTTGTAAATAGCCATGGCTGCACAAGGTAACTTGGCTTTATCTGTTAAAATTACACCTTATATTCTAAAATCTGCCAGTTCACGGGCAATTCAGGGGAGGGAGACAGTATTTAGTGCATCTGGATGGGGTCAGGACTTCATAGCTTTAAAAATATCATAGGGAATTCTTACCATGGAAGTTTGAGTAACCCTTTAGTAGGCTATTTTCTCCCACATTTAAAGGTGTTTTGAAAAAACAGTAGTTCTACTGAGTTAGCAGATTTAACAGGAAGATAAAAGTAATACAGTATTGGGAGAAAAAATCTGTATGTGTTTGTATACATTTTATTTATTTATTTATAGTATAATATATATATTTTTATATATAAATAAATAAATATATATATATATATAGAGAGAGAGAGAGAGAGAGTAAGAACTGATCCTGCTACCCCCTGCAAAAATCTTTTGAAGGAAGCCTTTCAACAGTAATCATCAAAGAGTACTCTCTTTTTTTCTATTTTGGTGCAATATATGCCATGTCTAAAATGTTAACCTATTGTTGGAAAACAGTATAATTACCTGGAACTTTGATTTTTTAGTAGTGGACAATTTACACAGCCTCTGAAGAATGTATTTGCTATAATAAGAGCGAAGAAGAAATGTAGAGACTTCATAGTTTTACAGTCTATTCAAAAACAAGCTAGTGGTTTTCCCATTGCCTGTCAGTACATCAATCAAATCCAAGCATACTAGCGTAGAATTCAGGGTTCTTGTAATCTGGTCTCTCTACAACCTTAATCTTTGATTCCTCAAGATGAATTTTCTTCTATTAAAAGGTATATTCATTGTGCCTTCACAAGCCCTCTCCTCCAACCTGAAGTGTACTCTTTCTTCTTGTCTAAATGGGCTAAGTCCATAGCCCAGCTGAAGTCACAGCCCTTTGGGGAAGCCTGTTCCATTCAGAACTACTGTGGCCTTTTTAAAACTTTTATCTTCCTTTTCATTCAACTCCTAATACCATTTATGGTTTGTCTCTCTTATTTTGGTATTGTATTGCCTATTTTTGGCCTTGTTTTGTGTTTCATTATAAT
This sequence comes from Gorilla gorilla gorilla, assembly GCF_029281585.2. NCBI lineage: Eukaryota > Metazoa > Chordata > Mammalia > Primates > Hominidae > Gorilla > Gorilla gorilla. The sequence continues at coordinate 131,202,090 of NC_086017.1, read as the reverse complement.
GTTATCTAACATTGGTCTGTCTTGTCTGCTTAGCTATAGTATAAGCTCCCTGAAAATTGCATTGTTTCTCTAGAGACTGGATAGCACATAGCAAATCTTAAGTAAAACATTTGCTGAATGAATAGATGAAACGTGTTTTTTTGTAGTAGACACAATGGGGTATCTTTTTCAACTTTATTTACTTTTTTGGTTTTGTTCATTTATTTTTGCAGTTTAGAGTGTTTATATCTTGGAGGAAATTTCATTAAAGAAATCCCACCAGAATTAGGAAATCTGCCTTCTCTGAATTATTTGGTATTATGTGACAACAAAATTCAAAGCGTACCTCCTCAACTTTCACAGTGAGTAGTTCCAGGCATTTGTATATACACAGACATCTATGCTTAGTAATTATTGTCTTGTATTTACTCACATGTTTTTATATGTAGAAAAGAATTAGATATTCTCAAAGTAAGTGATATGTTAATTATAGTTCTGAGGTTTGCTGCAAGCTGAGTTTTTTTAATTTCACTTTTAAATGCTCTGGTTTATTCTTCAAAGTATTTGTTCAGTCTATTTTCTGTAATCAAAGAATTGAGTATTAGCATACATTTCCCCAGGTTTTATGAGACTTTTAGTGATTTTATATTTGATATGAAACATTTCTATCCTAATTAGGCTTTATAATATGAAGGATCTTAATTTCTGTTGCATTTGAAATCTTTCCTTTTTTTAGATATCTGAATGAGAAAGCATGCCCACTGCCCACCCCCAAATCTTCAAATCTAGGTTTTACAGCAGTTAGCACATCAGAACACTCTCTAAGTATTCTAAATTCGCCAAGATTGCAAGGGCAAAAGTCCTTCATGACATTTACAAATCTGCACTTTGATCTAGTTTCAGCACCTTTTTATTTTACTTCAATTGACCTTAATCTTAATTGCTCATTCTTAAGGGGAAATCAAGTTCTGTATACACACATATATTCAATATTTTTGATAGTTACGTTGTTTACTGCCATTGATTTTTCTACTACATTTATTCTAGGTTACATTCACTTCGTTCCCTAAGTCTTCACAATAACTTGCTGACATATCTGCCTCGAGAGATCCTCAACCTTATTCATTTGGAAGAGTTGAGTTTACGAGGAAATCCATTGGTTGTTCGTTTTGTTAGAGATTTAACCTATGATCCTCCAACTCTCCTGGAATTAGCTGCACGGACCATTAAGATTCGAAATATTTCCTACACTCCCTATGATCTTCCTGGAAATCTTCTTAGATACTTGGGTTCAGCCAGCAATTGCCCAAACCCAAAGTGTGGAGGTAAGTTAATTCAGTATTCATGTTTCCCACTTATTTAGCTATTTTTTAAATGAATTAAATCTTCTTTCAGACAAAAGCAGTCTCTGTTTCTGTTCCCTTTATTTTTTCACTCATTTATGAGAAAGACATTTCACTCTGGATTTTTTAAAAAATTCTTTTTCATAATATTTTTGGATTCATACATAAGGAACATACCCAGGAAGTCTCATCCTGTCTCGACATACGATAATAAATCAAGATAGTAAAATGAGAGGAAACACAAGGAAGTATAAACAGTTCTAATTGTTTAAAAACTGTTTCTAAAATCTTTGGACACCTTTTATTATTTATTTATTTATTTATTTATTTTTGAGACAGAGTCTTGCTCTGTTGCCCAGGCTGGAGTGCAGTGGCACGATCTCGGCTCACTGCAAACTCTGCCTCCCAGGTTCACGCCATTCTCCTGCCTCAGCTCCCGAGTAGCTGGGACTACAGGTGCCCACCACAACACCCGGCTAATTTTTTTTGTATTTTTTTAGTAGAGACGGGGTTTCACCTTGTTAGCCAGGATGGTCTTGATCTCCTGACCTTGTGATCCGCCCGCCTCGGCCTCCCAAAGTGCTGGGATTACAGGCGTGAGCCACCACGCCTGGCCCACCTTTTATATTTATTTGAATGATATTTTCTTAGACTCACCATTCCCTGTATCAGATTTAATCAAGATGTATGAGAATGGGCTGAATGTGTGCCAGTTACAGAATGTACCCAAAACTTTATATTCTTTTAAGTCCATGGTTCAAAATGTCTTGAGTTTAGAGCATTTGAAGAGAATTATGCAAATAATATAAGGCAGAGTCAGGTAAGTATCCCAAGGAATTCAGAATGCTTCTGGAAATCAAAGGAGGGGGGGAGAGTATATTTAATTAGATCTGGAAACAATGAGCTAATTCTTGAGGTATGAATTAGATTTTGATAGGATAAAATTGAGGATAGGAAGTTTTTCAGATGGCGAGTACAAAGTGGAGACAGAAGAGTATGGGGCAGACTGTTGGATGAGTAGTAATTTGCTCCAAATGTAAGGTTAGGGGAGTAATGAGAGTGAAAAGCTACATTGAGTCCTGGTTGTGAAGAGCCTGAAGGGCCAGGGTGTGTGGGTGAGAATTAGTGACTGATAGTAGGTCATTTTTCACTTTGGCTCCCTCATAAAAGACTACTTTTAAAAAATCCAGTAGGTACTGAGGAAATGCTGCATAATGATGATCAAAACCAGGTGAGACTTTCTCTGGCAGTCCGATCTTGTCTTGAAGCTATTACAAGGTTAAAAGGGAGAAAATTATCAAATTCTTCAAAGATTGTTAAAAGATAAAAAAGACACTTTGAGTTTAAAAAAGATAATGCTCTGGATCATTTCTGGCCACCCACTCTTAGAAGTAGAGATTGCAGCACTGTGCTTTTCTCTGATTCTCCATTCCTAAATTAGCTTTCACAGTGACAGAGGAAAACACATAAGGCAGCATTCACACCAGGCCCTCAGGCCTGAAAGTCTAAATCTCTTCTTTGAATTCATGCTTTTCTGGAAATGGACCTCTACAGGAATTCTCTTTTCTCTCTTAAATATTTCCTTAATAACTTCTTTAGTATACTGATGTGCCATTTATCTTAGGAACAAAAATGCTTTAAAAATTACCAGCTTAAGGCCGAGTGTGGTGGCTCATGCCTGTCTGTAATTCTATCACTTTGGGAGGCTGAGGCAGAAGGATCTCTTTTTTTTTCTTTTTTTTTTTTTTTTTTTGAGACGGAGTCTCGCTGTATTGCCCAGGCTGGAGTGCAGTGGCACAATCTCGGCTCACTGCAAGCTCCGCCTCCGGGGTTCACGCCATTCGAGGCAAGAGGATCTCTTAAGCCCAGGAGTTTGAGACCAGCCTAGGCAACATAGCAAGACCCCATCTCTACAAAAAATATAAACATTAGTTGGGCATAGTGGCCTGTGCCTGTCGTCCCAGCTGCTCAGGAGGCTGAGGTAAGAGGATGGCTTGGGTCCAGGAGTTCAAGGGTCCCATGAGTTGTGATCATGTCACTGCACTCCAGCCTGGGTGACACGGTGAAACCCTGTCTCTTAAAAAAAAAAAAGTATCAGTTTAAAATTTGAGATAATCTATGAAATGAACCATTAGACATTTTCCCCCTCAAATTCGTTAGTTATTAAACTGTAACTTAAACAAAAGTACTTTTATATTTTCAGAGATACTTTTCTTTGTATAATCTGAAATCTTATAAATCACAAGATAGTGTTATACTGCTTTAGTTCGTAGTAACTCCCATAATGCTTTATTTTATTTCTTTCATCTGTTTTCAAGAAGCTAACACATTTTAGGGGATTTATTATCGGTCTATGACTGGCCAACTTATTGAATGTATTTACTTTCCTAAATCATTCAGAGTAATGTACCACAAATTTCCCCTTTTTTATACTTACTACAAGATCAAAAAAAAAACTACATGGTTAGTTGAGATATCAGGAAAAAAATAGAAGTAGAATTCATTGTTTTTCCTTTGCTTGGACCACATCTTTTAATTTTCGTCCCTTATGTGATAAACACACAGTATTTGGTGCCAGAAGAAACTTAGGCAGAGTATAGAGCTTGAGATTCCTCTCCAGAGAGGTGATTGGACCAAAATTCTAGATGTTCTGGTTATACTGCAACCATTGTGACAGTCTTTGTCTTAGAGATTTGCAGTATCATTTTAAGGACCAGCTAGAATCCAGAGGCACAGCAACATCTGCTTTCCTCTCAGCTCTAGCTCTGTTTTTACTTAACTGAAGGGCCACAGTCGAGGAGCACTAACCTAGGAATCAAAAGGGCCAGATATTACTTTCAGTTTACCTGACGATGTGTAATTGTATGAGAATCAAGTGAGATCGTCAGTGAAACAGATTTGAGGCCTGTAGATTTACAGTCTTTGGAAATGTAAAATGGCATTTATTTCTTTAAATTTTGCCTTCCCAGTACATAAGAACAGGAGTGCCAAAAGTCATCCCCTTTCTGAAAATTTTTCGTATACTAATTCTTTAAGATAATTATTAAAGGAGTTTTTATGTTGTTTTGTTTTAGTCTGTGACTGTAGGGTAGTACCAAGGGGGTGGCTTGGGTAATAGAGAAAGGGCACCTCAGGTGTCCTAAAATCTCCATCAGCCATTGCCCCAAGTCTCCCAGAGAAAAGAAGCTAGGTACACAGTGTCCTTTCTGTGCCTGCTCCCTTTAAGATAAATGTCCTGGTTACCTCTTTGTACCCAGATTCTACCTTTAAGACCTTCCAGTAGGCTTATAGACAGCTATACAAGCAAGTACTACTTCTGCTTAAGATTCATAACAGAAGATGGTATATGACATTTCTCCAGAACACTGGAGAAAGGGCTGAAAAAGAAATTGATTCCTTGCTTTGTAATGATTACTTTGTATTCCTTCTTCTCTTTAGGAGTCTACTTTGACTGCTGTGTCAGACAAATTAAATTCGTGGACTTCTGTGGGAAGTATCGCCTCCCACTGATGCACTACTTGTGTTCACCAGAATGCTCTTCCCCTTGCAGTTCTGCCTCTCACAGCTCCACTTCCCAGAGTGAATCTGACTCAGAAGATGAAGCTAGTGTTGCTGCACGCAGAATGCAGAAAGTTCTTCTTGGTTGAACAGGAGTGCACAGTGTTGTGAAATACTTAAAAAACAGCAAAATGGTTAGACAAGAAAATAGAGCTTGAAGTTCACTAGAAATCTTACCTTCATCTTAAGTGTTCATCAAAGAGTCTGGGATGATATAAAACATTTTGTGTTTCATCTACCCATTTAGCAAGAATGAGTCCAGTCCCATGTTTAGATTATTTTAACATAATTTGTGAATGATAGTTCCACATTTGGCTGATGGTTTGTAGTTTTCACTCAAGTTTTGCATGAATCACAAAGCAGAATGGTACCTTTTGAAGAGCAGTTCTGCAATAAGTCATGAGTAGTATAACTTTTGGACGTTGAGATGGAGAAAGTGAGAAATTATCAAAGCTATAATTGCCAGAGTTGCCCTTGGGTTTAGGTAGAACACTGTATACCATATATACTATATACCATATATACTATATATACCATATATATTATATGCCATAAACAGGATTAACCCTCCCTTTTTTAATTGCCTGTATGTCTAGATTACAGAACTATTCAGAGAAGCTCACAGATGGTTACATGGGACATAAACCTTTCTGACAAACTAACTGGTAAAGTAAGGCATATAACGTTTACGTGAGATATTAAAACTTTTTCATTATTTTCCTTTGTTCTGTATGATTGCTATTAACCTTATGTAATCTAGCAATGACTGTTATAGTGCCTTAATCCAGCAAGGATATAAAAATGTATTCAAGAAATAATGCCAGAGCAACCTATAACCTGACATACCATGCAGAACATTGTAAAATATTCTTTAACAGAACTAGGTAAATAACTGTGTATCTAATATCTGATCTCATGGCCCTCTTAACATTTTTTTGTTTAAATGTGCACTCATCCCTTATAAGCACATTACTTTTACACTTAATGGTAGGCCACAATCTTGATCAATCTGTTCATCATAAGACAGAGTAAGAATTTTTAACAGAAAATTCTAAAAGAGATAGAAGCTAGGAAAGCTTCTTTATATCTTGCATTAAATGGGTAGGGAAAAAATATGACTCTCACCCATGTCACGTAGTGGACCATCTTTCTCTACTTTTTAAAGAAAAACTAATACAACTAGAAAAACATCACAACAAGCCAAATAAAAATGGAGAAAAGGAGTCATTGTCCTTATACCTAATGGAACAGTTTCCAGAACTACTTTAACTATGGAAGCATTTTTGAAAATAAAGTATTAATAAAATAGAAAAAAATTATTAAATATATTGTATCCTTAATGTATAGCAGGAAAATAGTTTCACAAATTAATTGCTATTAGAAATTACCAAATTTTTATTAAGTACTTTAATATGCAATACAAATTGAATAATAGTACAACTATAAGTTGATATAAAGTAAGTGCTTACTGGTAATCATTAAATAACTAATAACATGACTTGTTGGTTAATGTTAAACGTACAGTAAGAAATGTTAAATATACAGATCAGATAGGCATTAGAACATCAGGTGATACCTTTTCTGATTTCTGGCATTCATGGCACACCATTTCTTAAAAGCAGATTGTTGTATAATAACATATACATGTATTAGGGTTTTTTTCATATATATTTTTTATTTTAGAAGAAACTAGCATAATTCAGGGTTTATGTGTTTATTTGTATATTAATTCATGAAACATGAGAGTTTCATGAACTGCAGATGAGAAACGCTGCTATAGAATGAATCCCTTCACCTTTACCTTGTTATAATGTAGTAAGATTTTGTTTTCCTTTTGACTCATAAATTTTGTATGTCTATAGAAGTAATCTAATATGTTCCTACTGCCTAGAAGAGTAATACATGGGTGATTATATCATAAAATAGAGGTATAAAGTCTTTGCTTACTTCTCCATGTGGGCCACAGCAAGCTGCAGACTGTACAGTTATGAAAGGTAAAGATGACTTAGGCTGTGCCTAAGTGACAAATGTAAAATGTTTTGTAAATAAGTGACTTACCTAAGATACATAAGATATTTTCATAGAAAATAATGTATTCATAGTAAAATACTCAAATTGATAGGACCAATTTTTTCTGGCCTAAATGCTTATGCCTACTTCCTAATCAATTACCAGCTTGACTTAAGTAACTGCTTGAGTAGTCTTCTAAGAGTTAGTCTTTGTAAAATAAATGGATAGGTATGTAAATATATAATCTTACATACCCTTTCCAGCTTCCTAGAAAGGTCTACTGCTTCATCTTTTACAGATGTAAATAGGTCCAACCAGAGACAGTTTCTGGCCTTTGCATATAAGAATATAGATGTATACCACAGTATTATTTCAACAAAATGTTATGGTTCTATGTATAGTTGAAAACTCTATGATCAGCATACAACTGTCTTTTGGTAATTTTTAATGAAGTCTACATTTAGCCGTCGGTTTTATCTTTCTTAAATCTTTGACCTAAACTTTTGTAAGAGCAGCTAATAATTTCTAAGATTTTCCCTGTTTCTTTTTCCTACCTTTCCTTTTCTCATAACTGATTGGAGAAATTAATCAGAAGTCAAATACAAGGGACTTCATAATCTAGAAACCAGATAATCAGCTCCCAAGTCATGTAGCTAACTATGCATTTAAAATAACAGTCTGTCTCTTTAGTTCTTAAGTCATATATTTGTGTTTGTTAATTACAGTAAATGAACTTTAATTGGGGGTTTTAGAAGACAGAATTAGCGAAGTCTAATTTTTATAATGAAATAAGTTTTTGATATTGCTCTACTTGGATGATTTTAGTGACCAAAACTATGGATAAAACTGCCTAAGCATAACATTAATATATTTAGAATGGCATTCTTCAGTGCTAGTATTTGAAATTGGAATTAGTACATTGTGCATTCTTAGTAGTCTTTATCCTTAGAATCAGTTCTCTCAGCATCACCAAACTGAGTTGGTGAAATAGTGCTAAGATTCTGGGCAATAGGAAGATTAGTGAATATGATACATTGATTCCAGGGTTCCAGGGATTGGCTGACATTAAGGACCAGCTGGCTACGGTCCTCAGTATTCTAGTATTTGAGTAGTGGAGGTAAATCCAAAGGCGACTGGTTATATTTTACTTCTAAATGTGTGCTGAAGTGTCTCTTGTTCAAAAATTCTTGATATTTAGAGCTTCAAGTTACCACATTTAAAAGTAAAGACTTGGCACGGTGGCACACACCTATAATCTTAGCACTTTGGGAGGCCGAAGTGGATGGATCATATGCAGTCAGGAATTTGAGACCAGCCTGGCCAACATGGTGAAACCTCATCTTTACTAAAAATACAAAAATTAGCCGGGCGTGGTGACGCACACCCATAGTCCCAGCTAACTCCGGAGGCTAAGACAAGAGAATCACTTGAACTTGGGAGACAGAAGTTGCAGTGATCTGAGATCACTCCGCTGCACTCCAGCCTGGGTGAGAGTGAGACTGTGTCTCAAACAAACAAACAAAAAACAAACAAAAAAATTTGCATTGTAAATTGTACCTCAAATTTGAGCAGTTTTTCTGTTTGTGTAAATTAAAGTAAAAAGCAGTCCACGATAATGTTTTGTAATACTGCACACCAGTTCTACCAGATTTTGTAACTATCAGATTTAAATGAAAAAAGAGAAGGAAGAGGCTGATTGCTGGAGTGTTAAAGAAATCTTTAGAAGCCACAGGGCTAGAAGAGAAGTCACCAGACACCTAGGGACAGTCCTAGGCCTAGAAAGCCCTTTAAAGTAATAGTGAATTGTTTTAAAACTAAGTTATTGAGTGGCCTACTGACTACCATCCAAAAACCTTTATCACCAAATTTGTTCAGTGTTTGCTATTGGGAGATTGTCCATATCCCTCCATAATTAAGGGCCAGCAAGTAATACGATCTTCTCACAGCCAACCTTGATCTTCCCAAAGGGAGAAAGTAATACATCATTAACCTGGAATTTGTGATATAACAGGTAGCCTTGGTTAATGTTTACCTTTTCACTATGTAAAAAAGAAAAAACACACAGCAAATAGTGCAAATAAAATTTGGTCTTTTAAAGCATTTTAGCAGTAGCTATTTATGTAAAAAAAGTTAATGGTTATTATTCCTGAATTTTCATAAGACCCTTGGTAGACAAAACTATCAGTTATATTATGTATATATAAGGTTAGTTAAGCTACATTTAGTTAGGAACATTTAATTTTTACCTAAATGATCCTTTTTTCATCCAAAAGTAGAGATTTTCTTGTCATTATGAATGTTATCCCCATTTAGTCCAAAATAGTGAGCTTTTAAGTTGTGCCAGGTACTTAACAATAGTAAAAGCTATTGTATAGATTTTTATTCAATGTGACCTATAATACATAGTTCTGATTCCTTCTGTATTGAATGTCCCAGTTTCCATATTAAGTGCTATGCCCTGTATAACATTAATGAATTTAATAGTGTACAATTTTGGGCCAGGCGTGGTGGCTCACGCCTGTAATCCTGGCACTTTGGGAGGCAGAGGCAGGCAGATCACCTGAGGTCAGGAGTTCGAGATCAGCCTGGCCAACATGGCAAAATCACATCTCTACTAAAAATACAAAAATTAGCCAGGCGTGGTGGTGCATGCCTGTAGTCCCAGCTACTCAGGAGGCTGAGGCAGGAGAATCGCTTGAACCCAGGAGGCAGAGGTTGCAGTGAGCCGAGATCACGCCATTGCACTCCAGCCTGGGAGACAGAGCAAGACTCTATCTCAAAAATAAAAATAAAAATAAAGAATTGCGTGCAATTTTGTATTTTCATAGTCGTATCTTTTTAAAGGTATCAGTGATTTCAGTTGTGGTCAGGAAGTATGTGCCTTAAATCCTCTACTCTAGACCCAAAGTTTGGAGAGCTAAATTATTTAATAAGTTGTTTGTGACAGCCTTGTTACCTTTTTCATTTGATTTGAGGGAGAAAGACTGTGATCCTGACAGATTCCTTCTCATAAAATGGCCTAATGTGTATCAGTCTAGGACTTCTGGGGAGGGAACCTCTACCATGCATTCTGTCCCAGGATGTCAAAGTCATAAGAATCAGGGTCCCCTGAAATAAAATCACTGAAAAGATATGTTCTCTTATATATTATTTTAAAAATTGATCTGGTGCCACCAAAGAATGACAGCAGTTTCTAACCAACTTCATATTTATAGTATCTTATGAAGATATTGTAAGGCTTAGCATATTTTGCCACTGGTTTTCTTTGTAATATAGGTTGAAAGTGAGACATGTTTGAATACTTTTGTATGTAAATATCTCCCATTCTTTTTCTGTCTCTTCTTGGTCTATATTTACTAAGAATTGATATTTAAAAAACAGTTCACTAATGAACTCTGCATATTATTGAACACTCACAGGACAATATTGATTTGGGTGCTACTAGACTTTTACCTAACATTAGTCTTTCTCAATAGTTGTTGTAAAGGATAGTATTCAATCCAGTAAATATTAAAGTGTATTAGTTTAATGAAGGTTATTTATATACTGTCATACCACAAAGCTATGGTGGAAAGAACATCTGCATTCACCAGAATGTACTTGTTCCTTTGGCTGTGAATAAATTGGATAAGACTTTTTTATTGTAAGTTCCAGCTGTTGGAAGATACGGGGATAAGATTGACATTGCTGTTGCAGTATTGCAAAAACATGACTAAATTGGTTAATTATGTCTACCGCTTATGTTTAAGAGAATCCTTTCACTAACTTAAATTGTTAACATTGTTGTGATATTGAAAAAGAATATTAACCTAAACAGTCACTTTACAACAATCGTGTAAAGACGTGTACCTGCAGTTGAGGTTTTTTGCATTTCTGAGCCTGCTTTGTATTCATGAGAAACAAAAACATAATGGGAGAAAAGTTTTAGATAACCAGCATTGTAAGTTTTTTTAAAGTTTGGGATGTCAAAGTATTAACGAAGGATACTGAAAACATACTTTTACTTGGGTCAAATTACTTTTTATGATCTCATTTCTTAATTTTCTGTATTTGAAATCTTGCAAATTAGGAATATCTACATCTATAGATAAATAGATAAATAAAACTTAATGGTAGAAATAAGTAATTCAGCAACATGATTCAACAATTTTATTTTTAGGATAAGTTATTGTTTATTATATTAATACCAAATTTATATATTGCCTTGTAATGCTAAATGCTCTTAAAAGAATATATGGGCTACTTCAATTCTACCACCTTCTTCCCCCTCCCCCAGGACATACAAAAGATCTTATATTAACCAATCCTCTGTGAATTTTGCCATATCAAACATTGTGCCTTATTTTAATAAAACTGTTTTGTTGGAATCCAGTTCTATATTAAAGTCTCTATAATGTTGATATTTGCCTGATTACTTGTTACATCATTGAATACATACATTAAATATGTACTAACATTGACTCTGTTCTAGATGCAATGGATAAAAGATAAATTGGACTTGTCTTCTAGTCTTCCTTCTGCTTCCACAGTCTCAATAGACTTACGGGTGCATGCTCTAATAAGAAATTGGTGACATCATCTTGCTGACTAAGGCCAGTTACTTCTTGTATTTAGTACAGAATCACACAGTCTTAACCCACAGTAATATAGTTCTAACTGAGCTCATTGACATAGCACTTCATACCAATATTTTATAGTGCCATTATTTTGGTGACATTAAAACACCTGACATTTTTCTAGATTCCAGGATATGGAAAAATATTGTGGTTTTAAGTTGGGGTAAACAGAGTGGATAGGAAGGACATGTACTTTGCAAAACAGCTAATGTTTCAAATGTGCTAAGATGGAAGAAACTCAGCACTTCCCTGGTTAATATATAGGATGGTGATATGGTTTGGCTGTGTTGCCACCCAAATCTCTTCTTGAATTGTAGCACCCATAATCCCCACGTGTCGTGGGAGGGACCCAGTGGGAGGTAATTGAATCATGGGGCGGGTTTTCCCATGCTATTCTTGTGATAGTGAGTAAGTCTCAGGAGATTTACTCACTAGGGCAGTTCTCCTGCACGAGCCTGCTGCCACTTAAGATGTGCCTTTCCTCCTTTGCCCTCCACCGTGATCGTGAGGCCTCCCCAGCCATGTGGAATTGTGAGTCCATTAAAACTTTTTCTTTATAAATTACCCAGTCTCGGATATTTCTTCATAGCAGTATGAAAATGGGCTAATACAGATGACTGCTTGGCGAAGACAGGCCCAAAAAATTTGAGGGAGAAGAGAAAACACATAGAGTGTATGTGTTTGATACTCTCTATGTGTTTGTCTGATCTCTTCCCTTTTTTTTGAGATGGAGTTTCACTCTTGTTGTCCAGGCTGGAGTGCAATGGTGCAATCTTGGCTCACTGCAACCTCCGCCTCCCAGGTTCAAGTGATTCTCCTGCCTCAGCCTCCTGAGTAGCTGGGATTACAGGCGTGCACCACCATGCCCAGCTAATTTTGTATTTTTAGTAGAGACGGGGTTTCTTCATGGTCAGGCTGGTCTCGAGCTCCCGACCTCAGGTGATCCGCCCACCTCGGCCTCCCAAAGTGCTAGGATTACAGGTGTGAGCCACCGCACCTGGCCTCTTTCGTTTTTTTGTTTTTTTTTTTGAAATGGAGTCTCGCTCTGTCACCAGGCTGAGTACAGTGGTGCAATCTCGGCTCACTGCAACCTCCGCCTCCCAGGTTCAAGCGATTCTCCTGCCTCAGCTTCCCAAGTAGCTGGGACTGCAGGCGCGTGCCACCGTGCCCAGCTAATTTTTGTATTTTTAATAGAAACGGGGTTTCATCACGTTGGTCAGGATGGTCTCGATTCCTGACCTCGTGATCTGCCCACCTCTGCCTCCCAAAGTGCTGGGATTACAGGCGTGAGCCACTGTGCCCCGCCTCCTTTCTTAAAGGTAAAACCGTTCTCTAATCCACCTAGTCTCCATAGCATTAGTGCCACAAGAACATTTTACTCTTAAATGACTTGTCTAATTCTTTGCAGATACCAAATATAAAGCCAGAACATTTCTGGGGATATGTATGATGGGCATGTTCCATCCATCACACCAGTCACTTCCAGCTTCATGAACAATCTGTCAGAATCCCATAGAATATTAGAGCTAGAAGAAACTTTAGAAATCTGAAATTGACACACTTGTTTGAAAAATGAAAAAAATTCAAATCCAAAGAAACTTTTCCTAGAATCCATATGGCTGAATCTTGAATCCAGGCTTTCAGATTACGGCTTCAAGACTTGTTTCTGGCCAGGCGTGGTGGCTCACGCCTGTAATCCCACCACTTTGGGAGGCCAAGGTGAGTAGATCACGAGGTCAGGATTTCGAGACCAGCCTGGCCAACATGGTGAAACCCTTGCTCTACTAAAACTACAAAAAAATTAGCCGGGCATGGTGGCAGGTGCCCATAATCCCAGCTACTCAGAAGGCTGAGGCAGGAGAATTGCTTTAACCGAGGGGGCAGAGGTTGCAGTGAGCTTGTATCAAGCCACTGCACTCCAGCCTGGGTGACAGAGCAAGACTCCATCTCAAAAAAAAAAAAAAAAAAAAAAAAAGACTTGATTCTGCTATAGGATGCTGCTTCCTTTGTTTAATATGCTGTAACAGGAAATCAGTAACAGTATTGGTACTCCACAATAACAGGCCTACTAGTATTGAAGTGATGCGGTCTGCACTATATCTCAATGTATTCAGAATTTTAGATCTGGTGACGACTTTAAGAGTAAACAGCTGGGTACCTCTTTCAAGCACATTCAAGAGGCTATCTTATTTAATCGTTATGAAACTGCTGAGGTAGATTTGGTGAAGTACGTTCATGTGGTTTATCAAAGCCTTCCCCCTTCCTTCCGCCATTTGAAATCAACTAAGAAATTGACATTGACCTGAGATAGGGAACAAAATACCAGCTCTATCAAATCAGAATTGAGCTTCTTATATTCTTTCCCTTAATTAAATTGAATGTAACCAACCAAAATCACAGGCTTCCCCTGCGAGGACTGAGTCTACCCCTGGATAGTATTCTATACTACTGACCAGAACATACCACTTTGGGCAGACAGATCCAAAGGAGCACAGGTAAATTCTTAAACCCCTTAGTGCTGCCCAGTAGAGAAACTAGACCAATTATCTTCAGTCTTCGGCCATCTAAGCAGATGAATTAAGTCTTTATCCCACAGGGAGGAAAAAGATGTTGGAAAGTGTTTCCTCTGGGCAGCTATTTTCAAACCTTGCTGAACAGTAGAATCACCAGAAAAGCTTTCAAAATATACAGATACAAAGACACCATCCCCAGACCAATTGAAACTTGATCTCTAAAGATAAGAGTCTTGGCATCCATAGTTGTAGAAGCTCTTGTAGGTGACTTGGTTTCCCAGTGAGGGTGATAATCAGTGTTTTAGTGAAAGTCCCTTTATGGTAACTTGAGGTCAATGGAGTAGAGTTTTTCTTAATAGATAAAGAAATGGGACCAAAGTGATGAAGTGACTTGCTCAAGTTCTCTTAGATGGTGCTGTGGCTAAAATTTATTCATCTGTACCCCCAATTTTTTTAAATTGAATGCATACTTCAGACCAGGCACTGACTGCTAATCCGGTGTTTTTTGCTTCTCCCTGTCAGTCACTTTTCTTCTGAACTGGAAGTGTTTTGAGGGTATATGATGTTATATTCAAATGGATTGGCCATTTTGAAGCCAGTTGCAACTAAGGCAGAGTGTTCACCAAATTGTGGAAAACAAAAGCAGCAAACAGATCAACTTGACCAGAAACATCATGAAAGAATGACTTGGTCAAATATTTCAGGTTATGGCCACAGGCAGGAGACAACCTTTCCATCTATGAGGAAACCCTTGTCAAGTTGTACACTGGTTTTATTGATCACAGATAAACACATAGCTAACATCATAAACAACAGTAAACAGCAAGACATTCCTAAGAACGATAAGATGTAAACATCTGCCTAGAAGATGACACTATAGTTAATCCATAAGCATAGATTCCCATGATTCTATAGAAAAGTTCAACTCAACTACAAATAAACACTATGCATAAGTTCTACCCTAGTTTCTTTCAGATTTAGTTATGAGGCTATGTAATTATTTTCCTGCTTAAATCTGGATAATAATGCAGTCTTAAGACCTCTGTAAATATATGGAAAGTTTAAATGGAAAAGAAAACTTGTTCATGATGCCATGGGAACTCTATGGAAAAGAACATATTATCAAGATAATTATTATGGGTATTTTCTCCCTATAAATAATGACTGAGTTTAAAATGTAGCTTTGGAAACTTTAAAAGTTGAACTAAAGAAAGATGTGAAATAAGTTTTTCTTCTTGAAAATTAAGCTTATTTTATACTAGAAAGCTTCCAAAATTTTAGTATTTTGTGTTAATTTTAACCCCTTTGTAAACCTGACAATGATTTCACAAGTTCTTTCTAACTTTAAGAGTCTACAATGATCTTGCTGAAAAGCTCCTTTCTATTTGTGTAGGTCTCAAATATTTGTAAATTCTTGTATCATTCACTGCACCTCTTTTAGCCATCTCTATTTAGGTCTTTTCATCTTTCCTCCTAAGCCAATGCACATGATGCTAAGGGCAGAGTTAGTAGGGTAATGAGAATTTTACCCCTAATCTGCAATTAAAATTCCACACTTTATAACACTTCCAAGGGTTGTGGTAGTGGATGACAGATGTCAATCGGTGGTTTTGAAACAAATAATCTTAGTGTTTTATTTCTGCTGGGGCAGTATCTCATGAAAGATGTGTGTGTAATTGACCAATGGATAAGAATGAATCAGATAATTACTAGATACCTGTGGCTTAAGATGTGGCATAACTGTAATTACATTTTAAGCGCTGGTCTGCTATAGGAATTTCTTTTTTTTTATTTTAAAATAAATTTTAGTGTGTATATTTGAGGTTTACAACATGATGTTATGGGATACATATAGATTGTAAAATGGATACTATAACGAAGCAGATTAACATATCTATCATCTTACATAGTTACTTTTTTGTGATAAGAGCAGCTAAAATCTTTTTTTAAACTTTTAAGTTCAGGGATATGTGAGCAGGTTTGTTATATACATAAACTCGTGTCACAGGGGTTTGTTGTACAGATTATTTCATCACCCAGGTACTAAGTTTAGTACCCAATAGTTATTTTTTCTGATCTTCTTCCTCCTCCCTTATTCCACCCTCAGATAGGCCCCAGTGTCTGTTCTTCTCCTTTGTGTCCATGTGCTCTCATCGTTTAGCACTAAGTTATAGGTGAGAACATCAGTATTTGGCTTTCTGTTCCTGCCTTAGTTTGCAAAGGATAATGGCCTCCAACTCCATCCATATGCCTGCAAAGGACATGATCTCATTCATTTTTATGGCTGCATAGTATTCCATGGTGTATATGTATCATATTTTCTTTATCCAGTCTTTCATTGGTGGGCATTTAGGTTGATTTCATGTCTTTGCTATTGCGAATAGTGCTGCAATGTACATTTGCATACATGTGTCTTTATGGTAGAATGCTTTATGTTCCTCTGAGTATGTACCCAGCAATGGGATTGCTGAGTTGGAGAGCAGTTTTGTTTTTAGCTATTTGAGGAATTGCCACACTGCTTTCCACAATGGTTGAACTAATTTACACTACCACCAATGATGTATAAGTGTTCTTTTTTTCTCCACAACCTCACCAACATCTGTTATTTTTGGACTTTAATATCCATTCTAACTGGTGTCATATGGTATCTCATTGTGGTTTTGATTTGCATTTCACTAATGATCTATACTATTGAGCTTTTTTTCCATATGCTTGTTGGCTATGTGTATGTCTTCTTTTGAAAAGTGTCTGTTCATGTCCTTTGCCCATTTTTAAATGGGGTTGTTTGGGGTTTTTTTCCTTGTAAACTTATTTAATTTCTTTATAGATGCTGGATATTAGATCTTTGTCAGATGCATAGTTTTCAGATATTTTCTCCCATTCTGTAGGTTGTTTATTTACTCTGTTGATAGTTTCTTTTACTGTGCAGAAGCTCTTAAGTTTAGTTAGAGCCCATTTGTCAATTTTTGCTTTTGCTGCTCTTGCTTTTGCATCTTCGTTGTAAAATCTCTGCCCATTCCTAGGTCCAGAATGATATTGCTTATATTGTCTTCCAGAGTTTTTATAGTTTTGGGCTTTACATTTAAGTCTTTAATCCATCTTGGGTTGATTTTTGTATATGGTGTAAGGAAGGGGTCCAGTTTCAGTCTTCTGCCTATGGCTAGCCAGTTACTCCATCACTATTTATTGAATAGGAAGTCCTTTCCCCATTGCTTGCTTTTGTCAGCTTTGTTGAAGATCAGATGGTTGTAGGTGTGTGGCCCTGTTTCTGAACTCTCTATTCTGTTCCATTGGTCTATGTGTCTGTTTTTGAACCAGTACTATGCTGGTACAAAACCATGTGTAGTCAGGTAGCATGATGCCTCTTGCTTTGTTCTTTTTGTTTAGGATTCCCTTGGCTATTTAGGCTCTTTTCTGGTTCCATATGAATTTTAAAATAATTTTTTTCTAATTCTGTGAAGAATGTCATTGGTAGTTTGATAGGAATAGTGCTGAATCTGTAAATTGTTTTGGACAGTATAGCCATTTTAATGATACTGATTCTTCCTATCCATGAGCATGGAATGTTTTTTCATTTGTTTGTGTCATCTCTGATTTCTTTGAGCAGTGTTTTGTAGTGCTCATTGTAGAGATCTTTCACTTTCACTTCCCTGGTTAGTTGTATTCCTAGGTATTTTATTCTTTTTGTGGCAATTGTGAATTGGATTGTGTTCCTCATTTTGTTCTCAGCTTGGCTGTTATTAGTATATTGCAATGCTGGTGATTTTTGCACATTGATTTTGTATCCTGAAACTTTGCCAAAGTTGTTTGTCAAAGGAATTTTGGGGCCAAGACTATGGAGTTTTCTAGATATAAAGTCATGTCATCTTTCAACTAGGGATAGTTTGACTTCCTCTCTTCCTATTTGGATGCCGTTTATTTCTTTCTTTTGCCTGATTGCTCTGGCCAGGAATTTCAATATTATGTTTAATAGGAGTGGTGAGAGAGGGCATCTTTGTTTTGTGCCACTTTTCAAAGGGAATGCTTCCAGCTTTTGCCCTTCAGTATGATGTTGGCTGTGGGTTTGTCATAGATGGCTCTTATTTTGAGGTATGTTCCTTCAATACCTAGTTCGTTGAGAGTTTTTAACATGAAGGGATGTTGAATTTTATGGAAAGCCTTTTCTGCATCTATTGAGATGATCATGTGGTTTTTGTCTAGTTATGTTTATGTGATGAATCACATTTATTGGTTTGTATATGTTAAACTAACCTTGCATCCCAGGGATAGAGCCTACTTGATAGTGGTGGATTAGCTTTTGCTGCTGGATTTGGTTTGCTGGTATTTTGTTGCGGATTTTTCCATCCATGTTCAACAAGAATATTGGCCTGAAGTTTTCTTTTTTGTGTGTGTCTCTGCCATGTTTTGGTATGAAGATGATGCTGGCTTCATAGAATGAGTTGAGGAGGAGTCTCTCCTCCTCAGTTTTTGGGAATAGTTTCAGTAGAAGTGGTATCGGCTCTTCTTTGTATATTTGGTAAAAATTGGCTGTGAATCCATCTGGTCCTGGGCCTTTTTTGATTGGTTGGCTATTTGTTACAGATTCAATTTCAGAGCTTGTTATTAGTCTGTTCAGGGATTCAGTTTCTTCCTAGTTCAGTCTTATGAGGCTGTATGTATCTAGGAATTTGTCCATTTCTTCTAGTCTGGAGGAATAGAGGTGTTCACAGTAGTCTCTGATAGTTATTTGTACTTCTGTAGGGTCAGTAGTAATATCCCCCTTGTCCTTTCTAATTTTGTTTAGTTGGATCTTCTTTATTTTCTTCTTTATTAGTCTAGCTAGCAGTCTATCTTATTAACTTTTTCAAAAAGTCAGCTCTTAGATTCACTGATCTTTTGAATTTTTTGTGTCTCAATTGTCTTCAGTTCAGCTCTGATTTTGCTTATTTATTGTCTTCTGCTAAGCTTGGGGTTGGTTTTCTCTTGCTTCTCTAGTTATTTAGTTATGATAGGCTGGAATACAGTGGTGTGATCTCAGCTCACTAGAACCTCTGTTTCCTGGGTTCAAGCAATTCTCCTGCCTCAGCCTCCTGAGTAACTGGGATCACAGGCATGCACCACCACGCCTGGCTAATTTTTGTATTTTTAGTAGAGACAGTTTCACCATGTTGGCCAGGCTGGTCTCAAACTCATGACCTCAAGTGATCTGCTGTCTTAGCCTCCCAAAATGCTGGGATTACAAGTATGAGCCACTGCACCCTGCCATCTTTCTAACTTTTTGATGTGGGCATTTAGTGCTATAAATTTCCCTCTTAATACTGCCTTAGCTGTGTCCCAGAGATTCTGGTATGTTGTTTTTTTGTTCTCATTAGTTTCAAAGAACTTCTTGATTTCTGCCTTAATTTAATTGTTTACCCAAAAGTCATTCAGGAGCATGTTGTTTGATTTCAAAGTAATCATATGGTTTTGAGCAATTTTCTTAGTCTTGAGTTCTATTTTTATTGCATTGTGGTCTGAGAGAGTGGTTGGTGTAATTTTGGGGTTTTTGCATTTGGTGAGAGTTGTTTTATGTCCAAGTGTGTGGTTGATATAGAATGTGTGTTGATGAGAAGAATGTATTTTCTGTTGTTTTTGTATGGACAGTTCTGTAGATGTCCATGAGGTCCATTTGGTCCAGTGTTGAGTTCAGGTCCTGATTATCTTTGTTCATTTTCTGCTTCAGTGATCTGTCTAATACTGTTAATGGGGCATTGAAGCCTCCCCCTATTATTGTGTGGGGGTCTAAGTTTCTTTGAAGGTCTCTAGGAACTTGCTGTATGAATCTGGGTGCTCCTGTGTTGGGTGCATATATATTCAGGAGAGCTAGGTCTTCTTGTTGAATTGAACCCTTTACCATTATGGAATGTCCTCTTTGTCTTTTTTGATCTTTGTTGGTTTAAAGTCTGTTTTGTATGAAGTTAGGATTACAATTCCTATTTTTTTTAATTTTTGTTCTTGTTTGCTTGGTAAATTTTTCTCCATCCCTTAATTTTGAGCCTATGGGTGTCATTACATATAATATGGGTTTCTTGACGACAGCATACTATTGTGTCTTGCTTCTTTATCCAGCTTGCCACTCTGTCTCTTTAACTTGGAGCATTTAGTCGATTTACATTCAAAGTTAGTATTGATATGTGTGGATTTGATCCTGTCTTCATGTCATTACCTGTTTATTATGCTGACTTCTTTGTGTGGTTGCTTTATAGTGTCACTGGTCTGTGTACTTAAGAGTGTTTTTATAGTAGCTTGTAATGGTCTTTCCATATTTAGTGCCTCTTTCAGGAGCTCTTTTGAGGGAGGTCTGGTGGTAACAAATTCCCTCAGCATTTACAATTTCTTATTTCTCCTTTGCTTATGAAGTTTAGTTTGGGCAGACAAGAAATTCTTAGTTGGAATTTATTTTCTCTAAGAATGTTGAATATAGGCCCCCAATCTCTTCTGGCTTATAGGGTCTCTGCCAAGAGGTCTGCTGTTAGTTGGATGGGCTTCCCTTTGTAGGTGACATGGCCTTTCTCTCTAGCTGCCTTTAAATTTTTTTCTTTCATTTCGACCTTGGAGAATCTGATGATTACGTGTCTAGGGGATGATCTTCTTGTGAAGTATCTTACTGTGTTTCTTTGCATTTCCTGAATTTGAATGTTGGCCTCTCTAGCTAGGGTGGGGAAATTCTCTTGGATGATATCCTGAAATATATGTTCCAAATTGGTACCATTCTCCAAATTGGTACCAGTCTCTCTTTCAGGGACATCAGTGAGTCATAGATTTGGTCTCTTTGCATAATCCCTCATTTCTTGGAGGTTTTGTTTATTCCTTTTCAATATTTTTTTCTTTATTCTTGTCTGTCTTCAGAATGTCAGTCTTTAAGCTCTGAGATTCTTTCCTTAGCTTGGTTTATTGTGCTATTAATTACAATTGCATTATGAAGTTCTTGTAGAGTGTTTTTCAGTTCTTTCAGGTTGGTTATATTCTTTCTATACTGGGTACTTTGTCTGCCAGCTCTGTATCATTTAATTGTGATTCTTAGCTTCCTTAGATTGGGTTTCAACATTCTCCTGAACCTCAATGATCATTCCTGTCCATATTCTGAATTCTATTTCTGTCATTTCAGCCATCTCAGCCAGGTAAGAACCCTTGCTGGAGAACAAGTACAGTAGTTTGGAGGAATGAAGGCACTGTGGCTTTTTGAGTTGTCAGAGTTATGGTGCTGGTTTTTTCTTATCTTTGTGGGCTTTTATTCTTTCAGTCTTTGAAGTTGCTGTCTTTTTTGTCTTTATCCTATTTGGTGACCTTGGGGACCTGATTATAGTATTGTTGGGTTCAGGTGACTGACTTCATTTCTGGAAGATTTTAGGGGGCCAAGCTTCAGCTCAGGACTCCTGGACTGCATGTTCTAACTCTGGGAGACTGGTATTGAGCCCCAGCTTTGTTCTCTGGCTCCTCGAGGTTATGAACCTGTTGTGCTGGAGGGGCCAAGGTGTTCCCAGACTACTGGTCACAATACTCTAATGGGTGATGCCATCCAGAGCACATCATAGCAGGGTGGCAGTGTGATCTGTCCTAATTTGCCTGTGCCAGCTGCAGCAGCAGCAGCAGCATGGTGGGATGCATACTGCATGCTCATCAGCTACAGCAGGGTACTAGTGGGTACTAGGGTGGCAGCCTTCATGGGGCTGTGTGCATGTTCCTCTGGTGGTGGTATTAGTACAGGGTTGGGGCACTGGAGGGTACAGGACTGTGTGAGGTCTCTGTGCACATTCACACCCACAGCAGTGGCTGGTCAGAGCAAGGGTGGGTTCACTATTCTCCATGACTAGTTGTGTGCCAGTGGCAGTGTTGGCACAGAGGCAGGGCACTTGCAGGGGTGGGACTGGCAAGCTCCATGCTCACCACCATCTGACAACAATGGCATTGTGACGGGGGAGGGGAGCAGGGTGCAGTCACCCTGGCAGCAGTGACATGGCAGGGTGCACACACCCACACATACTGGCAGGGAAGGTAAGGCAAAGTCTGCCTTCATACACATACACTGGCACAGTGATGCAGGGGGTGGCTGTGGGCAAGTGCATGCAGTCAAAGTGGCATGGGGGAGGCTGCAGTGGAGGGAGGGCACAGGCAGGCTGGTGTGTGTCCATAGGGGCCACTCTGCTGGAGCACTCTGCTGGTCAGACAAGGTCTGCCAGTCTTCCGGATGTCCTAGTCCCTTGGGGGGAGATGTTCCTCCTGGCTGCGTGTAGTTGGCCATCTTAGAGAGAGAGCCAGGAATTTCTTTCTAGTTCTAAGAAAACATACAATCAAAGGATTAGCAGCAAGAACTTGAGAAGTCATCATCACACCACTTTTTGCAAAAGGACAATTAATCCATTAGGGTAAAAACATATCCTATGTTTAAATAACTCCCAGAAGATTTTTCTTCTTTAGGAATTCTGAAGCTTAACAATGGTCACTGAAGGAAGCATTTTCTTTCTTTTCTTTCTTTCTTTCTTTTTTTTGAGACGTTTGAAACAAGAGTGCAATGGTGGAGTGCAATGGTGTGATCTCAGCTCACTGCAACCTCCACCTCCTGGGTTCAAGTGATTCTCCTGCCTCAGCCTCCCAAGTAGCTGGGATTACAGGCATGTGCTGCCAAGCCTGGCTAATTTTGTATTTTTAGTAGAGACAAGTTTTCTCCATGTTGGTCAAGCTGGTCTCGAACTCCTGACCTCAGGTGATCCACCCGCCTTGGCCTCCCAAAGTGCTGGGATTACAGGCATGAGCCACCACACCCAGCCAAAGGAAGTATTTTCTAAGGTTCTTGTGATTTGTGCTAGCCATATTAGATGTGCAGATAACTTTTAAATTGTTTATGTCAGCAGAGAAGCACAGTGACACTAAGATGTGTGCACTACCCATTATGTTATTTTTGTACCTTGGTCTGGCTCTAAAATCTTGCTGCTCTCACTTTCTCCCAATCCACAGTTCTTCCCACCACTATAAACGTCAAGGCACACAGGAGTTGTTAGGGACAGACTTCCCCAAGAAAGCTTCTTGGTGCTGCCCACACTTCCCCCAAGTCTCTTTACATTTCTAAGCCCTTGTCTAGGCGCCACGGTGAAGCCAGCAGACTTCACTTATCAGACCTTGCTGCAATAAGCAAACCCCAATTACAAACCATCTGGACCGCACAGTGGGAGGTCGTGGGAAGCATAAACAAACTACCTACACCCTCCTATAATAAACCTCACAAGGTGATATGTGGCAAAATCAACCCCATTGAATCCTTTCTTGAAATTCTTTAACATAGTTCCTAACAAGGTAGGCTTACTTTGTGTTTTACTCATTTTCCTCAGGAGACAAAACAACACTCTTACCACAAAGAGGGAAGGGAAAAGGGGGCAAAAAGTCACTCACTCACCAAGCAATTCACACTAAAACCAAAGTATGGATAAGGAGTTACTTATTCATCAAGCAATTTGAGCCAAGTCAGAACGGAAATCAAAGCCAAAACAGTTCAAAACCAAAAGTCAATACTGAAATCTAAACCAAAACAGTGCAAATCTAGTCAAAATCAAAACCAAAACCAAGGTGCCAAAAAGGCATGTCATGGGTGATCAGGCCACACTTCCACTCAGATGGAGTGGGCAAGTTCGAAGACTGGTCTTACCGTGTTCCAGATGTCCGGACTCCAAGCGCCAATTCCTTCCCGGTGTTCAGCCGCTGCATTAATCCTCCGCGGGGGCCTACCGTGCACTGCTCTGGAGGCGTTCCACTGGGGCAATTGCCTACTGGGGAGCGCTCTCAGGATTCGCATCGCTAAAGCTGGCCAGAGTCCGCCACAGGGATGCTCCACTGGGCAGGCCTAAGCCGCCTAAGGGGCTGCCTCGACCATCCGCTTATCACCTTGCTTCCAGGTCAGGGAACCAAGAAATGTAGCAGGACAAGCCACAGACAAAACCCCTCAGACACCGAGTTGAGGAAGGAAAGGGCTTTATTTGGCCAGGAGCATCAGCAGACTTATGTCTCAAGAAAACCGAGCTCCCTGAGTGAGCAATTCCTGTCCCTTTTAAGGGCTTACAACTCTAAGGAGGTCGAGTGAGAGGGTCATGATCGATTGAGCAAGCAGGGAGTACCTGACTGGGGGCTGCATGCACCGGTAATCAGAATGGAACAGAACAGGACAGGGATTTTCACGATGCTTTTCCATACAATGTCTGGAATCTATAGATAACACAAGCAGTTAAGTCAGGAGTTGATTTTTAACTACTAGGCCCAAGGCACGTTGCTGGGCTGCCTGCCTGTGGATTTCATTTCTGCCATTCAGTTTTTAATTCTTTTTTCTTTGGAGACAGAAATTGGGCATAAGACAATATGAGGGGTGTTCTCCTCCCTTACTATGACTCCTGCTTCTCAGGATACTCCACAACCAATCATGAGCCCCACTGAGTCAACAAAGCGAAAAACAATATATTAATATCTAAAGGAAAAAAAAAGAAATAAAAGATTTTCCAACTTCAAATTCCTTACATGAATGAAAGGAGATGATCACTGTTGAGACCCAAATTAGTGGGCTAGATGATCAAATGGGGAAAATAGCTTAGAACAAGGAGGAAAGATATAAAGTATAAAAGGAAAATATCTTAGGCCCCCAGAATCACTACGGAAAACTCAAGCTGGAAACTGCTTAGGGCAAACATGCCTCCTGTTTTATTCAAAGTCACTCCTCTGCTCACCAGCATAGATACATATCTGACTTACCCTCCTTTGGAAAGGCTAATCAGAAACTCAAAAAAATGTAACCATTTGTGTATCACCTATCTGTGACCTGGAAGCTCCCTCCCTGCTTCCTGCCTTTAGTTCAAGTTGTCCTGCCTTTCCAGACTGAACCAATGTACTTCTTACATACATTGATTAATGTCTCATGTCTCCCCAAATGTATAAAACCAAGCTTTGCCCTGACCACCGTGGGCACATGTCGTCAGGACTTCCTGAAGCTGTGTCATGACGCATCCTCAACCTTGGCAAAATAAACTTTCTAAATTAATTGAGACCTGTTTCAGATTTTCTGGGTTCACAAAAGCAATTAAAATCATGAGAGAAGGGATATGTGACATTTTGAGGATAGATCCAAGAAGTTTAGCATATTATATTGGGAGATCCAGATGGGGAAAAAGGCACATAGAAGGAAAAGCAACATAAGAAAGGAGAAAAATTTTTGGACCAAGAAATACCTGAATGTACAGATTAAATGGATTCAACAAGTCCAGGCTTGATTGATAAATTCACACACACACACACACACACACACACACACACACACACACACACACCCTTAGCAATATTCTGGAAAGATTCTGGAACTCTAAGGAAAAAAAGAAATCTTTACAAACTTTTCCACTCAGAAAAAATAAATTGCCTTATTAATTATAATGCAAACAGAATCAGACTTCTTGTGCATCAGCAGCAGCTAGAAGTTAGTGGAATATCTGCAGACTTCTGAAATGCAAGGACTCCAACTCAAGAATTTCTTGACCAGCCAAAGAATCATTTAGTTGTCAGAGTGATAGGAATAAATTATTTGTAGGTATGTATGAAGTCAAAGACTAATGCCTACATTTTCCCACCCTAAGAAGATACTTAAGAAGTGACTCTAGCCAGATGATAGACTAACCATAAGAGAAACTACAAGATGATAAAGAAGGGAAGAAATGGTAGAGATATAGGAGCTGAAAAGAAATTATTTAGGCAGTTAGTGAGGGTAAGAGAGTCCTCGGTGAGGCTTCACTTTTAACAAAAAACAGCCCCAAAACCATTTCTTTTCTAACAAACAGCAGCCAGTAAAATCGAGCTGCAGACATAGATAAGCAAGCTGGAAGCTTGCGCAGGTGAATGCCGGCAGCTGTGCCAATAGGAAAAGGCTGTCTGGGGCCAGGCATGTTCAACATGGAAGCTCCATCTTCCATTTTCTTTGTCACCATGTGTGCAGTAAAGAAACAGGGAACATGGTGCCAGCCAGGTAGAAAATTCATTTGCATAATAAAAGATTAGGGTGCAGTGGCCAGCCTCTTCAGATGCTATACAAATGACACACCTGGTCCAGCCAATTCTCTGCACCCTATGCAAATCAGACACCACCTCCTCAAGCCCATCCGTAAAACCAGCCGCATCTTGCCAGGTTCCGGGAGATCCGTTTGGAACCCCCTCCCTCTGCACAAGGGAGCTTTTCTCTTTTGCCTATTAAACTTTCACTCTTAAACTCACTCCTTCTTAGTCCGTTTCCTTGATTTCCTTGGTGTGAGGCAATGAACCTGGGGTATTACCCCAGACAAACAACACTGCTTCAGTAGTGAGCAACAAAATGTAGAACAAATAAATCAATATAAAGACATATATAGACAAAAGATATCTAGATAATTACAGATGGAGAATGTGTAAGTGCAGATATAAAACAACATAATAGCTAAATATATGAAGCAAAACCTGTAATAAATAAAAGAAGAATTTGATTAAATAAAATGATATTGGAAAACTTAAATTTTTTTTTCAGAATTGGATAAATTTGGTATATAGCAAATGTGGGATGGCATAGGAATTAAATAATACAATTAATAAATGATGTGGTATCTATGTGTAAGCTCTAACATCCCTCGAACTACAAGAAAACATGTTTTCGTACCGATAGAATATTTACAAAAGTCAGTCATATTTGACCAAGAAGAAAACCTTAACAGACTCTAAAAACCACATTCCTTTATTTCAAGCCAACAGATTGAAAACAAATAATGTAAAGATAGTAAGAAACCACACACAGAAAATTTTTTTTAAAATTATAAAATATCTATAAAGCAATGAAAAAGAGAACACTTTTTACCAAAATCCAAATGACACAGTGGAAATTACTCAGAAGAAAATGTGTACATTGAAGTTTTTATAAAATAATATAAAAATAATATTAGATTTCATTTCAAGAAATTAGAAAAAAAGAGCAACAAAGTCAATTTTTAAAAATTAGAAAGAGAGCCAGGCACAGTGGCTCATGCCTGTAATCCCAGCACTTTGGGAGGCCGAGGTGGGCAGATTACGAGGTCAAGAGTTTCAGTCCACCCTGGCCAACATGGTGAAACCCCGTCTCTACTAAAAAAAAAATACAAAAATTAGCCCGGCGTGGTGGCGGGCGCCTGTAGTCCCAGCTACTGTAGTCCCAGCTACTCGGGAGGCTGAGGCAGAAGAATCGCTTGATCCCGGAGGCGCAGGTTGCAGTGAGCCGAGATCGCGCAACTGTACTCCAGCCTGGGCGACAGTGAGACTTTGCCTTAAAAAAAAAAAAAAAAAAAAAGAAAGAATGTATAAAGACAAAAGCTAAAATTATTTTAATAGAAAACAGTAGAATGTACAAATAAATACAAAATCCTTTGCAAAAGATGAAAAAGATCTGGTCTGATTAAGAAAAAAGACTGAGCAAACGTAATAAAATTAAAAATTCTGTAGAAAACTACAAATTAGGAGAAATTAAAAGTTTAATAAGAGAAACCCATAGCAACAAACTGGAATCCTAAAGAAAATAGCTGATTTCCTAGTAAAAATACAAATTACCAAAATTGACTCTGAAATAAGGATAGTATAAATAGAACAAGTAGCACAGAAAAATTTTAAATTGTCCTTAAAAGTCTTGCATTGGGAAAGATCCCACGATTACATGGGTTCACAGCTGAGTGTTAGTTGACTTTTTACGAATGTTTTTTTTTTTTTTTTTGGTTTTTAAAAGGCTTTATTGGGGAAACGTACAGGGGTGAGGACCGTCCTTGGAAGCCTCAGGACGCCATCCTCCATGTTGCTGGGCAATCGAAGTCCCCAGGGGCCCCTGCTCAGAAGCGTGTCACCAGTCTCTGCGGGGGCCTCGTCTGTGACTCCTGGAGGGGCCCAGCCCTGGGTAGCCACTACCCTCCATTCCTTGCTGCTGCTGCTCCTGCTCCAGGTTCCACTGCAGGACCTGCTGCTGGTTGGCAATGACTTGCCGTATGCCGTTGAGGAAGTTGCCCTGGTCACGGAGGATGAGGCCGATGAAGATTTTCTTCTCAGAGGAGTACAGGAGCATGAGCACGCGGATCTCGCACAACACTTTGTAGGAAAAATGCACTCAGCCGGCGAAGCCATTGTCCATGATCTGGCACAGGCTCTTCAGCGTCTCCAGGTCCTTGGTGAAGTGGAACTGCACCAGGCGCGAGTTCCGCAACAGCAGCACAAGGTGGTCAGCAGCTGCTGCGGGATGAGCTGCATTTACAGCTTCCTCGGCCACTGGTCGGTCCTCATGATCTCCCCCTGGTTCACGTAGACGTGGGACGGCAGCCACCTCTTGGATCGACTTTTGGCCTCAGGCCTGGGTTCCTGCCACTCCATGACGCCTCTCCACGCCAGGAACTTTTTGTTGACGATCTGGACTGGGCCTGAGTTGACACTACCAGGTCCCACTGCTTGCTTGCGGGTAGTGATGACCTGCCGGATGGCGCTGACGAAGCCGCTCTGGTCGTAGGGGATGAAGCCCATGAAGATCTTCCTCTTGGAAGAGTACAGGAGCATGCGCACGCACATCTCGCAGGGGGAGATGTGGGGAAACAGCGTGCAGCCCGCGAAGCCGTTGCCCATGATGCGGCAGAGCCCACTGCGCAAGCAGCAGTCTCGGTTAGTGAAGTGGAACTGTGCCAGCTGGGAGTTGCGGAACAGGGGTCTCAGGGTGGTCATCAGCTGCTGCGGGATCAGCTGCATGATCAGCTTCTGCTGCCACTGGTTGGTCTCCAGGTTCTCGCCTTGGTTCACGTAGGCTTGGCAGGGCAGGGTCCGCCTCAACTTTACAGTGGAGTCACAGTAGGGTCTGCGCTTCTCCTGTCACTCGAGGACGCCGCTCCAGGCCAGCAGCGTGTTGCTGAGCCGGTGCTCGCTCACGGCCAGGCCCCCGAGGGTGAGCGCAGGTGAGGAGGGACCGATGGGACCCAGCGCCCCGAAGACAAGAGCACCTTCCACGGGAGGGGCCGAGCAGGCCCGGATCTGCATAGACTGCGGGCCTCGGGGGCTGGCTGGCCAGGAGCGCGAGCGGACAGCGCGCACTATGAGGGGCCGCGCGGGGCGGCCGTGACCCCCGAGGGGGTCCCCGACGCCGGAGCGGTACGGGGCCCGGCGCGGACGGACCATGGCGGGCGCGGGCCTAGCGGTCAGGGAGCTGCTACGGGCCACATGGGGGGCTGCGGGCTTTATCGACTGAGGGGCGCGGGCTCGCGGCTTCGGGGGAGACTGGCTGAGCCGTACCAAGCATAGGGGACGCGCCGCCGCAGAGAGGTAGCCGCGGCCGAACCACTGCAACTTTTACTGAATTATAATGTTATTTTAAATGGTCAAGGCCTAGAAAAGAAAAAGGGACTTTCCTCGATTCATTTCATAGTTTAATATTAATATAGTTAATATAGTTCATCTAATCTGCCAATGATTATAAAACTCACGTTATGTACCATTACGCTTCTTAGCACTTAGAATTTTTATTTTAAGTTCACTGAAAGCACTGCTTTGGGTTTTTCTTTCTTTCTTTTTTTTTTTTTCTGAGACGGAGTCTCCCTCGGTAGCCTAGGCTGGAGTGCAGTGGCGAGATCTCGGCTCACTGCAAACTCCGCCTCCCGGGTTCATGCCATTCTCCTGGCTCAGCCTCCGGAGTAGCTGGGACTACAGGCGCCCGCCACCACGCCCAGCTAATTTTTTTGTATTTTTAGTAGAGATGGGGTTTCACTGTGTTAGCCAGGATGGTCTGGATCTCCTGACCTCGTGATCCGCCCACTTGGGATTACAGGCATCAGCCACCGCGCCTGGCCTGCTTTGGGCTTATTTTAAGAGATTTTTGAACATCTATCATTCTTCAGCTTTTTTTTTTTTTTTTTTTTTGAGACAGTCTCACTCTGGTCATCCAGGCTGGAGTGCAGTGGCACGTTCTCGGCTCACTGCAACCTCTGCCTCCTGGTTCAAGCAATTCTCTTGCCTCAGCTGGGATTACAGGCATGTGCCACCACGTCTGGCTAATTTTTTTTTTTTTTTTTTTTTTTTTAAAGTAGAGATGGGGTTTCACCATGTTGGCCAGGCTGGTCTCGAACTCCTGGCCTCAGGTGATGCGCCCGCCTTGGCCTCCCAAAGTGCTGGGATTACAGGCCTAAGCCACCGCGCCTGGCCTTATTCTTCTGCGTTTATAAAAAAGGAAATAGCTTCATGCTCAGAGTTTTGCTCTTTTGGATCACTTTCCAAGTCAAAGCTGCTGATGTCAGCATTTCTCTATGTAATACTGTCCTCTGTACCAAAAAGCAAGAGTAATAAGACCTTTTCCAAAAGAAGCATCCATTATCGTCTCTGTGATTTTTTCCAAACTTCTGACGTTTCGTTGGCAAGTTTTGATGCCGTAGCTTTCTTGTTCTTGCCAGCAGGTGTCAATGGAAGGTTTCAGGCAAGTTCACACAGGCACAGGCACAGGCACAGGTGATGATAACTGTCATGACAGCCCTGGCCAACAGCAATCATCAGCCTTATCCTGATTTCAGAGATGTTAAAATGTGAAAAAATATGCATCATGGAATCAATGAAATGTAGTAGTACACAACCAGAAAATTTTTAACCTCACACATGGAATACAGGCACAATCATCCTAGATATTAGCAACTGGAACCCTGCAATGTATCTACAGAATAACGACCAAATACCCAGACCTTTATTTTGAGAAGCAGTTGGGCAGTTAACAGGAAGAGAAATTGAGTGAAGATAATGAAGTCATGCCCAGAACGTTATTGCTGCTGGTGTAACTTTTTTTTTTTTTTTTTTTTTTTTTTTAGAAAAACAGTATTTGCCTGGAGACCCAAGTTACAATCCTGGCTTAGTCATGTACCATCCATGTGACTTGGACCAACAGAAGTCATTCCTTGGTCCTGTGTCTCCAAGTAAAAGGAGAGCTTCCCTAAGGTTCTTTTCAGCTCTGATATTCAAGGAGTCCATGAGTCCAGGACAGTTTCTCATCTACCAGGAATCCAGCTCAGGTTTTATATAGGATCTGTACAAGTTAAACCTTGGTTACTCAGGTAGAAAACTGGTCACACTGCCCAATAAATCCTCCTGCTCTCTAATTTCACCCAGTGCAGAGTCTAATCAACAGCTCGAATAGAAATAAAATATTACCAGATTCCCCTCCCCAACTTATTTCAGACAAATAAGCACGTCCTGGCTCCTTTCTGAACCCAAGCCTAGGTAGGCCTCCTACGCAAATCGCCTTCAGGCAGCGTCAACAGGCAGAGCCTTGAGCCTGTTTCTACTGCCACCCTGCAGCTTCTCACGCACTCAGACACTCTCTTCCCGTGACTTCTTAATTCCCCTCTTGATATTTCTTTTATTTAAAATAAATTTACATATATTGTTTACTAAAAAAATTAAATTGAAAAATATACATAACCTCAAATTTACCAATTTAACCATTTTTAAGTGTCCAGTTCGGTGGCATTAAGCACATTCACATTGGTGTGCAACCTATTTACTTTTTCCATTAAAAAAATTATATGCCCTTACTAACAAATGCAAATATCTTCTAAAGGTAAAAAATGAAAACTGAAGGTCTCCCAGTCATTCTTTCCTAAGGAAATTACTTGAGTTTCTTGTGGATCCTTCTAGCAATTAATATACATGTGTGTACTATTTCGTATTTATACAGGCAGTTTTTATTTTTAAAGATTTATACACATTGTGTTGCCCCTTGCTTTTATATTTAATAAAATATTTTGGAGCTGTTTCTATGTTAACACACATGGCTCTATCTCATTCTTTTCATTGTTTTTAAATGCGTGATTATGAGATAATTTAACAGGTATCCTACTGATGTTACATTGTTTCCAGTTTTTCTGTGGCTATTTTTTTGTTACATTTGATTTTGCTATTACAAATACCATCCTTGAAAATATAATTTGTCATACATTATGTATTATATCTGTAGTCTCAATTCTTAACTGTGGAATTGCAAGAATAAATGAGATATGCATTTGTGTCCTTTTGCTATAATACAACTGTAATTGTAAGTAGAGTGCTTTCCTGAATTCTTTGTAGCCAGCTGGTCAGAGGTGAGGGTGACCTGGGGAAGTTGAACTTGCAGATACTGCCGGAAGTGAGGGCAGTTTGGCCTAACTCTGGTAGTTGGTGTTAGAACTCATAGGGAAGGAGAATCTCTAGGCAGAAGTCAGGACTGTGAGGTCCAGTCACCCCTACCTTTGGGGAGAGTCTAGTTCTATGACACAAAGGATTAAGAAAATTAACTTCCATTCATGCTCATTACTAAAAAGTTGAGCAACTCTGTGAATTAGCAAATGGACTGTCCATCTGGAATGTTCTTTCATATGTCTGTTCTAAAGACTTGGCCTGATAGGCTACTTCTACAGCCCAAGGGAAGATAATAATTTCATCGAGGGCTGTAAGTTATTCAACATTTTGTCCCTCTCTGAGAACCTACAAGAGTGCTTCCCTATGATAGATAATTAAAATAATAATAGTAGTAATAGTAGTAGTAATTATTTTATTTTATTTTACTTTTATTTTTCTTAGAGTTGATGTCTCGCTTTGTCACCTAGCTTGGAGTACAGTGGTGCAGTCTCGGCTCTCTACAGCTATGACCCCCCAGGCTCAAGTTATCCTCCTGCCTCAGCCCCCCAAGTAGCTGGGACTACAGGCATGCACCACCACACCCAGCTCTTTTTTGTTTTCTGTTTTTTGTAGAGATGGGGTTTTGCCATGTTGCCCAGGCTGGTCTCAAACTCCTGCGCTCAGGCAATCTGCCCTCCTTGGCCTCCCAAAGTGTTGAGATTACAAGCGTAAGCCACCACACCTGGCCAGTAATAATAATTTAATAGAACTCAGGAAGGTCCACATATGGTCAAAGGCCTTGAGAATCACTTATCTTATGGGTTAAAAAAGAAAAGGTCAAGCCAAAACAATAAATATGGAAAGGAAATGTGATGACAGTTTATGAAATCATGAAAAGTGTAACTGAGGCAACCCAGAGAATGCTTAAATTCCCAATTATTTAAATATTGAAGCAAGAAAATTTAACACAAGCATATACACAGTGTCTAACAGACTGTGAAATAGTGCAAACTGCAAATTTCAAAAGGGTTTAAAGGAAACTCAAGAAATACAAACTAAAATAGATAATTTATTAAGGAAAAATAAAGATTCAGGAAATTTATCATAACTTTCTGAGGTCATGGAGCAGAATCAAGCATTTGTACAATATGTGCTTAGGATTCGCTCCAGAAGTAGAGGCCTCAAAGGAGATAAATGGCAATGACTCAGTCTCATCCCCTAAAAGGAGGGGACCCAATTACATCAGACTTGGCTCAGCCTGCTTAGGATTCGCTGAGGCTCATTCAGTTGCCCAGTCATGTTGGTACTCTTTGACCTGCCCTCAGTTGTCAGTTTATGCACCCCAAAAGAAATCATTTTAGTCTCTTCTCTGGGGTCCCTGACACATTTCCAGTTCTACTGGCACCGTTGTGTACTCTGGTAGGGAGGGATACCAAATAAGTCTTGGCAATTTGTTACTATTTATTAAGGAGTCCAGCTCCAGGTCAAAATCCTATGTGTGATCTTTCAGGACTGATCATAAGCAATTACTGGGCTTTTCCTGGCAGGCCTAATTGAGGAGAAGCTGCCTCCCCATACCACACTTGCACTGGCAGTGCGTTGTACTTTTCTGAAGGGAGTCGCGGTCAAGAACTCAGCCCTTCTTCTCCCTACCCCAACCAGCCATGCATATTCACAATCCTGGCCCTGGTCCCTTCACTCACTGGCCTTCTTACTGGGGGCCTTGCTGAGGCACTTTTTTCCACTTTGACTCAGTACCTTTCTACTCCTAGACCTTCCCACTCTCTCTCTCTCCCCCTGTCTCTCAGGTCTATAAAGAGGCAGGAGTCTTTTGTTCTGGGCTCTTTAACAGTGAGACGATTCCCTCCATGTGTACAGCACTCATCTGAAAAGTTTTCAAAGTACGTACATTAACAACCTAAATGCTCAGCAATAAGGATTGTGCAAATAAATTTTGGTACGTTTATAAGATATAAGACTATGCAGATATTTTAAATGATAATGACATAAAAAGATTGATTACAGGCAGTTTAAAGCAACATGTGCTCTGTATTTGCAGTCATGTAAAAAAAAGTATGCAAACAGTATAGGTATGAATGATCACCTCCACAATATTACCAGTTGTTACCTCTGGGTGGTAAAGTAATGCACGTTTCATTTTCTTGCCTATCTATATTTTCTAATCTAGGATTACCCAACCATGTATTATTTCTGTAATAAGAAAAAAACTGATAAAAGTTATTATTTTTAATATACATACTCCTTGAAGGGGCAATTTTATATCTAGGAATTCATCTTAAGGAAAAAACTGTAAGCATGCCTGCAAGATTTAGCTATAGTAATGTTTATTGCAAGGTTGTTTCTAATAGTGAAAATTTTAGAAATAACTCAATTTCTAGTGTTAGGGGATTGGGAAAATAAATTTTAATATATTCATAGATTATAAAACTAGGTAGCTAAATTAAATATTTAATGATCTTGAAAATGTTCATAATATCTTAATAGGTTAAACAAAACAAACAGGTTACACAACACTGTATTTTCATACCCTTTGACCCAGCAAATTCCACTTCTACGAAATACTAACACAAAGAATCAAGTGACACAATCTTGATTGTGTCATTTCAGTGACAAAAAATAAAAGCTACACAAATTTTATCAATGGAGAATGCCAAAACAAACAATGGCAGATTCCTATAGTGGACTACTAACAACTGTTGGAAAGAATGAAATAGATCTCTATGAGCGAACATGGAAAATGTTTTGATATATTCTTAAGTGAAGATATATAGAAGGATTGTGAAGTACATTCTATCCTAAATTTTACATTTCTATACCATTTTAATAGCTATTCACAAGCATCTATACCTTTTAAAATCAGGAAAAAATGTTAAATATATGTAGTATGATGTATGTACGTGTGTGTGTTTATAATATGCCTAGCTCTGAAAGAATATTTACCAAAATGTTGACAGTGGTTATTTCTGGGTGGTGGGATTAGAACTGATTTTTATTTTATTATTTTTGTTAATTCTATATCCTTTGAGATTTTTGCAATACATATATTACTTTTATAACAAGAAAACTTAAAACTGCTATAAATGGAAAAACTTTAAAATTTCTAAGCCTATAGTCTTGTTTAGAGCTCCTGGGTTTCCACAGCTTCTCACAGGCAGAGGCAACTTAGTGAAAAGCAAAACAGACAAAGAAGCCCAGTCACAAAACACCACATATTTTATGATCCCATTCATATGAACAGGGAAATCTATAGAGATAGAAAGTAGATTAGAGATTGCTTAGGTCTGAGTCTGAGGTGGGAGCTTGGTGGGTGGGGGGAAAGATGGGGACTAGAAGTTGATAGCTAAATGGTGTGGGATTTCTTATTTTTCCTTTTAAAAACTTATTTCCTTTACGCCTGTAATCCCAGCACTTTGGGAGGCCGAGGTGGGCAGATCACCTGAGGTAAGGAGTCCGAGACCAGCCTGGCCAACATGGTGAAACCCGGTCTCTACTAAAAATATAAAAACTGGGCAGGGCACCTGTAATCTCAGCTCTTTGGGAGGCCAAGGCGGGCAGATTACCTGAGGTCAGAGGTTCAAGACCAGCCTGACCAACATGGCGAAACCCTGTCTCTACTAAAAATACAAAAATTAGCCGGGCACGGTGACGCATGCCCGTAATCCCAGCTACAAGGGAGGCTGAGATAGAATTGCTTGAACATGGGAGCCGGAGGTTGCAGTGAGCCGAGATTGCGCCATTGCACTCTAGCCCAGGCAACAGTGTGAGACTCCGTCTCAAAAAACAAATGAGGAGACAAACAAACAAAAATTAGCTGGACACAGTTCCAGCTACTCAGGAGGCTGAGGCTAAGGCAGGAGAATTGCTTGAACCAGGGAGCCGGAAGTTGCATTGAGCCGAGATTGTGCCACTGCTCTCCAGCCTGGGTGACAGAGCAAGACTCCATCTTAAAAAAAAACAAAAAAACAAAAAAACAAACAAACAAATAAAAACTTATTTCCTTTTATGCTTTATGCCATTTTATATTGGCAAGTATATGCTACAGCGATTTAACAGAATTTTAGATTTCAAGAAAGCTCCACAGCATCAGAGTCATGCTGCTTTATTATTCGTATTTTCCAGATGAGGAAACAGAGGGTAGAGAGAAGTAGAGTAGAGGGTGTTGGTGGCATGACTCACAAGTGGAGGCAAGAAGCTTGTCTGCCTTGGCAGTGTATGCCCATTCTATACTGCTGCTGTGACTGTTAAGTGTAAGCCCATGGAGATGGGCTACAAACAATCTTTCCAAAGGCCTCTTTATAATGTCTTGTTTTTTGGTAAATTGTGGTAAATATATATATTACCATTTTGACCATTTTTAAGTCTACAGTTCTGTGGCATTAAGTACATTCACATTGTTATGCAACCATCACCATCATCCACTAAGAAAATAACTAACTATGTATATTAAGACAGGCAGGGTTGATCTGAGGATTTTAGTGGCTGAAATTAAATTCAATCCTTTTAAGACACTGGCATCCTAAAATTCAAGATTCAAATTCCTGGGACAGGAAGTGTATTTGTTTTAGTGTGGCTTGTGCCCACTATTGTGGTCAGGAGAGTGGCGTTTCAAGATTGGCAGACCACTAGAATTGCATGGGAGTGACAGTGGGAAGCAGACATTTTCCAAAGGAGTGAATTTGGGGCAGAAAAAAAATACATGATGACCACTAAATGTGGTTACCATTTAGTGGTCATAATATATTTGTTAACTAGAATTTTGTTTAATCAAAATGGTTTATATAATGTGATCATGCCAGATAATAATATACAAAAAATTTGTACTATATTATAGACACAACTGTGTTTGTGGATGGGGCAATGTGAACTAATATTAACTGAGCATGGAATTAGGGCATCAGATGGTGTGTCATATTCCAGAATAAGCTGTGAAATACTGAAATAGAAGATTGGTTTCCCTAGGAAGTTTGAAACTGCAAACTATTTTCATTTCCTAAGTGCTATATTGATTCTAGTTACAAAATAAATGTTACATGAGCTTCATGTCAACCTATAAAAGTTGTAATGGCTTAAAAAATTACAAGCGTAGTTAAAAGATAAACGATAGATTGGGGAAAGTGCTTCCATACATAACAACATATTAAAGAGTTACTATCTATAATATGCAAAAAATTCCTGCAGGTTGAAAAGAAAAAGACCAGTAGCTCAAAAGAAAAATGAGCTAAATATACGAATAAGCAATTTACAGAACAAAAAGTCCTTAGAGGGAAAAAGACAAAACATGAGCAACTTCAGTAGTAGTCAGTGAAATACAAATTAAAGGAACAACAAACTATCACTATTCACTTATAAGAATGGCTAAAATTATGCAGAGCACATTGTTACAGCCTTTTATTTTATTAATTAATTTATTTATGTATTTATTTTTACTTTATGTATTTATTTTTTTTGAGATGGAGTCTCGCTCTGTTGTCCAGGCTGGAGTGCAGTGGCATAATCTCGGTTCACTGCAACCTCTGCCTCCCAAGTTCAAGTGATTCTCTTGGCTCAGCCTCCTGAGCAGCTGAGATTACAGGTGCCTGCCACCACACTCGGGTAATTTTTTAAAATTTTTAGTAGAGACGGGGTTTCACCATGTAGGACAGGTTGGTCTTGAACTCCAGACCTCAGATGATCAACCCGCCTCAGCCTTCCAAAGTGTTCGGATTACAGGCAGGAGCCACTGTGCCTGGCCTGTTACAGCCTTTTAGATGACAATCTATCAACATTTTAAGTAGTCCAGTCTCATATCTGGTCATCAATCCCTCAGAAATTAAAGTACCAGGGAATTTGGATATACATGTAAGAACGATTATTGAAACATTGATGGCAATAGCTATTTTTTTAAAAAAGGAAGTTGAATGTCATAGCTAGGGGATCTCTTGAATAAATTTTGGTACATCCACAGCATGGAACATTGCATGAGGTCTAAAATAAAAGAATGAATTAGAACTTATACCAGTTGAATTGGAAGAATTGTTCTGACTTTTTTTAATTAGAAAAGCAAGAAGCAGAGAAGTGTATATACCATGATAATCCATTTTGTAAAATAAACAAGAACAAAAAACTGATATAGATATATTAGCATGGAAAAATTAAGAAAAGCTATACATTGCTTAACTTGTTAAATAGCTGGGAGTAGGGGAAAGCAGTGAGAGGGAGAGTCAGGTAAGAAAAGACTAGAAAAGAGGGTGTCCAAAAGAAAACCAAGCATGCACAAAATG
The DNA here is from genome assembly GCF_029281585.2 of Gorilla gorilla gorilla. Lineage (NCBI taxonomy): Eukaryota > Metazoa > Chordata > Mammalia > Primates > Hominidae > Gorilla > Gorilla gorilla. Next base: position 131,163,658 of record NC_086017.1, on the reverse strand, counting down.
ATTCCATTTGTGCATATATGCATGGATGTGTGCATAAAGAGATGCATGAAAATATGTTTGCTGAAACATTAGCCGTGATTAATGCAGGAGGTGGAGGTTTATTCCCTTTCTTATATGTCTATGTATTTGAATTTTTACAATAAGTACATGGTTTATATACAATCAAAGCATGTTATTTATTTGTTTTATTTTGTTGTTGTTTTGTTTTTTGAGGTGGAGTCTTGCTCTTTTGCCAGGCTGGAGTGCAGGGGTGCGATCTCGGCTCACTGCAACCTCCACCTCCCGGGTTCAAGCGATCCTCCTGCCTCAGCCTCCCGAGTAGCTGGGACTACAGGTGCGTGCCACCACACCCAGCTAATTTTTGTATTTTTAGTAGAAACGGGGTTTCACCGTGTTGGCCAGAATGGTCTTGATCTCTTGATCTCGTGATCTGCCCGCCTCGGCCTCCCAAAGTGCTGGGATTACAGGCCTGCGCTACTGTGCCCAGCTGGATGTTATTTATTTTTAAAGGTATGTGTGGCCAATTGCCTTGGGGGTTGATGATAAAACAGAAACACACCCTGCCTTGCAGACCCTGTGGGGAGATAGGAGGACACAGCCAGCTGTAACATATATCTGTAGTTAGTGAGGGCTAGAACTGAGGCGCAGTGCTGGGAAGGAAACATGAATTGATACCACAGATCTGACTGCAAAGATCTGGAAGAACATCATTATAGGAGAAGGTACTGGAGCTGGATCTTGGAGGCTTGGGAGCAATTCAACGGGTAAAGATGGAAATAAAGAGAAATCCAGGACAGGGTGAGCAAAATCATCAGAGGCGTTAAAAACACAGGGTGTATACAAAGATTGGGAATTGGCCCCGCTTGGTACAAGTGGAACACAGGTGTTGAGCGGACAGAAGATTGGAAAGGTAAGCTGATTCCCAATTGTGAAAGGTTTTTTTTTTTTAAATTTTAAGTTATTTTTTGAATTTTTATTTTAGTTTTGGGGGTACATGTGAAGGTTTGTTACATAGATAAACCTGTCATGGGGATCTGTTGTACATCACCCAGGTATTAAGCTCAGTACCCAATAGTTATCATTTCTGCTCCTCTCCCTCCTCCCATCCGCCCTGTTGAAGTAAACTCCAGTGTCTGTTGTTTCCTTCTTTGTGTTCATAAATTCTTATCATTTAGCCCCCACTTATAAGTGAGAACATGTGCTATTTGGTTTTCTGTTCCTGTGTTAGTTTGCTAAGGATGATAGACCCCAGCTCCATCACGTTCCTGCAAAAGACATGATCTCCTGCTTTCTTATGGCTGCATAAGATTCCATAGTGTATATGTACTACATTTTCTTTATCCAGTCTGTCATTGATGGACACTTAGGTTCATTCTATGTCTTTGCTATTGTGAATAGTGCTGCAGTGAACATTCGCATACATGTGTCTTTACGGTAGAATGCTTTATATTCCTCTGGGTATATACCCAGTAATGGGATTGCTGGGTTGAATGGTAGTCCTGCTTTTAGCTCTTTGAGGAATCTCCATACTCCTTTCCACAATGATTGAACTAATTTACATTCCCACCAATAGTGTAAAGTGTTCCTATTTCTCCACAGCCTCACCAGCATCTTTTTCTTGACTTTTTAATAATCGTGTGAGATGGTGTCTCATTGCAGTTTTGATTTGCATTTCTCTAATGATCAGTGATGTTGATCTTTTTTTCACGTTTTTTGGCCACATAAATGTCTTCTTTTGAGAAGTGTCTGTTCATGTCCTTTGCCCACTTTTTAATGGAGTTGCTTGTATTTTTCTTGTAAGTTTAAGTTCCATGGAGATGCTGGATATTAGACCTTTGTCAGATGGATAGATTGCAAAAATGTTCTCCCAGTCTGTAGGTTGTTCACTCTGATTATAGTTTCTTTTACTGTGCAGAAGCTCTTAAGTTTAATTAGATCCCACGTCAATTTTTGCTTTTGTTGCAGTTGCTTTGGTGTCTTTGTTATGGTATCTTTATCCATCCCTAGGTCCAGGATGATCCCTAGGTTTTCTTCCAGGACTTTTATAGTTTTGGGCTTTACATTTAAGTCTTTAATCCATCTTTTTAAAATTATTATTATACTTTAAGTTCTAGGGTACATGTGCATAACATGCAGGTTTGTTACATATGTATACATGTACCAATTGGTTTGCTGCACCCATTAACTCATCATTTAATCCATCTTGAGTTGATTTTTGTATATGGTTTAAGGAAGGGGTCCAGCTTCAGTCTTCTACATATGGCTAGTCAGTTATCCCAGCACCATTTATTAAATAGGGACTCTTTTCCCCATTGTGGTTTTTGTCAGCTTTGTAAAAGATCAGATGGTCAGCCTTATTTCTGGGTTCTCTTTTCTGTCCATTGGTCTATGTGGCCGTTTTTGTACCAGTACCATGCTGTTTTGGTCACTGTAGCCTTGCAGTATAGTTTGAAGTTGGGTAGTATGATTCCTCCAGCTTTGCTCTTTTTGCTTAGGATTGCCTTGGCTATTTGGGCTCTGTTTTGGTTCCATATTAATTTTAAAATAAATTTTTCTAGTTATATGAAGAATGTCATTGGTAGTTTAATAGAGATAGCATTGAATCTATAAGTTGCTTTGGGCATTATAGCCATTTTAGTGATACTGATTCTCCCTATGCCTGAGCATGGAATGTTTTTCTATTTGTTCGTGTCATCTTTGAGCAGTGTTTTATAATTCTCATTGTAGAGATCTTTCACCTCTCTGGTTAGCCATATTCCTAGGTATTTTATTTTTGTGTGTGCGGCAATTGTGAATGGAACTGCCTTTCTGATTTGGTTCTCAGTTTGGTTGTTGATGGTGTATAGGAGTGCCAGTAATTTTTGTACATTGATTTTACATCCTGCAACTTTTCTGAAGCTGTTTATCAGCTGAAGGAGCTTTTGGGCCAAGACTATGGGGTTTTCTAGATATAGAATCATGTCATCTGCAGATAGTTTGACTTTCTCTCTTCCTATTTGGATGCCCTTTATTTCTTTTTCTTGCCTGATTGCTCTTGGCTGGGACTTCCAATATTATGTTGAACAGGAGTGGTGAGAGAGGGCATCCTTGTTTTATGCCGCTTTTCAAAGGAAATGCTTCCAGCTTTTGCCCTTCAGTATGATGTTGGCTGTGGGTTTGTCATTGATGGCTGCATTTTGAGGTATGTTCCTTCAATACCTAATTTGTTGAGAGTTTTTAACACGAAGGGATGTTGAATTTTTTTGAAAGCTTTTTCTGCATCTATTGAGATGATCATGAGGTTTTTGTCTTTAGTTCTGTTTATGAGATGAATCACATTTATGGATTTTCTTGTGTTGAACCAACGTCACATGCTGGGGATGAAGCATATTTGGTCATGGTGGATTAGCTTTTTGATGTGCTGCTGGATTCAGTTTGCCAGTATTGTATTGAGGATTTTTGCATTAATGTTCATCAGGGATATTGGCCTCAGGTTTTCTTTTTTGTTGTATCTCTGACAGATTTTGGTAGCAAGATGATGCCAGCCTCATAGAATGAGCTGGGGAGAAGCCCCTCTTCCTCACTTTTTTGGAATAGTTTCTGTAGGAATGGTTTCAAACTCTTTACCTCAAATGATCCACCTTTCCCGGCTTCCTAAAGTGCTGGGATTACAGGCATGAGCCACCAAGCTGTGCCTGATTTTTTTATTTCTTGTTTTCTGCTAGATTTGGGGCTGATTTGTTCTTGCTTCTCTAATTCTGTCATGAATTTAAGTTGTTAATTTAGATATCTTTCTAACTTTTTGATGTGGGTGCTATGAATTTCCCTCTTAATACTGTCTTAGCTGTGTCCCAGAGGTTCTGGTATATTGTATCTTTGTTTTCATTATTTTCAAAAAACTTCCTGATTTCTGCCTTAATTTAATTATTTATTCAAAAGTCATTCAGGAGCATATAGTTTAATTTTTATGGGATTGTATGGTTTTTAGCAGTTTTCATTGTGTTGACTTCTATTTTATTTTTCTTTGAGATGGAGTCTTGCTCTGTCACCCAGGCTGGAGTGCAGTGGTGCAATCTCGGCTCACTGCAATCTCTGCCTCCTGGGTTCAAGCAATTTTCCTGCCTCAGTCTCCTGAGTAGCTGGGATTACAGGGGTGTGCTACCACGCCTGGCTAATTTTTGTATTTTTAGTAGAGACGAGGTTTCACTATGTTGGTCAGGCTGGTCTCAATCTCCTGACCTCATGATCTGCCTGCCTTGGCCTCCCAAAGTGCTGGGATTACAGGCATGAGTCACCACACCTGACCGACTTCTACTTTTATTGTGCTGTGAACCTAGAGTGTGTTTGATATGATTTCAGTTCTTTTACATATGTTGAGGATGTTTTATGTCCAATTATGTGGTCAATTTGAGAGTATGTGCCATGTGGCAATGAGAAGAATGTATGTTCTGTTGTTTTGGGGTGGAGACTTCTGTAAAGATCTATCAGATCCATTTGGTCCAATGCTGAGTTTAGGTCTTGAATATCTTTGTTAATTTTCTGCCTCAATGATCTAATACTGTCAGTGGGGTGTTGAAGTCTCCCACTATTACTGTGTGACAGTGTATCTCTTTGTAGGTCTTTACGAGCTTGCTTTATGAATCTGGGTGCTCCTGTGTTGGGTGCATATATATTTAGGATAGTTAGGTTTTCTTGTTGAATTGAACCCTTTACCATTATGGAATGCTCTTCCTTGTCTTTTTAAATCTCTGTTGGTTTGAAATTTGTTTTGTCTGAAATTAGGACTACAACCCCTGCTGATTTCTGTTTTCCATTTGTTTGGTAGATTTTTCTCCATCCGTTTATTATGAGCCCATGAGTGTCATTACATATGAGATGGATCTCTTGAAGACAGAGACCATTGGGTTTTGCTTTTATCCAGCTTGCCACTCTGTGCATTTTTAAGTGGGGCATTTAAGTTTATATTCAAGGTTAGTATTGACATGTGTGGATTTGATCCTGTCATTGTGCTGTTAGCTGGTTACTATGTTGGCTTGTGTGTGTGGTTGCTTTACAGTGACCCTGGTCTGTGTAAGTGTGTTTTTGTATAAGCTGGTAGTGGTTTTTCCTTTCTATATTTAGTGCTCCTTTCAAGATCTCTTGTAATGCAGGTCTAGTGGTAATGAAGTCCCTCAACATTTGCTTATCTAAAAAGGATCTTATTTCTCCTTCACTTAGGAAGCTTAGTTTGGCTGGATATGAAATTCTTGATGGAAGTTTTTTCTTTAAGGATGTTAAATATCCCAGCCTGGCAAACATGCTGAAACCCCATCTCTATTAAAAATACAAAAATTAGCTGGGCATGGTGGCAGGTGTCTGTAATCCCAGCTATTTGGGAGGCTGAGGCAGGCACATCACTTGAATCTGGGAGGCGGAGGTTGCAGTGAGCTGGGATTGCACCACTGCACTCCAGCCTGGGCGACACAGCAATACTCCATCTCAAAAAAAAAAAAAAATTGTTGAATATAGACCCCCTAATTTCTTCTTGCTTATAGGGCTTCAGCTGAAAGGCCCACTGTTAGCCTGATTGGGATCCCTTTGTAGATAAACTGCCCTTTCTCTCTAGCTGCCTTTAACATTCTTTCTTTCATTTCAACCTTGGAAAATCTGATGATTATGTGTCTTGAGGATGTTCTTCTTGTGTAGAATCTTGCAGAAGTTCTCTGTATTTCCTGAATTTGACTGTTGGCCTCTCTAGCAACGGTTGGACAAGTTTTCATGGACGATATCTTGAAACATATTTTCCAGGTTGTTTGCTTTCTCCCCCTCCCTTTCAAGCAGGCCAGTGATTCATAGATTTGGACTCCACATAATCCCATACTTCTCAGAGGTTTTGTTCATTCCTTTTTATTCTTTTTTTCTTGATTTTTGTCTGACTGTCTTATTTCAGAGAACCAGTCTTCAAGTTCTGAGATTCTTTCCTCAGCTTGGTTTATTCTGCTGTTAATATTTGTAATTGCATTGTGAAATTCTTTGTTGTTGTTGTTTTAGTTTTGTTTTGTTTTGAGACGGAGTCCTACTCTGTCACCCAGGCTGGAGTGCAATGGTGCAATATTGACTCACTGCAACCTCCACCTCCTGGATTCAAGCGATTCTCCTGCCTCAGCCTCCCATGCAGCTGGGATTACAGGTGTGCACCACCAAGCCCAGCTAATGTTTTAGCTAATTTTTGTATTTTTAGTAGAGATAGGGTTTCACCATGTTGTCCAGGCTGGTATCGAACTCCTGACCTCAGGTGATCCACCCACCTCGGCCTCCCAAAGTTCTGGGATTATAGGCATGAGCCACCACACCCAGCCTATTTTTTTTGTTTGTTTATTTTTTTGTTTTGAGACGGAGTCTTTCTCTGTCACCCAGGCTGAAGTGCAATGGCTCACTGCAACCTCCACCTCCCGGGTTCAAGTGATTCTCCTGTCTCAGCGTAGTAGCTAGGACTACAGGCACCTGCCACTGTGTCTGGAATTGGTGGGTTCTTGGTCTCACTGACTTCAAGAATGAAGCTGCAGACCCTCGCAGTGAGCGTTACAGTTCTTAAAGGCGGCATGTCTTGAGTTTGTTCCTTCTGATGTTCGGATGTGTTTGGAGTTTCTTCCTTCTGGTGGGTTCGTGGTCTCACTGGCTCAGGAGCGAAGCTGCAGACCTTCACGGTGAGTGTTACAGCTCTTAAGGTGGTGTGTCTGGAGTTGTTTGTTCCTCCCAGTGGGTTCATGGTCTCGATGGCTTCAGGAGTGAAGCTGCAGACCTTCGCCATGAGTGTTACAGCTCATAAAGGCAGTGTGGACCCAAAGAGTGAGCAGCAGCAAGATTTATTGCAATAAGTGAAAGAACAAAGCTTCCACAGTGTGGAAGGGGACCCGAGTGGATTGCCACTGCTGGCTCGGGCAGCCTGCTTTTATTCCCTTATCTGGCCCCACCCACATCCTGCTGATTGGTCCATTTTACAGACAGCCAATTGGTCTGTTTTACAGACAGCTGATTGGTCCATTTTGACAGGGTGCTGATTGGTGCGTTTACAATCCCTGAGCTAGACACAAAAGTTCTCCATGTCCCCACTAGGTCAGCTAGATACAGAGTGTCGATTGGTGTATTTACAAATGCTGAGCTAGACACAGAGTGCTGACTGGTGCATTTACAAACCTTGAGCTAGATACAGAATGCCGATTGGTGCATTCACAATCCCTTAGCTAGACATAAAGATTCTCCAAGTCCCCACCAGATTAGCTAGATACAGAGTGCCGATTGGTGCATCCACAAACCCTGAGCTAGACACAGGGTGCTGATTGGTGTGTTTACAAACCTTGAGCTAGATACAGAGTGCTGATTGGTGTATTTACAATCCCTTAGCTAGACATAAAGATTCTCCAAGACCCCACCAGACTCAGGAGCCCAGCTGGCTTCACCCAGTGGATCCCACACCGGGGCCACAGGTGGAGCTGCCTGCCAGTCCTGTGCTGTGTGCCCGCACTCCTCAGCCCTTGGGCGGTCAATGGGACCGGGTGTCGTGGAGCAGGGGGTGGTGCTCATTGAGCAGCCCACGGCAGGGGTGGGCGGGGGGGAAGGCTCAGGCATGGCAGGCTGCAGGTCCTGAGCCCTGCCCTGCGGTGGGGCAGCTAAGGCCTGGTGAGAAATCGAGCACAGCAGCTGCTGGCCCAGGTGCTGAGCCCCTCACTGCCTGGGGCCAGTGGGGCCGGCCGGCTGGCTGCTCTGAGTGCGGGGCTGCAGAGCCCACGCCCACCTGGAACTCACGCTGGCACGCAAGCACCACGGGGGCCAGCCCCAGTTCCCGCCTGCGCCTCTCCCTCCACACCTCCCCGCAAGCTGAGGGAGCTGGCTCTGGCCTTGGCCATTCCAGAAAGGGGCTCCCACAGTGCAGAGGCAGGCTGAAGGGCTTCTCAAGCACAGCCAGAGTGGGAACCAAGGCCGAGGAGGCTCCGAGAGCGAGCGAGGGCTGTGACGGTTGCCAGCATGCTGTCACCTCTCACCACCACACCTGGTTAATTTTTGTATTTTTAGTAGGGATGGGGTTTCACCATATTAGCCAGTCTGGTCTCGAACTCCTGACCTCAGGTGATCTGCCCACCTCAGCCTCCCAAAATGCTGGGATTACAGGCGTGAGTCACTGCACCTGGCCCACATTGTGAAATTCTTGTATTGTGTTATTCGGCTCTGTCAGACCCATTAGGTTCTTTTTCACACTGGCTATTTCATCCTTCAGCACCTGTATTACTTTATTGTAATTCTTATTTTCCTTGGATTGGGTTTTGCCATCTTCCTGAATCTTGATGATCTCTTTGTTCCTATCCATATTTTGAATTCTATTTCTGTTATTCCAGCCAGTTCAGCCTGGTTAAGAACTCTTGCTGGAGAACTGGTGTGATCGTTTGGAGGACGTATGATACTCTGGCCATGTGAGTAACCGGAGTTCTTGCATTGGTTCTTTCTCATCTCTGTGTGTGGGTGTTCATTTGACTGCAACGTAGATTGACTACAGTCAATAGACTTCTTTTTTGGATGTTTTCACTGTGCTGAGGCTTTCTATAGGGTCTTTATTTGAAGCTGACTTCTTGTCTCTGGTTTCAGAGGTATGTATGTTAGTGAAATATTTTTCGTGTTGAAGCTTTGGGGTGTGATCCTGCAGGTGACACTTAGGCTTATTGGTCAATTGGTAGACTCCTGCTCCTGTATGTTTCTTCACAGTTGCAGCTGTGTTCCCTCTCAGTGCTCCGAAAGTGTGGGTTCCTCTCCCCCTTGAGTGCTGGCTATAGTTCAGGACTTAGCACCCCTGGACTGCCCACTGCAGCTCTGGAGTGATCTCAGTGTTTATGTTCCTTCCCCAGCTTACAAGTAGCAGAGGCTCATCTTAGTAGGTGTTGTGGCCGAGAGTTGTTTGCTTGACTCCTGGGGGCTCTACCCCCAGAAAAATGCAGGTTACCAATTATTCAGTGCAATCAGCCCAAGATGGAGGGTTCGTGCTTTGGACCCAAGCCAGGGGTTGCCTGTCTGGTGAGCAGTGTGGAACACATGGGAGATGGACTGGCCTCCTTTCCTTGGGTCTACTACAGTTTGTTGGTATGGAAAAGGCATTTAGGGTCTTTGCTCCTTCTTTAGTCCAAGGGTGGCAAGGGGAGTTCCACAGCAGAGGCAGTGGCTAAGACGCTTTCAGTCGCCCCTGGAGGCACTGTCCTGGAAGTCACTGAGTTGGTATTGGCTGGATATCTCTGGTGGGGAGTGGCTGGAGGCTGAGGCCTGGAGGACCTGCCAGTGAGGAGATATGGGAATGGGCACCCACGAAACAGTCTGGCCACTTTTCTACAGGGCTGCTCTGGTATGCTTAGGGCCTGCTCCAGTCCCTAGTCACCTCAGATTTTCCAGAACCTGGAGGTGTCACCAGTGAAGGTTGTGATACAGCAAATATGGCAGCCTGTCCCTCCCCCTGGGAGCTTTGTCCCAGGGAGGTATGGACCTGTTGCTGGCCCAAAGGCACCTGTAGGAAGTGGCTGAAGACCCTGGTTGGGAGGTCCCACCTAATGAAGAGGAACAGGATGGGGCACACTTAAAAAAGCAGTCTGGCCACATTTCTGTATAGCAGCTGTGCTGTGCTGGGGGTCCACTTCAGCTCCTGGTCACCTCAGACACTCCACAACCCAAAGGCTGGAAGAGCTAAGTCAGCCAAACAGCAAAGATGGCAGCCCATCCCTCCCTCTAAGAGTGCCATCCCAGGGGGAATTCAGATCTCTGTCACAGCTGAAGAGCTCAGGCAGGGTGGCTGGAGGCCCTGGTTGGGAGGTCACACCCAGTGAGTAGGAATGGGATTGGGCACCCACTTAAAGCAGCAGTCTGGCCACATTTTGGTAGAGCAGCTGTGCTGTGCTGGGACATCCTTACCGACCCAGGTCGTCTCAGACTCTCCAAACCCTGAAGGCTGGAACAGCTAAAGCTCCTGAACAGCAAAGATGTTGGCCTACCCCTCCCCTGGGAGCTCCTACTTAGGCAGGTGCTATGTTGCTACTGGTAGCTGGGTGGAATTCCAAGCCAGTGGGTCCTGTCTTGTGTGAGGTGTTGTGGAAGTGGGCCCTGCGGGCTGTTGCTGCTCAGCCCTCTGGATTCAGCCTCTTTCCTAGGGGTATGAATGTGAGTCTAAACTCCCTCTTTGTGGGAGATGCAGCTACTTTTGCCAGAACGCCCAAGTATCTAAGGCTCCAGGGTCTCCACGCATGCCTGAGTGGCTGCTTTGCTGAGACTCCATGTAGCCCTGTCTGCCAGACTGAAGACTGAAGGCCCTGCTGCTAGTGGAGTGGATTCACAAGGAGATCTCCTGACAGGAGGGTTGCAAAGATCTGTGGGAGAAGCATGGTTTCTGGGGTCACTCATTCACTTACCACTTCCCTGGGCAGGGGAAGATCCCCTGGTTCCCTGTTGCTCCCAGGTGGGCTATTGTCCTGTCTTGCTTTTCCTTGTTCTCTGTGGGTCAGGTTGTTTCCTTGATTAATCCCAATGCGAGTACCCGGATGTTTCAGTTGAAGGTGTTGTATCTACTCGTCCCTTCTGTTCCTCTCCGTGAGAGCCATGTACATTACCTGCTTCTGGTCAGCCATCTTGGCCACTCCCCATCCTTATGAAAGTTTACACTGTATTCCAATTGCACAGGAAAGTTACTGCAGGTTTGGGAGTGGGACAAAGGATAGAGGATGTTGGCTTGTTTTGTCAAGAGAGTGACATTCTTAAGTCTATGTTGGTAGTGGGGACAGATAGGAGGCAAGAAAATCAGTTAGGAAATTATTGAAACAATTCAGCCCCAGATAATCGAAGCTTATCAAGAGCAGCAGTGTGAGAATGCAGAGAAGTGGACAGTTGCCAGAAACATCTCAGAGGTAAACATGGCAGGCCTGGAAGATGAAAACCTTCAGTGCCTGGCAACTGAGGGGTTGGAAATACTCCAATCTGAGAAAAGAGAATACTGGGATTGGAGGTGGGGGCCAAGCTGGGAGAAAGATTTCAATGTCTTGCAGAATACAGAGAGGGGTTGATGAGAATAACAGCCGAAGAGCCCAGGGGAATTCCCAGGTTATTAAAAAAAAAAAAAAAAAAAAGCCCCACAGAGATCAGAAGGGCAAATCCTCAATCTAGAGCCACAGAAGTGAAGATTTGGCTCTAGACTCTGAAGTCAGCTCTCCTACAGAAAAAAGATGGACCCAGGTCTTTTTAACTCAGGCAGCCCCTAGGGAGGAGAGAGATGGTCCTCCTCAGTTTCTGCACGTTCCAAATGAAAGGGTCCTTCTGTGTAGAATGAGAGATCTGGAGAGTCCTGGGTAAAATCTCAGACATAATTCTTTCTTCTGAGAAACCAGCTTTTTGCTTACTGCCTTGAGGAAAACCTTGTCTATCTTTCTTTCTTCCTCTTGTTTTCCCCCTCAGTAGAATCCTGTGAAAAGAAGTCTTTGGGTATCACAATGTGTAAAACAGTTAAGAATGTAGCCACTGTCTTGTCACAGTGGGGTCTGCGGACCTGGCCTCTCTCTTCCCGTCCTCTACAACCAAAGATTTCCTCTGCGCAGTTGTAAAAATGTGGAATGTCCTAATGCACATAAATAGGTCTGAGATTTTAAAATAAATGAAACAAATATAATATGGAAAGTCTAAGTGGATTCCCAAGACCATTTCCAGGTCTCCCCTCTATGTTTCTCCTTGAGGGTGTCTTAAACACAACATCTCACACATATTTTTAAGCGGAAGACAGTGGGCTGGGTGCGAACATCTTGTTTGTGGCCTCCTGTAAGCATTCTTGGAAAAAGAAACGTACTTGTCTTTCTGATTATAAAATAAGCAAAAACTCAACGTAAAGAATTTGGCAACTCCAGAGAGTATAAAATAAGAAAACTAATTGGTAACTCCGACCCCACTCCAGAAATAAAAATGAGCATTCGCGGAGAATCCTTCCAGTCTCCTTACCGAGGCCGGCTAGGGACCTGAATCTGAAGCTCTTCGCCCCGGGGCCAGCTCCTGCGGCAGCCGCTGGCTCGAGGCCCGGGAAGGGGCGCTGAGGGGAAGGCGCCCCCCAGGGAAGGTCTCTGAGGAGACGGCCGGAGGCGGGGCCGCCCCAGGGGACTCGGCGGCGAAGCAAGGAGAAAGATCCGAGGAGCTGGAGGAGCCGTGAGGCGCGTGGAGTCTGCAAGGTCCCGGAGCCCTCCCGGCCCTCGCGGGAGAGCAGGGTCGAGGCGCGCCACGCGGGCGGCGCCAGGGAGGGGCTGGCAGGCGTGGCTCAGCCAGTGCCCCGGCCAGAGGCGCCCGGCGCCCCGCGCACACCTCAGAGGCCTGCGCCGCCGTCCCGCCGCCTCCACGCCAGGCTCCCGGCGCGGCGATGGGCGCGGGCCCCTGTCTCTGCCCCGGCCCGCCCCTTCCCGCCCCTTCCAGCCCCGCGAACGCGCGAGACGCCGGGGGACCGTGGGCGTCCTGCACATAGCAGCGGGCTTGGCGCTTCTCGGCGGTCCGACGCTGATGAGGTGAGCACAGCGACCTTAAGGATCCACAAAACTTCAAACACTTAATTATTAAGTGAAAGTGGAAAGGGGGAGGTGCTTTCTCTCCTTTCCAGAATCTGGGCAGTTTGTTTGGAACCGGCAAAGAAACTCTCATAGGAACTTGAGGTGAGCAGGGGTCACGCATCAGGGATGCGAGTGGCAATTTCAGTGGAAGAGACGGGAGAGTACTGTAATTTGGTGTGAAGATGGGGCCGTGGGTTTTCTGCTGAATAAGCGACCGGCTGTGCTGAAAATGAGAGATGCCGAAACAGTTTCCCACCGCCTGTAGACTTTCCAGAGTCTCCTCACGCCGAATCTGCTTTGCAGGGCATGTTCACCCCCAGGGTGTAGAGTGGCGGGCACGATGGGCTTCCCCATGGAGATTGCAAAGTCCTGAAAAGGGACAATTGTATTGCACTGCGTCTGTTGAACTGCTTTGCTTCTGGGCATGAGGGAGTCACCTGGAAGCTGCAACATCCTTGTACCCTGGCAAGCAGCCCTTTCCAAGTTAGCTCTGTCAGAAACTAGAGGCCTCTAGGTAGAACTCAAGGTATCCATGTACTCGTGAAGAATACAAACCTTGAGGTTTTTAAAATCGAATTTTGTTAAGATTTCAGGATAGAAATCTGGGAAGAGAAGTCATGGCATGGCATAACTTACCCCTTTGTTAGTTTTCTAGGTACATGCATGCTTGAATTAGAGGTAAATGATGACCTAGCCTATCATAAAATGTCTTTCCTGGTGTAGTTCTTTAAACCAGAATATGGAGGATAACATTACATTTTTGCATCCTAGATAAAAGGGAAAGATTTTCAGATGGGGGTTACACAGCGGGAGAAATTGTTGATATAGTTGTATTAGGCAGCAAGGCCTGCAAAGAAAAACTTCTTTTTCTCCACCAGTGGCTGAATTCTGCACAGAATGTCTCCTCGCAGTCTGGGTAGCAGCCCGGCTTGCAAAAACAGTGCTTCTTTCATTGCTGCAGGTGGGGCAAATGCGCTTGCGGATAAATGGCTGAGGAAGCGTTTGCTTACAGGTTAAGGCAATTTGAGTCTGGAGAATAAAGTGCTTTAGCAGGCTGTGCTTGAGTTAGGTGTCCCTTGTGAGGAATAGAGGTGGCTTTCTGGTCCCCATTTTGCCAGCCTAATTCCCCTTCAGGGACACTACTGTCTCTGGAATGTTCCCTCTGTTTCCCCTTCTCTTCCACCCCCAGCTTTTAGCTTCTCCCCATTCCCCAGTAAAGTCTAGAATTGAGCCTGGTCAGAGTCAAAGTTCTGATAGCCTGGAGATATAGAACTTCAAGCCTGGTGAAGGCAGAAATGAGACCTAGGAGAGACCCAAGATGGGTGAGATGAAACAACTTCCAGCCTAGAAGGCTCTCAAAAGAGTGGAAAAATAATGATTGAGGGAAACAGATTCTCTGGAAAGGAGAATAGGTGCTTAAGTGTTTGTTTTCAGCTGAGGGTTTTAATATTTCCATTTTTGTTGTTTAACCATAAGGGAATTTCCATATAGGGTAGGAGGAGGATGAGTCCTTCTCTGAAAACTGCATCCTTCTCCCTGAATTTGCATTTTATTCCATTCTTATGTAGGTTTCAGAGATTAATTGGGGGAAGGGGGAGAGAGGAAAGAAGCCAGAGGCTCTGACATGCTGCAGAAACAGTGCAACATGGACTGACTTGGGCTGCAAAGGTGGATTTGGGGGTTGAAAGGAATGTTCTACGTTTAGTTAAAAAAAAAAATCAGAGCCTTTATTTTGCAAAGGTCTTGAGAATCAGAACATTCATGTTTAGTTGCTGATGAATTTTGCCTGATAAAGGATGCAAATCACTATCTCACCTTTTTTCTCCAGTACTTTATTATGAAAAATTTTAGACATACAGAGATGTTATCTACCTCTCATTTTATAAACTTATTATCTTAAAACAAACTTGTTAATAAAAATCCGTGTTTAGAATCCAGACATATGTGATCTGGTCCTGGACAGAGCTTGAATCAGAAGGTGTTTCAAATATAGATGTGTGAAGGATATTAACATTTTAAGAAAAAAATATGGATCTTATTCTTCTGACTTTCCCATAAGAATCTTGAGCAGACCCCTTAACTGCCTTCTTTTTCCCATTCTTAAAATGTCGGTCAGTTGGATGATATTACTCTCCTGCTTAACACCCTCCAATGGCTTCCCCTCACACTGTGAATAACATTCAACTCTCCACCAGGGCTTGTGATTTGGTCTGGTGCCCTCATATTCTATGGCCGTCCTCTTGCTTACCATCGTCCTTGCTCTTCCCTCTGCCTGAACACTCTTCCTTCAGACACTGCCACTGCTTCTTTTCTCAGCTCATTCCAGTTTCTTTTCATACTCTCCAGAATGATGGCCACCTGATCTAAAACAGCCTGTGGTCACTCCCTGTCTTCTGACCCTGCTTTATCCTTCTTCATGGCACTTAGCACTCCCTGACACTATATAGTATATGTGTTTCCTTGTTAATTGGGCATGTTCCCCACTCTAATGTAAACTCCATCAAGACAAGGAATTTTTTTGTCTTATTTATGGCTGTGTTCCTATTTGGTATATTATGAGCAATTAATAAATAACTGTTGGATTAATTAGGTAATTAAATTACACAAATAAGGCATTGACTCCCATAAGGGTGGCAGAACCCTTGGTAAAATACTAGAAGTCCTTTGAGGTAATTCATAATTCAAGTTAATCAATATTTGATAGGTAAATGATGACCCTGGAGATCAGTGGCTTCTTTTATCCTCACAGCACTTCTCAGCTGAATCCTATGCTAATAGCTGGGCCAGTTTTGACAAACCCACATCCCAAACAAGACATAAAATATTTCAGTCACAGAACTTTTCCTCATGTCTCTTTCTAGTCACCTCCACCCCACAGAAGCAGCAAACCTTGTTCTGATTTCTAATATCATAGATTAGTGTTGCTGGTTCCTGAACTTCATATAACTGCAGTTACACAGTATGCACTCTTGTGTTTGGCTTCTTTTTGCCCTACACAATGTCTGTGATATTCATCTGTGCCATTGTGTGTATCAGTAGTTCATTTCTTTTTTTTCCAAGGTAGTATTCATTGTATGAATATTGACCATGTGTTTATCCGTTCTCTTGTTGATAGATACTTGGTTGTTGCCAGTTTGTGGCAATTTTGAACAAAGCTGCTGTGAACCTATAAAGGGTCTGCCTCATCTTGAGTCTTCTCTACTTTATATGAAAATCTTCCTTGTGCCACCAATGCAGAGAGAAGTATGGCAAGGTTATGGGGGCTGTGACTGATATAGCAGCTTGCATGCACCCCAGCCAGTACTCTCTTTAGACAGCTCTGCTGGGAGCTGACCTGCTTCCCACTTTAGAGGGAAAGCACTTGGAAAATGAGTGTCTAACAAATTAGCGAGCCCTCCAGTGCACTCTTAAGTGCTTTAAATCCTTGAAAGAGACACTGTGGAATGCCTGCTGCCATCACTGTTGTATTTCCCTCCTCCTCTCAGCTTCCCCATCCCAGCACAAGTTGACTCTAATCAGCTTCTGAGCATTATGCTACTGAGGGGTTTAAACATTCATGAGCAAGAGTCTCGTTCAGAGCCTGATAAAATATTCATGTGTTTCCATGGGGCATTGGTTTCCATCTAGACTTCTCAAGGCATTTTTCTGAGATGCATGTCGTAATTGTGAAGAACTCAGACAGTGATGGATGATACGGCCCTGTGTTATTAAACCCTACCACACAGAGCACCTTTCCTTCTTAGGGATGGAGAAGAATGAGCACACAGAAAAACTGACATTAATCATGTCTAGATCAAGAGAAAGACTACATGTACTGATAAAAATGGCTTGAGTAAAGAGGGGCCTGTTAATATAGTACCAACAAAGGTATGAATCCATAGAGGAGAGTGAAAAGAACTTGTTAAAATGAGAGGAATGCTGGGATGCAGTCATTCCAAGTGGAAGAATGGGGGAATCAGCATTGTAAAATGCACAGTTCCTTTGACACCCATGTGGACGAGGTTCATATGAGACAACTGTGCTGAGTGCTGTAATTATCACAACCTGCTATGAGAGGATGAGAGTAGAAGTGGAGGCTAGGCAGGGTTTCCAAGTAGAGCCAGAGAGCTATTCCAAGAGGAGTCAACATTTCTCTTCAAGGAAGAAGTGGCTTTGAGTCAGGTTCTGAAGGAGGTGTGCCTCTTTGACTGGCAGCTGTGGTGTGGAAGGGCCTTTCCAGAGAGACAGAATAGCATGATAGAGTGAGGGCCAAAGTGCCGGTGTGGTGTGAGTAAGGAGAGAAGGTGGGTGGATGGGGGTCAGGGCAGGGTTGCAGCAAGACATAAAGCAGGAGAGCTAAAGGCCAGCTTATGAAGGCCACAGGAGGATAGACTTCAGTCTGTTTGCTGGAGGGCCGTGTAACTTTTGGCCAGAGATTGGGTTACATTTTGAGGAGTTCTTGGGAAGTATATCCACCCTAGGCAAGGCCTTGAGGTATGTTTATGTCCAAGGCATTTCCAGAATATTCTGCTGTGTCCAGAACACTATGAAGACTCTACATGGTCTACTCTAAGAGAGGTAAACCAGAGGAGGTCAGATACACTCAGTATACTCCTGGGACTGACCAGAAACAGGCCTCACCAGGCACCTTTCTGCCCCCAGCACACAAACACTCAGAATATTCTGAGTCAGATTGAATCCACAGCATTCTCTAGACTTCTTCATGACCACTTTGCCTCAGCTGGGGGAGTTGCAGTGATCTAAGTATCCCCTTATCACCTGAACCCAAATCTGGGCCAGTATACCTCAGACATGGGTTGCCAGGCAACAGAGGGCTAAGTGATGCAGCTGGCCAATCATCCCCACAAAGCCCAGGTCTGCTTTGACCAGGCCATTGGGCTGTGACCAGAGAAGCAACTTGGGGGGTTGAGGTCATGCAGACTGATGACTTGTAGACACAACTGCCAGGCCCCTTCCATATGTCTTCTTCCTTTGGGTTGCAGATTCCTATTCAAAAATGCCTCAGGATGTTGATTTTTTAACCCATAATAAAAATAGTGAAGTAGGGAGGAGTGTTAAACATGTCAGTCATCTATACCTTATGTTGTCATTGGGAAGAAATAACTGTGGAAACGATTGTCCCAGGAAAGTCAGTCTTCAGTCTTGCAGTGAGGAGCTTTGCATATGTGGAGATTAGCTAGAAAGCTCTGGAGTTCTGATGGTGAGAAGGGATTTCTTGGGTCAAGGATAGGAAAGGGCAAGGGAGGACCTTCATGATTCTGCCCAGGGCTTTGCTGGTTGGAATTGCTCTTCTGCTGCCATGGGTGGCATGGGGTTTCAGTGACTGAAAACACACAGGAAAGTATGCTCTGGGTCTTCATGTTGCCATCTGCCTACACTGGAATGTCAGACCATCAGTCAGCACTGCCAGCTCTCCATCTTGATTTTCTAAGAGTTATTGAGAAAACCTTGAAAGGGAAGGCAGAAGTGGATGTCTTAACTAGGGAAATGCCAAGGTCCTAAAGGTGTGGTCTAGGTTGAAGGTGTGGTAAGGGCCTGAAGTCATTGGTCTGGCAGTACTTCAGACCAATAAAGTCTTTCTTGGCTCTTATCTAAAATATTCCTGATTTTCTGTGTGAGGTGGAATCTCTCAAGTGCTGCATTAATCAGTCTTTTGGCTGAACAGGTAAATAGGGTGCATGCTTAATTGAGTGCCTTTTCTTTTTTTAAAGTTTCAGCTTTTATTTTACATTAAGAGGATACATGTGTAGGATTGTTACATGGGTAAATTGGACCCAGGCATAAGCACAGTACTCAATAGGTAGTTTTTCAACCCATGCCCCCTCCCTCCCTTCCCCCTGTAGTAGTCTGCAGTGTCTATCTTTCCTGCGTTTATGTCCATGTGTGCTCAGTGTTTAGCTCCCACTTATAAGTGAGAACATATGGCATTTTGTTTTCTGTTCCTGCATTAATTCACTTAGGATAGGCCTCCAGCTGCATCCACATTGCTGCGAAGGACATGATTTCATTATTTTTTATCCTATGGTGTTTATGTAGCACATTTTCTTCATCCAATACACTGTTGATGAGTGCCTAGGTTGATTCCACATCTTTGCTATTGTGAATAGTGCTGTGATGCACATATGCAAGCATGTGTATTTATGGTGGAATGATTTATATTTCTTTGAATATATACTCAGTAATGGGATTGCTGGGTCAAAGGTAGCTCTGTATTTAAGTTTTTTGAGAAATCTCCAAACTGCTTTCCACAGTGGTTGAACTAATTTACATTCCCACCAACAATGTATAAATGTTCCCTTTTCTTCACAGCCTTGCCAGCATCTGTTGTTTTTTGACTTTTTAATAATAGCCATTCTTACTGGTGTGAGATGGTATCTTATTGTGGTTTTATTTGCATTTCTCTGATGATTAGTGATGCTGAGCATGTTTTCATGTCTATTGGCCACACTTGTATGCCTTCTTTTAAGAAGTGTCTTTTCATGTCTTCTGCCCACTTTTTATTGGAGTTATTTGATTTTTGCCTGTTGATTTAAGTTTCTTATATATTCTGGATATTAGACCTTTGTCAGATGCATAGTTTGTGAATATTTTCTCCCATTCTGTAGGTTGTTTACTCTTTTGATGGTTTCTCTTGCTGTGCAGAAGATCTTTAGTTTAATTAGGTCCCACTTGTCAATTTTTGTTTTTGTTGCAGTTCTTTCTGGGGACTTGGCCATAAATTCTTTGCCAAGGCCAGTGTTGATAAGGGTATTTCCTAGGTTTTCTTCTATGATTTTTATAGTTTGAGGTCTTATGTTTAAATCTTTAATCCATTTTTAGTTAGTTTTTGTATATGGTGAAAGGTAAGGGTCTAGTTTCATTCTTCTGCATATGGCTACCAGTTATCCCAGCACCATTTATTGAATAGGGAGTCCTTTCTCCATTGCTTGTTTTTGTCAGCCATGTTGAAGATCAGATGGTTGTAAGCGTGCAGCCTTATTTCTGAATTTTCTATTATGTTCCATTAGTCTATGTGTCTGTTTTTGTACCAGTACCACCCTGTTTTGGCTACTCTGGCAAATTCTTTGGAATTAATGAAAATAGGGACACAATTTATGAAGACCTCTGGGATGTAGCCAAAGCAATGTTAAGAGGAAAGTTTATAGCCATAAATGCCTTCATCAAGAAGCTAGAAAGATCTCACATTAACAATGTAACTTTGCATTTAAAGGAACTATGAAAAAAGGACAAACCAACCCCAACTCTAGCAGAAGAAAAGAAATAACTAAAATTAAAAAAAAACTTAATGAAATTGAGATGCAAAAATCCATATGAAAGATCAGTGAAACCAAGAATAGGCTATTTGAAAAAATAAATAAGATTGATAGACTGCCAGCTAGGTTAACAAAGCAGGAGGAGACAGTGAGAGAGAGAGAGAGAGAGAGAGAGAGAGGATCCAAATAAGTACAACAGAAATAACGAAGATGACATTACAACTGATCCTACAGAAATACAAAAGATCCGTGGAGAAAACTATGAACAACTCTATGCACACAAATTAGAAAATCTAGAAGAAATCAATCAATTCCTGGAAACAATATCCTGAGATTGAATCAAAGAGATTGAAGTCCTGAATAGACCAACATCAAACTCTGAAATTGCATCAGTAAAACAAGCAAACAAACAAACAAACAAAAGAAACGCTACCAACCATAAAAAGCCCTGGACCAGATAGATTCACAGCCACATTCTATGAGACATACAAAGAAGAACTAGTACCAATCCTACTAAAACTTACAGAAAATAGAGGAGCAGGGACTCCTCCCTAATTCATCCCATGAAGCCGGCATCAGCCTAATACCCAAATCTGGCAGAGATATGATGAAGAGATATGATTTTTTTGTCTATGTTCAGACCAATATCCCTGATGAACATAGACACAAAAATCCTCAACAAAATACTAGCAAACCAAATTTAGCAGAACATCAAAAAGTTAATTCACCATGATCAAGCAGGCATTATTCCTGGGATGCATGGTTGGTTCAACATACACAAATCAATAGTGAGTCACCATATAAACAGAATTAAAAGCAAAAACCGTATGATCATCTGTGTCATCTCAATAGACACAGAAAAAGCTTTTGATAAAATCCAACATCTCTTCATGATAAAAACTCTCAACAAACTAGGCATCGAAGGAACATACCTCAAAATGAATAAGGGCCATCCCTGATAAACCTACAGCTAACATCATACTGAATGGGCAAAAGCTGGAACCATTCCCCTTGAGAACTGGAACAAGGCAAGGATGCCCACTCTCACCACTGCTATTCAAGGTAGTGCTAGAAGTCCCAGCCAGCACAGTCTGGCAAGAGAAAGAAATAAAAGGCATTCAAATAAGAAAAGAAGTTGAACTATCTCCCTTTGCTGACGATATAATTCTATACTTAGAACACCCCAAAGACTGTTCCAAAAGGTTACTAGAATTGAAAAATGATTTTAGCAAGGTTTCAGGATACAAAATCAATGTACGAAAATCAGTAGCATTTCTAAACACCAATAACGTCCAGGCTGAGAGTCAAATCAAGAACATGATCCCATTTACGACAGCTGCAAAGAAAATGAAATACCTAGGAATATAGCAAACCAAAAAGGTGAAAGAGCTCTGCAAGGAGAACTACAATACACTGCTGAAAAAAAGTTAGAAACAACACAAATAAATGAAAAAATATCCTATGCTCATGGATTAGAAGGATCAATATCATTAAAATGGTCATACTGCCCAAAGCAATGTATACATTCAATGCTATTCCTATCAAACTACTAACATCAGTCTTTACAGAATTAGAAAAAACTATTCTAAAACTCATATGGAATCCAAAAAGAGCCTGAATAGCCAAAGCAAGCCTGAGCAAAAAAAACAAAGCCGGAGCATCACACTACCCGAGTGCCTTTTCTGAACAGATATTTCAATGATTCTGTGATTGTTCATGAGCCAGTGATGGCTGCCTGCTTTTGGATGCTGCTAGGATAAATGCAGAAGATCAGAGTGAAGAGGGAGAGGGAAGCATAACAGCAGCAGAAAGGAAAAGGGAAGAGAGTAGTGACGTGCTGAAATCGCAGAGGTTGTGGGTACCCAGTTATCTACAAGTGAGAAACAGGGATAAAAGAAGATCAAATAACTACCCATGGGAATTTTACGTGCAAATATTGCTGACTTCCAAGGCAGCTGTGAGGAGAAAGGAAGGGAGGAGACACAAAGGCAGCTGTCACAGTCAATCCGAGGAATATTAATAAAAACTTGACACACGAAAACACATGGCCATATCACAACAGCCTGGGTCCCAGCAAGGATGTCTATTCAAACCCCTCTTTCACATTTCCTTATATTCATTCATAGTATTAGGTATTTTGCAAGACATTCATTTGCACTTGCAAAGATACACAAATGCAGAGTACTTAAAAGGGTAAACTATCCTAAAATATTAGTGGTGAGATTATAAATGATTATTTTTATTTTTTCAACTTATCTATGTTTTCCATGATTGTTTTAAGAAGTGTGAATTTCTTTGATAATCAGAAAAACATTAAGGAGAAAGGGGGTTAAGTAGGGAGATAGAGAAAGAGGCATGGGGTGGGGAGAGAGGATTGTAGAAAAGAAAAATATGTTGGAAGATGAACGAACAATTTTAAAACTTTATGTTTCACAGACTGCTAGCTTGTGCATATTTTTCTTTATTATTGAATATCATATGTTTATCACCCTCAGAAGATCTGGAAGTACCAATTGGCATGAAACTGAATTGCAAATACTGAGCTAAGTATCACACCTCCAAGACCATTGCCTTGGCCAGTGCCATTCTGTGTGTGACATGTGGCTTCCAGTGATGCTCAAAGTATTTTCCACCAAAGGCTAATAGAGAACACTTCAAACCTGGGCAGCAGCATCTCTCCCACAGGGTTTAATATTTATACCTGTAGCCACGTGGCTGGCTTTGTGCTTCTCATCTCTGAAGTATGGAACAGGAGCCAACAAAGGCTGTCAATAGTTGGAGTAGTGGGATTTTCCAAGACAAAAGCGTGAGTTATTCTCGTCCACGTGTTTGCTGGCTGCTCACTGGCTCAGGCAGCCCCTTGGGAAGCTCTGTGGCTGAGGCTTTAGATAAATAGATGTAGTTTTTGTTTCACAACCACTGACCTTTTCTGGAGGCACTGTTGATTCTGGGCTTTAATTGGCTTCTGTTGAGTGACACAAGGTGAACCCTCTCTTCAAGAGCAGAAGCTCCTATCTGCTGTTAACCACCAGCATCAATTCAAAGCAAATGCCAGAGGACCACATACCTCACTGAACTCTGGGGACTGGGGTTACTTGTAGTTATAAGTCTCAATAAATACTTTTTATATTTTAACTTTTACATTTTTAAGTTATAAAAGCTATACACACTCATGGTAACAAGTCTAGTAAGACAGCAGTATATAAAGAAAATATGGCCAGGCGCAGTGGCTCACCCCATAGTCCCAGTACTTTGGGAGGCCGAGATGGGTGGATCACTTGAGGTCAGGAATTCAAGACCAGCCTGGCCAACATGGTGAAACCCCATCTCTACTAAAAATTAGGCCGGGTGCGGTGGCTCACTCCTGTAATCCCAGCACTTTGGGAAGCTGAGGCGGGTGGATCACAAGGTCAGGAGTTCAAGACCAGCCTGGCCAAGATGGTGAAACCCTGCCTCTACTAAAAATACAAAAATTAGCTGAGTGCAGTGGGAGGCACCTGTAATCCCAGCTACTTGGGAGGCTGAGGCCAGAGAATCACTTGAACCCGGGGGGCAGAGGTTCCAGTGAGCCGAGATCCTGCCACTGCACTCCAGCCCGGGCGACAGCATGAGACTCTGTCTCAAAAAAAAAAAAAAAAAATTGGCCAGGTAAGGTGGCTCATGCCTGTAATCCTGGCACTTTGGGAGGCCGAGGTGGGTGGATCACCTGAGGTCAGGAGTTCGAGACAAGCCTGACCAACAAGGTGAAATCCCATCTCTACCAAAAATACAAAAATTAGCTGGACGTGGTGGCAGGCGCCTGTAGTCCCAGCTACTCGGGAGGCTGAGACAGGAGAATTGCTTGAACCAGGGAGGCGGAGGTTGCAGTGAGCCGAGATCGCACCACTGCACTACAACCTGAGCGATGGAGCGAGACTCTGTCTCAAAAAAAAAAAAATTAGTCAAGTGTGGTGGCGTGTGCCTGTAATCCCAGTTACTTGAGAAGGTGAGGCGGGAGAATAGCTCGAAATAGCTTGAACCCAGGAGGCAGAGGTTGCAGTGAGCCAAGATTGTGCCACTGCACTCCAGCTTGGGCTACCGAGGGAGACTCCATCTCAAAGAAAAAAAAAAAAAGAAAGAAAATATAAGTAATCTCCACCTTCTCTCACTCCCATCTTTCTGACAAAACCACTATTTAAAGCGCCCAGGCTGGGCGTGTGGGCTGACATCTGTAATCTGAGCACTTTAGGAGGCAGAGGCAGGAGGATAGCTTGGGTCCAGGAGTTCAAAACAGCCTGGACAACATAGTGAAACTCCGTCTCTATGAAAAAAAAAAAAAATAGCCAAGTGGGTGGTATGTCATCCTAGCTACTTGAGAGGGTGAAGTGGGAGGATCGCTTGAACCCAGGAGGTTGAGGCTGCAGTGAGCTGTGATCATGACGTTGCACTCCAGCTTGAGTAACAGAGTGAGACCCTGTCTCAAAAAAAAAAAGTTTCATGTGTATTCACATGTCACGATCACAGCTCACTGCAGCCTCAACATCTCCAGCTCAAGGGATCCTCCCACCTCAGCCTGCCAAGTAACTGGGACCACAGGCATATGCCACCACACCCGTCTAATTTTTAAACATTTTTGTAGAAACGAGGTCTCACTGTGTTGCCCAGGCTGATCTTGAATTCCTAGGCTCAAGTGATCCTCCCACCTCAGCCTCCCAAAGTGCTGGGATTATAGGCATGAG
Source organism: Gorilla gorilla gorilla (assembly GCF_029281585.2). Taxonomy (NCBI): domain Eukaryota; kingdom Metazoa; phylum Chordata; class Mammalia; order Primates; family Hominidae; genus Gorilla; species Gorilla gorilla. The sequence goes on along the minus strand of NC_086017.1, from coordinate 131,139,127 downwards.
CCACTGCACTCAGCCCCTTCACTCCTTTTCTATGTTCAAACAAACATATGAGTGTGTAGACTTATTTTCTATTGTATGTGAAAATGGAATCATACATGTTATTATTTCTTTCATTTTATTTAGTACATATTATGTACATTATTCTAGATTAACACATATAATTGATCCAATTTATTATTTTTAATAGCTACCTAATATTCCATTATAGGAGATTCCATAATTTCTTCCCATTCATTACTTCCCCATTGATAGATATTCATGTTTTTCTTCCAACTTTTTTTACACAACAACTTATGCCACAATAAACACTCTACATTTATTCCTATACTTTGGGTTTTATTTCCATAGGAGAGATTCCCAAAATTGTCATTTTTGGGTCAAAGGGAATACACAATTTTAATTCTCACTGTAGGTCTCCTTTACAGCAGTTGTTTCTCTCCTCCTTTTGTCTTTCTCTCCCCTCTCCCACCACATTTTGCCAGCAGGGCCTGTGTATTTAAGAAGGAAAGCCTGCAGTGAGAACTCCTCTGTGCCAAGTGTGGATTATATCAGCTCAGTGGGGAACGGAGTCTGCAGTGTCTCAGTTACATTGTGTCTCTCTTGCTTTTGGTTGGCCAGACTGTTCACAATTCCCCTTGCTGATTTATTCCATGCTGTGGAATTATACATGGTCTTCATCTGTGGCAGGAGCATCTGAGGGGTGGCTTTTTGGGAGGGGTGTCCTTTCAGAAAGAATAGGCTCAGTTACTGTACTTTCTCACAAAGCTATATCTGTTATGTTTTTTTGTTATGCCCTTTCTTTAATAGTTGGATTGAAAAAGGTTCTTCAATTCCCATCCTGGTCTTCTGTCTTCATTTTGAGGACTTGGGATTTAGGGAGTTTTATGAGTATATAATCAATCAACTGTAACTGATTATTTGACATGAGGATAATTAGTTAAGAAGGTAGGGGTCTTGGAGCTTAAGGATCAGTGCCAAGCAACAGACGTGAACATTTTTAAACAAATGGTTTTAACAAACCCGGTATTAGGAGCAAGCTTGCCAGGAGTACTAAGCTTTCATTTTTAATTTTGCCCTTGCTGGGATGTAAAACTTCAGTCTAGTCTACCAGACTAGAGAGGAGCTGGATTCTCCACCACACCAGGGCTGGAGAGGAGAAAATGTCAGAGAAGCGTTAAGGGAAGCTGGTAAGTACAAATAAGTGAAATAAATATAAACAGTGAACTGACAAAATGGCAAAAAGTGAATGAAATTTGAAAATCCTCAGCTGAAGATTATTGTGTAACCAGTGGTCCTGTGAGCTAGTGGACACTTTATAAGAATCTGTGATGTCTAAAACATATTAGATACCCCAGTGTGAATCTGTGTTCAGAATACAACCATTAGCTAAGCAAGACAAAGAAATGATAAGTCCTGTTGGCAGATATTTTGCTATTGACTTCTATAACATATGCTGCAATTTTTACTCAGCAGCTTTGGAATGGATTTCTATGTTCTAGGTTGAAAACTAAACTAAAAGAAAAACAGAATAGAAGTTACTGCACTTAGTTTCTAAGGAGAAAATTTTAACTTTAGTTTGTGCATGTATATGCCTGCAAAATAAGCATTACCCTTTATGTTAATACAAACTTCACATGAACGTTTAATTTTCAAATATGCACTGACCAGTAATAATGATGGTAAAATTAGACTCTATAGTAGGTTTATGTTTTATAACTTAGGGATTCTATAATGTATCTTAGTTGGTGTCATAGTTAATAGTAAGGATAGTAATATCTTATACAGTTTGCACTGTCGTCTGAGTAAAGATTGTCTTTAAACAGTTTGTTCCTGTCAGAAAAATTTTAAGGCTAAACCTATTATAAGATATTAAGCATCTGATTTTGGCTATAATGGACTATCTGTGAGTAGATTTTTACTCCTATACAGGACATCTAGAAAAGCTGAGTTTTCAAAATCTATTTGAAGGCATAGAAGACCTAATAAGGCAGCTAGGACTTGAGAGCTAAGACCTCAGAAAGGAGAGAAACTCATTGAGTGTTCCATATTCTAGGCTACTTTTTCCCTCTAGACACTTACCATTTTTAAGTAGCACAAGAGGAGAACCCAAACAATAAGCAGCTGCTAAAATCAGAGAAGCCAGGCAGATTATTCCACAGTCTGATAGGGCTGGGGAGGAAAAAAAAATTGAATTCAAGTAAACCAAATGATTCAGGACATGAGAAACCATGATCATGGACAGAAAAGAGGCCCAGAAAAATCAACTCAATAGTCTAAGCAATTTTCCTTCCAAGTCATTCACTGATTTATAAGTAGCACAGACCAAGAGATTGCAAAAATCCAAACACAAAGAAGGTGCTAAAAAGCTGAGAAGCTAATCAGAGCTACTTGCAATCTTATTACACTAGGAAGATAAAAATTATTATAGAATGTAAAGCCCACCAATGTGGTGTGGCCTGAAAAACACTCTAAGCTTTCAGTTGGGACTGCTGACGGATTATGCCTGACCAGTTAAAGGAAACCAGAAATAGACCCGGTCAAATAAAATATTGAAGTCCATTTCCCGATCAACTTAGTCACTGATTAGATTAAAGTAATCTGTTCTTATTTTAACACCCTAGCAGAAGTCTTCTCCATATTCTTTGGAGAAGAAAAAATGATCCAGAACCTGGGTATTTTTCATACGTGGTTTCTGGTATTCAGCAAAGCAAAACAAAACAAAACAAAAACAGGCATACCAAGATATAGTTTCCAGAATATGGTACAGAGAGAACCCAGACTTCCTGAGTTGAGAAGACAGAGCTCCCACGTCTGGGGAGACCAGGGCAACTAGAGTTTGTAGGACAGAGTATTGGAGAGGAGAGAGCTGCAGAGAGAACCCCAGAGTTCCTCACAGGGTACACCTCAAGTATAAAGCTGAGTACTGAGCAGCACATGTTTGTAAGGAAACTACCTGGGATAAAGAAAGAACTACCCAAAAGGATTAGAAGAAATAGTGCTCATTGTTCACACAGGGCTGGGAATTGTGCCTATTCCCACCAGCTAGACTTGAAAAGCTCATAATTCATGGAGGGTTGGGTAGTATACTTTGAAAGACCATGCCTTAGTAGTGGGAAGTAGCCCTAGATTGAGCACTGCACTGATCCTGTCTAACAAATCTTTTAAAAAGACCCGAAAGGAACAAATTGTTCCAGTTAATTTGACTGCATCCCAGAACAAAGCTCAAAACTATTTAGAGGTATTTGGAATAGCAGTATTAGTAATATTGCAGAGGGAAGAATATTGCCAGGGATAAAGAAAATCATTTCATAATGATAAAGGAGTTGATTCATCAGAAAGACATAACAGTACTAAACATTTATGCATCTAATAACAGAACTTCAAAATACATAAATGAGAAATTGATAGTGTTCCAAGGAGGAATAGACAAATCCATAACTGTAGTCCAAAGTTTCATTAACCTTCTCTCAGTAATTGATAAAATAACAGAAAATAATTAGGTATATAAAAGAAGATAAAAATACAATCAACTAGCTTGACCTCATTGATCTTTATAAGATACTCTACCCAGCTACAGCAAATACATATTCCTCTCAAGTGTACATGGAACATTTATCCAGTTAGACCATATTCTGAACCATAAAACAAGTCTCAATAAATTTAAAAGGATTTTAGTTATATAAGGTGTGTTCGTGATCACAATGGAATTAAGAAATCAGTAACAAAAATTCTCAAATATTTGGTAACTAAATAACATCCTTCAGAATAACTCATTAGTCAAAGGAGAAATCAAAAGGAAAATTAGGGCCGAGTGGAGTGACTCACATTTGTATTCCTAACACTTTGGGAAGTTGAGGCAGGAGGATTGCTTGAGGCCAGGAGTTGAAGATCAGCCTGGGCAACAGAGTAAGAGCCTGTCTTTACAAAAAATAGAAAAAAAAATTAGCTAGGCATGGTGGTGTGCACTCATAATCCCAGCTACTCAGCTGGAGGATTGCTTTAGCCTAAGAGTTTGAGGTTGCAGTGAGCTATGATCATGCCACTGCATTCCAGCCTGGGCAGCAGAGTGAGACCCTGTCTCTAAAAAAATTATTTTTAATAAAAAATAAAGGGAAATGAGAAAATATTTGGGGCTGAAAGTAAAAGCTCATGTATCAAAAGCAGTACTTAGGTGGAATTTTATAGTATTATAATCTTATAAGGTGGGGCACAGTGGCTCACGCTGGTAATGCCAACACTGTAGGAAGTCGAGACAGGTGGATTGCTTGAAATCAGGAGTTCGGGACCAGCTTTGACAACATGGCAAAACCCTGTTTCTATAAAAAATACAGAAAATTAGCTGAGTATGGTGGCACGTGCCTGTAGTCCCAGCTACTTGATGGGGGCTGAGGCAGGAGGATCACTTGAGCCCAGGATTTCAAGGCTGCAGTGAGCCGAGATCACACCACTGCACTCCACTCCAGCCTGGGACAAAGTGAGACCCTGTCCCCCCACACCCCCGCAAAAAAAAAGCTTATAAGAAGAAAGGTCTCAGATTAGTGTCCTCAGCTTTCATCTTAAGAAACCAAAACAGAAAAAGAGCAAATGAAATTCAAAATAAGCAGAAGAAAGAAAATAAGAAATATTAAAGCAGAAATCAATAAACTAGATTTTGAAAAGTAGAGAAAATCAATGAAAGAAAATGCTGTTTCATTGAGAATATTAATAAAATTGATTAACCTCTTGACAGAAAACAAAGAAGAGGAGGAAAAAGAGAGGAGATACAATTTACCAATATCGGAATGAGAGAGGTGACATCACTACAAATCCTACAGATATTAATGGATAATAAGGAAACATTATAGCTTTTCTCCAATAATTCCATCAACTTATTAATAGATGAAATGAACAAATTCCTTGAAAGACACAAGCTACCAAAGTTCACTGAAGAGGTGGTAGAGAATGTAAAAGCCCAGATCTATTATAGACAGTCTCAAAAGTTAGAAGAGAACTTCCCTAGCCTGATAAAGGGAATCTATGCAAAACGTGCACCTAACATCATATTTAGTGGTAAAGCAAATAGTAATATAATCGATTTTTTTTTTTTTTTGAGACAGAGTCTTGCTCTTTCACCCAGGCTGGAGTGCAGGGGCGCGATCTTGGCCCACTGCAACCTCCACCTCCCGGGTCCAGGCGATCTTCCTGCCCCAGCCTCCTCAGTAGCTGGGATTACAGGCACATGCCACCACACCCTGCTAATTTTTGTATTTTTAGTAGAGACAGGGTTTCACCATGTTGGTCAGGCTGGTCTTGAACTCCTGACGTCGTGATCCACCCACCTTGGCCTCCCAAAGTGCTGGGATTACAGGCATAAGCCACTGCGCCCAGCTTTTTTTTTTTTTTTTTTTTTTTTTTGAGATGGAGTCTTGCTCTGTCGCCCAAGCTAGAGTGCTGTGGCGTGATCTTGGCTCACTGCAACCTCCAACTCCTGGTTCAAGCAATTCTCCTGCCTCAGCCTCCTGAGTAGCTGGGATTACAGGTGCCCACCACCAGGCCCGGCTAATTTTTTTATTTTTAGTAGAGAATGGGTTTCACCATGTTGGACCAGGCTGGTCTTGAACTCCTGGCCTCAGGTGATCCGCCCACCTTGGGATCACCAAGTGTTGGGATTACAGGCGTGAGCCACTGTGCCCGGCCTAGACTTTAAACTTATTTGTGTAATTACTTCAAGTATAGATTACTCCAATTTAACACAAAGATTGTGAAACTAGATGAAGAATAAACATATTCAAAATGATTATTAAATGTTTTAATTGGTGACAGAGTTTTTCATAGCCTTTTATCATCTCAGTGCATCATGTTTTATTTGTAGGTAGCCACAGAGAAACAGCTACATTTATAAGAACACCATGAAGAATAATTAAAATGTTCTTTTTTTTTTTTTTTTTTTTGAGACAGAGTCTTGCTTTGTCACCCAGGCTAGAGTGCAGTGGCAAGATCTTGGCTCACTGCAACCTCTACCTCCTGGGCTCAAGTGATTCTCCTGCCTCAGCCTCCCTAGTAGCTGAGATTACAGGCGTGGACCACTACACCTGGCTAATTTTTTGTATTTTTAGTAGAGATGGGGTTTCACCATGTTGGCCAGGCCTGTCTTGAACTCCTGACCTCAGGTGATCCACCTGCCTTGGCCTCCCAAAGTGTTGGGATTACAGGTGTGAGTGACCACGCCTGGCCTAAAACATTCTTTTATCCCTGACTTCAGCTGAGTTTAGTTTGAAATGAGGCTCTTTATTTGGGGTGATTGGGCTTTGCAGGAGGGTTGGTGGGTGGCCTATAATTCCCCCCAATATTGTATGTAAGATATTACATGTTTGTATACAGTTTTTCAGGAGAGAGTCCGTAGCTTTCATCAGTCTCTCATGACCAAAAACTATTTAAGAATCATGGCTTGCAGAATGAAAGAATCGAGTGCCATGTTAAGTATCTAATTTCTCAATAATACTTCCCTGAAACTAATTTCTAGAGAATAATTCAAATGACTTGATCTAAATATGTGTGCATGAGTCATCAAAGCAGCCTGGAGTAACATATTAAAAGTTATCCCAAGGGTTTGTCTGGTTCAAATTCTGATGAAAGCCCTATATTTCTTATCCTGGACTGGGTTTCTCATAGTATGATTCCCAGATCAGCAGCAGCATCAGCATCACCTAGGAACTTGTTAGAAATACAAATTCTCAGGCCGGCCCCAGGCCATACCTACTGAGTTACAAATTGGAGATGGGACCAGGAATCGATGTTTTCTAAGGAGCTTTCCAGGTGATTCTGGTGTGCACTGAAGTTTGATAACCACTGGGTTAGGCTATAATTAGAAAATCCTGTTCTCCGCCCCTGCTCCCAAGCCAGGTTTAGAACAGTTTGTTAAGCAAGTATCTGCAGAAAGACCAGTCTAATGTTGACAGCTTCTATTTTCCATCTTTATGGAAAAATCGTAAAGCCTCAAAAACCCAAATCACCCTCACATAAGTGTCTTGGGTTGCACAGCAACACCAAACAACAGTTTAGAGTAATCCAATGTCCAGCTGAAATTGGAATTTAGAGACACAGCATGTGAGTTCACTCACAAAAATTTTTACCAGGAGGCTTTTTGGGATGAGCCCAGTAATTCCAAGGGCCTTGGCTCTCAGCCTCCTTTGAGGCATATAACACAGTCTTTTGAACAGACTGACCCTCAGTAATGAGGTTTCATTACCCTCTTCCAGCCATGTGGCACCCTCACAAACATCCTTTAACAGAGTGCTCAGTATCACCATGCTTCGTTTGCAAAGTAACTTAATGAATTCACTCAGCCTATATTCTTAGTACCCAGTGGTAGGGATCTCAGCTGTAGCAGCATAAAACTTGAACCATCCAAAACCAGTCTCTGAAACCTTCAAGTGTTTATTCTGTCTACTCCTGCTGTTGCTTGAAGCTTGATTTGTTGTTACACCTTACTGTTTTGCTGATGAGAAATAGCACAGGGTACTTCTCAGTGGTTCTCATTAAAGGAGGGCAGCCAAGTGGAATTCATTCTTGGCTCTTAATAGTTTTCAAATGAGAATTTTATTGCATATTAATGAGCACTAATTGACATTTGTGACTGGTTTTTATGGAAATCATGCATGTATAATTTGCATAATAGTACCTAAGTGCTTTTAGGTAACAGTGCAACTCTGGGAAGTTGGTGAAGGTTTTTGTATGGTGCTTATTAAAAAAGTTCCCAAACCCCAGCCCCGAGAATAGTATAGAATATTAACAGGTCTCTGGGATCCAAATATAAGGCAGTAGTAGTGACTCAGTTCCTGTAGTTGTACCAGCTTGTACCTGAGAGTCAGAAAATGCATCAGGGCAGGTCTCTAAAAGCAGGAAGCGCTCCCACAGTAGCCAGGGAGGATGTTCCAGCCCTCCCTCTACCTTCATGTGTCAACCCTCCTGCTTCTCCTAAGTCATGAGTATCTAGACAGTGCTGAGGATTGTTCCAAGGACTCCTACACCGTAAAATGTTTTCTAAACATCACTTGGTTGATATCAACAAACATGGATTGATCACCTACTATGTGCCAGGCACTGTGCTAGATGCCAGAGTAAGCCCATGTTGGCTTGCTGCCTGCTGCATCCCTATCTCTTAGCACGAGGCAACAGTTATCCATCAATGTTTATTGAATTAATGAACATGCTGTCTGCCCTCAGGGATCTGAGGATTCATTATTCTTACAAAATCTGACGTTAAATACAGTATAAAATTTGTTGCTCTTCATGTTATAAATATTAATTATTCAGAACTTGGAATTCTGTTAGGAAATTTAGAGAAACAAGATAATCTTGGTTTTATGTGCCCCAAGTTTTCTGTATATCAAATGACCCTTTTAAATTTTGTGAAAATGAAAGAAGCCAATATTTACTGAAGATCTAGTATGTATCAGTTACTTTTGCACACATCCTATACATCCTATGATTTAAGCATCAACAAAACCTATGAGGTGTAGATAGTATTATCTGTGTTTAATTGAGCAAGCAGCTAAGAACTGGAGAAGTGACTAACCTAAGGCATCACAGATAGAAAATTGTGGAACTGGGACTTAAATTTAGCCTAGGCTGTGTCTGTTGCACTGCCGCTTATTACATTAAATGATCCTAGGATATGTTAAGCAAAGCCAAACTCTGAAGTATTGTACTAGTGATACGGCTCTGATGACTGGAGGAACACTGGGGTTCTTGGTCTCATGCTGGTTTGGATAAAATGACATGGACACACGTGGAGTGGTTTTAGGGAGGGAAAAGTTTAATAGGCAGGAAAGCAGGAAGGAAGAAGAAAACAGCTCCCCGGTACGGGGAGAGACGTGGGGGGATTCAAACAAAGAGAAAACCTCGTGTGCGGCAGAAAAGTGGCTGCTTATATGAGGATGCAGGAGGAGGTGGTGTCTGATTTGCATAGGGCTCAGGGGATTGGTTTGACCAGTCATGTCATTCCTGCAGCCTGTGAAAAAACTGACCCTCCCACTCTAGCTTTTTAATATGCAAATGCAGGGCGCCATTATGTTTTACACACATGGGGACATGTGGGGGTGGCCATGTTGCCAGGCACATGTAGGGGCAAGGGCAAGAAGATGGCAGGAATCACCATGTTTGGATGGACCCAGTTTCTAATGGCTGGCATTTGCATATCAAAGCTTGCTGGCCCGGCTCAGAGCCGGGGCTTTCCTGCTAGACAAGAAACGTTTCTGGAGCTGCTTTAAAAGAAATAAAAACTCCCCAAGGACCCCTTTTCCTCTCTATCTGCCTAAAATAATTTCTTAATAACTCCTGTAACACTAGGATGGAGGGATGAATTGGTCCAGGGGTCTTGGTGTGTGCCCTGCATTCAGTTGACCTACTGTTTACAATATACCTACTGTTTACAACACTATTTTCTAGATCTTGTGGGGAACCCAAACCAAGAGCCAGTCTGGCTCACCTATAATTCCACCAAGCAGCCAGAAAAGTATAAACGCTGTACAGCAAAGGGATAAATCAAGGTTTAGTAGAAGAAAAGCTTTATAAGTAATGTGGAACTAAAAGGTTGAATATAGTTTTCAATAATGTTGAGCATAAATGTTCTCCAGATTGTGGAAAGATCACTAACTGTTGGCTGGGAAGGGTAGGAGAGGAGAGAGTTTGAAACACAGAGAATAGGAAGGAGTGGTGATGTAGTCCAATAACTCACCCAGAACCCATGGACGTGAAAGCTTTGTTTGCTCTCAGATCCATACTAGACTAAAGGAGTGAATCAGGTCTGCTCCCCTGCACCCCACCCTGCTCACCTTCCACACCTGCCAAGGGCCACCCAGCAATTCCATTCTGCTTGTCAAATCCCCTAAGGAGTATATGTCTGGAACAGCCACCACTCCTCCCCCTGCTCTTCCCTCTGGTATGTCAGGATTCCCTGCACAACCGTGCTCCAGGGTCCTTGGGATGGTTATTCAGAAACCAGAGAAGTATGTAGAAAACTTAATCGGAGGCACTTAAAGGTTTTAAAAGGGAATTTTAAAAACCATCTTTCCCTCTTTTATAAGGCAGTCTGAGTGTTTGAGAAGCAAATTAATTGAGTCCACTTTACAGTGTTGGGGCAAAAGCTTGCAAGTTCCAACATTTACACACTAACAGAAAATTCTTTTCCCTTCCACTGTGCTCCTTTTCTTTCTTGGGCCTGCTCCACAGACTTCTAACCACAGTCCTAAATTGGTACCCCATGACCCTGTGTGCTTCGATTGCCTACACTGGTTTCAGACCCACGCTGTGGATTCAAATCAAACCTGCCTTTCTCCCTGTTACTATGTCCACCCAGCACCCTCCTTGCACACACAATCTTTCTCTTCTTTCCTCCATGTGCAGGCCTTTACCACAGCTGTCCCAAATGTGTGAAAGGCCAACCATAACTCTTCCTTTAAAGGTCCTTTAGAGCAGTATGGAAAGAGTGCTGAACTTGGAAGACCTGGATTCTCTTTCTATACTCATTATGTGATCCTGAGCCCCTCACTTAACCTTGTAGGGCACTTACAAAATAAAGAGATGGAGTTCATGATATCTTAAGGTCATTTTCCATGTCCAACATTCTGTGACTCTTCATCTTTCCCTGACTCAACATTCTGTTCCTATATAGTCAACACCTTCCCACCTTAATCTCATGCTCATGCCCTCTTAGAAAGTCTTTACAACTGTTGAGGGTGCAGTGGCTCATGCCTGTAATCCCAGTACTTTGGGAGGCCAGAGTGGGCAGATTGCTTGAGCTCAGGAGTTTGGGACCAGCCTGCACAACATGGTGAAACCCCGTCTTTACTAAAAATACAAAAAAAAAAAAAAAGCCAGATGTGGTGGTGTTTGCCTGTGGTCCCAGCTACTCAGGAGGCTGAAATGGGAGGATCACTTGAACCCAGGAGGCAGAGGTTGCAGTGAGCTGAGATCATGTCATTGCATTCCAGCCTGGGTGACAGAGAGAGACCCTGTCTCAATTTAAAAAAAAAAAAAAGAAAGAAAGCGGCGGGGCGCGGTGGCTTACACCTGCAATCCCAGCACTTTGGGAGGCCGAGGCAGGTGGATCATCTGAGGTCAGGGGTTCGAGACCAGCCTGGCCAGCATGAAGAAACTCTGTCTCTACTAAAAATACAAAAATTAGCCGGGCATGGTGGTGGGCACCTATAATTCCAGCTACTCAGGAGGCTGAGGAAGGAGAATCACTTGAACCGAACCCGGGAGGTGGAGGTTGCAGTGAGCTGAGATCGTACTATTGCACTCCAGCCTGGGCAACAAGAGTGAAACTCCATCTCAAAAAAAAAAAAAAAAAAAAAAAAAAGAAAGTATTTGCATCTGTGAACTGTCTTCTGTGTTGAGGATGTTTGTGGCAGAAGGAGATAGACGTAGGCTCTGTCTACGTCTGCCTGGTGCCTCCACAAGGAGCAGTGTATGCTCAGAGAATAGAAGTGAATTTTACTATTAGTATAGGTGACCCATATTGAAAATGTTTGTAAATCTGCTACCAGAACAACACAGTCATTCAAAGACAATTAAAAATGCATTTTATACTTCCTGCTATTTATAATTATTCATGGATCTGCTGCCTACAGTCAGGTAGTAAAAGGAGAGCCAGAAGGAATCATAGTGAACATCTCATACAATGCTATCCTTGTTGTTGGTTTGAACATATGCATTTTCGCGTGAATTTGCGTGTAGGTCTCTTTTATTTCTCTTATTGCATAACCTGAGGCTGAAATACTTCAAGTAATGTATCTATTTGCTCATATTGGGTAGAAACATCCCTATTATTCCAATTTTCCCTTTTCCTGCTTAAAACATATAGTGAAATGAAAGATGCAGAGATAAGGAAATCAGGGAAAAGAAAAATAGTCATAGGATACTAAAATGAGCCACAGATACCTGAAACTGCATAGTTGCTATAAATGAGCCATAAATTTGATTCTGAGCTTTCCAGTGGTCCCAAAAAGGTAAACATAATAGTATTTATTCCACGACATAAAAATGTATTTGTATTTCTCTGTGTTCAAGAGGAAGAGAAATTTGTACTATGGGTCCTCATGAAGGAGCCACTAAGTCAGTGTTGTAGACCACACATTCAACGATATCGTATTAATACCCATGATGATAAATTCATTCATTCAATAAGCATTTATTGATTACTTACTTTGTGCTGTATATGTTTCAGTGTATTGCAGTAATTATTCTTTTTGATGCTCAGATTATCCTATTGTGGGTCAGTAGGAGCCCGTTGACTCATGTCCTTTTGACATTATTCTGTAGTTTTTGATACTTTTTTTCCTAGCATGATGAGATGTTCCAGGCTTGTGTCATATATTTCTTGTTCCATAACTCAAATTGACCATTTTGTTAATGAAACTTGATTTTTTTCAGTGAAAAGTGGTTTTATAGAACACAATCTGGGCACTTGAAGTGTTTATTGTTACTGGGTTGTCATTACTTACAAGACTCAGTTAACAAATTAGGAAAAAGATTGATTTAGAAAGAAAATAAATCCTGAGTTCATATTGTTATTTCCAATTTAAAGATTAAAGGGTTTTCATATAACTTATTTTATATGTGTATGTCTTTTCTCTTACTTTGAAATCTTGGTTTCCAATAACATGAACATAATTACTTCCTTTATCCTAATAGGTACGTATATGTGTATATGTCTATGTATGTATGTATGTAGGTATGTATGTGTGTATGTTTCTATCTATAAAACAGGAAAAATACCCACCTAATGGAGCTTAAGATTTCTTTATGAGTATTTTTTGTCCTTAGGGTATTTAATCAAATTACTGTTACTTAAAATAATGTTTCTCTATGTGGTTATGCCATCAACTTCATATACAATTATTTTATTTCAATTTGTCTTCGATTTTTAAGGATGGTTTTCTTCTTCTGATTTAATTTTGTTTTTAAATTATGTAAAATATTTTCTTGGTTTCAGAGTCAAATCTATGAACATTGAGAGGTCTATTTTGCCTCTCTGTCCCCTCCCCCTTATTATTTTACTCCCCTTATAGATAATGCTTTTATTTTTCCATTCCTTTTTTTTTTTTTTTTTTTTGGAGACAGGAGTCTCGTTCTGTCACCCAGGCAGGAGTACAGTGGTGTGATCTCGGCTCACTGTAACCTCCACCTCCCAGGTTCAAGCAATTATCCTGCCTCAGCCTCCTAAGTAGCTGGGACTACAGACATTGACCACCATGCCTGGCTAATTTTTGTATTTTTAGTAGAGACAGGGTTTCACCGTGTTGATCAGGCTGGTCTCAAACTCCTGACCTCAAGTTATCCGCCCGCCTTGGCCTCCCAAAGTGCCGGGATTACAGGTGTGAGCCACCGTGCCCAGCCTCTATTACTTTTTGAAAATAAGCCAATGACCTATATGTATCCTATCTCCTTTCTTACACAAAAGGTAGCAGGCCAGAGTTCAAGATTACAGTGAGCTGTCATCATGCCACTGCACTTTAGCCTGGGCAACAGAGTGAGACCTTATCTCTAAAGAAAAACAAACAATAAAAAATTTTAAAAATAATTTCTATGAATTAAAAATAATTTTAAACACAACTGCATATGAAGACAACAAAGGAAAACTCTCAGGAAGCACTGAAATATGAAAATCAAGTGAATTAGAGCAAATGAGGATGTGTATGGGAAGGTTCTGTAGAAGACAGATTGAGGCCCAAACAGAGAGAGCTCTAAATACATCATGAAGGTTACCAGAAATGTGAGAAATTCCTGAAGAAGAGGGAAGAAGCAAATCCTCTCCAAATTTAGTTCACTTAGTTGATAATCATTAGTTGACTCCCAGTAGAGTCAGTCTTTTATCATCAGTGCCACCACTGTTGTTCTCTGCATTAACAAAGGAGATATTAATCTGGAAAGCTGCAATCATTTTCACTGTAGAATCAGCCTTTTATTTTTTAGGGTTTTTTTATTTTTTATTTTTTAGGACACCTTCATTTAAAATCACTTCATATCTCCTCTGGCTTTTGCAAATGCTCTTTGGCTGATCTACTGTTTCCACCACTGTCCTCAACATTTTTTAGTATATTATTTAATTTATGTATGTGTTGGTGTCCACTGATTATTGTTTGCCTTCCCCTATTGGAACACAGATTCTATAAAAGTAGGGATCTTTATTTTGTTTACCACTGTATTCCAAGTGCCTAGAACAGTTCCTTTCACATTGTTGGTGCTCAAAAAGAAAAAAGTTAAATGAATGAATATCAGCAGCAAGAGCATTTTGAGGAGAAAGCAAAGGTGTAACTGTGGGGGTCTCCATTAATGTATATATATCATCCTCTTATACATTTGTCCCATCACCCCCTAGCCCTGGAACTCTCATTATTTTTTTTTCTGGTAATGCAGGCTCCAACTCAACTGGCAATGAGAATATGAACTGAGGCAACTGTTTTTGAAAAATGAAAGAATATAGGTGATATGGGTTTAAAGAATTCAGTATTTGTGTATTTTTCCAATAAGTACATGCTTATGAGCATAGCCTTACAAAATAACAAAAATAATTTTTTACATTTACTCACACACTTACCATTTCCAGCACTCTTCATTCCTTTGTATAGATCCAAATTTGTATCTGGCATCATTTTACTTCTGCCTAAAGAACTAACTCTAACATTTTTTTATAGTGCATGTCTCTCAGATTTTCTTTGTCTGAAAATTACTTTATTTTAACTCCATTTCTGAAATACCTTTTCAGTGGGTATTGTATTCTGGGCTGACTTTTTTTTTTCCCCAGTGCTTTAGAGCTGCCATTCCATTCTCTTCTGGCTTTCATTATTTTTGATGAAAAATCAGTTGTAAGTCTTACTCTTGTTCCTTTGTACATAATCTGACTGCTCCTTCTAAAATTTTATCTTTATTGCTGGTTTTTAGCCATTTCTGTGCCTTGTTTTGTTTTTGTTATTTAGTGTTTGTTCTGCTTGGGATTGGTTGAGCTTGGATCTGTAGGTTTATACTTTTCATCAAATGCGAAAAATTTTGGTCATTATTTTTCAAATATTTTTTCTACTCCTCCCTCCTCACTTTTTCCCCCTCAAACAGCAATTACATGTATGTTAGACAACTTGCTATTATTCTATAAGTCATTGAGACAATGTTCATTCTTTTTTATTTTTAATTTTTGTGGGTAAATAGGTGAATATATTTAGGGGTTCATGAGATGTTTTGATATAGGCATGCAATGTAAAATAAGCACATCATGGAGAATGGGGTATCTATTCCCTTAAGCATTTATTCTTTGAATTAAAAACAATCCACTTACACTCTTATCGCTTCTCAGCCTTTTGGGATAAGATCATGTGTAAAAACAATCTACTTACACTCTTCATTTTAAAATGTACAATTAAGTTATTATTGACTATAGTCACCCTGTTGTACTATCAAATAGTAAGTCTTACTCATTCTAACTAATTTTTTATAAACTTTAACTATACCCACTTCTCCTCCCACCTCCCACTCCCTTTCCAACCTATGGTAACCATCCTTCTATACTCTGTTCATGAGTTCACTTGTTTTGATTTTTAGATCCCACAAATAAATGAGAAGATGTGATGTTTGTCTTTCTGTGCTTGGCTTATTTCACTTAACGTAATGATCTCCAGTGCCATCCATGTTGTTGCTAATTACTGGACCTAATTCTTATACATGGATGAATAGTACATCATTGTGTAGATGTACCACATTTTCTTTATTCATTCATCTGTTGATGGAGACTTAGATTGCTTCCAAATCTTAGCTATAGTAAGCAATGCTGCAACAAACAGGAGTGCAGACATCTCTTTAATATACTGCTTTTCTTTCTTTTGGGTATATACCCAGCAATGGGATTGCCAGATCATACAGTAGCTCAATTTTTAGTTTTTTGAGGAACCTCCAAACTGTTCTCCATAATGGTTGCACTAATGTACATTCCCACCAACAGTGTACAAGGGTCCCTTTTTCTCCACATCCTCACCAGCATTTGTTATTGCCTGTCTTTTGGATATAAGCCATTTTAACTGGGGTGAGAAGATATTTTAGTTTTCGTCTGCATTTCCCTGATGATAAATGACGTTGAGCATCTTTTCATATACCTGTTTGCCATTTGTCTGTCTTTGTTGGAAAATTTTCTGTTAGCTCTTTTGCCCATTTTTTTAATCGGATTATTAAATTTTTTCCTATAGAGTTGTTTGAGCGCCTTATATATTCTGGTGATTAATCCTTTGTCAGATGGGTAGTTGGCAAATATTTTCTGTCATTCTGTGAGTTGTCTCTTGACTTTGTTGATTGTATCCTTTGATGTACAGAGGCTTTGTAACTTGATGTGATCCTATTTTTCCATTTTTGCTTTGGTCGCCTGTGCTTGTGGCGTATTGCTCAAGAAATGTTTGCCCAGACCAATGTCTAGAGACTTTCTTCAATGTTTTCCTGTAGTATTTTCATAGTTTGAGGTCTTAGATTTAAGTCTTTAATCCATTTTCATTTGATTTTTGTATATGGTGAGAGATGGGTGTCCAGTTTCATTCTTATGCATGTGGATATCCAGTTTTCCCAGTACCATTTATTGAAGATACCCTCTTTTTCCCAGTGTATGTTCTTGGCACCTTTGCCAAAAATGAGTTCACTGTAGTTTCTGGGTTCTCTCTTCTGTTCTATTGGTCTGAGTCTGTTTTTATGCCAGTACTATTCTGTTTTAGTTACAATCATTCTGTAGCATAATTTGAAGTCAGGTAATGTGATTCCTCCAGTTTTGTTCTTTTCACTCAGGATACCTTTAACTATTCTGGGTCTTTTGTGGTTCCACATAAATTTTAGGATTGTATTTTCTATTTCTGTGAAGAATGTCACTGGTATTTTGATAGGGATTGCATTGAATCTGTAGATTGCTTTGGGTAGTATGGACATTTTAACAACATTGATTCTTCTAATCCATGTATATGGGATATTTTTCCATTTTTGGTGTCTTCTTCAATTTTTGTAATCCGTGTTTTATAGTTTTCATTATACAGATCTTTCACTTCTTTGGTCAGGTTAATTCCTAGATATTTAATTTTATGTGTGGCTATTATAAATAGGATTACATTTTTATTTCTTTTTCACATAGTTCACTGTTGGCATGTAGAAATGCTACTGATTTTTTATAAACTTTTATGTTATGTTCAGGTGTATAGGTACAGGTTTGTTATATAGGTAAACTCATGTCATGGGGTTTGTTGTACAGATTATTTCATCACCCAGGTACTAAGCTAGTACCCATTAGTTATTTTTTCTGATCCTCTCCCTCTTCCCACTCTTCACCCTCAGTAGGCCCCAGTGTCTGTTGTTCCCCTCTGTGTGTCCATGTGTTCTAATCATTTAGATCCCACTTGTAAGTGAGAACATGCAGTATTTGGTTTTCTGTTCCTGCGTTACTTTTCTAAGGATAATGGCCTCCATCTCCATCCATGTTCCTGCAAAGGATATAATCTCATTCTTTTTATGGCTGCATAGTATTCCATGATGTATATGTACCACATTTTCTTTTTTTTTCCTTCAACTTTTATTTTAAGTTCAAGAGTACATGTACAAGATGTGCAAGTTTGTTACATAGGTAAATGTGTGCCGTGGTAGTTTACTGCACAGATCATCACATCGCCTAGGTATTAAGGCCAGCATCCATTAGCTATTCTTCCTGATGCTCTCCCTCCCTCACCACACCCCCTCCGACAAGACCCAGTATATGTTGTTGCCCCCTCACATGTGTCCATATGTTCTCATCATTCAGCTCCCACTTATAAGTGAGAACATGAAGTGTTTGGGTTTCTATTCCTGCATCAGTTTGCTGAGGATAATGGCTTCCAGCTCCATTCATGTCCCTGCAAGGAGCATGATCTCATTCCTTTTTATGGCTGCATAGTATTCCATGGTGTATATGTAACACATTTTCTTTATCTAGTATATCATTGATGAGCATTTAGGTTGATTCCATGTCTTTGCTATTGTGAATAGTGCTGCAGTGAACATATGTGTGCATGTATCTTTGTAACAGAATGATTTATATTCCTTTGGATATAGACCCAGTAATGGGATTGCTGGGTCAAATGGTATTTCTGCTTCTAGGTCTTTGAGGAATTGCCACACTATCTTCCACAATGATTGAACTAATTCATACTCACACCAGTAGTTCCTTTTTCTCCACAACATTGGCAGCTTCTGTTGTTTTTTTTTGACTTTTTAATAATAGCCATTCTGACTGGCATGAGATGGTATCTCATTGTGGTTTTGATTTGCATTTCTCTAATGATCAGTAATGTTGAGCTTTTTTTTTCACATGTTTGTTGGCCAGATGTATATCTTCTTTTGAGAAGTGTCTGTTCATGTCCTTTGCCCACTTTTTAATGGTGTTGTTTGTTTTTCTTGTAAATTGGTTTAAGTTCCTTGTAGACTCTGGTTATTAAACCTTTGTCAGATAGATAGATTGCAGAAATTTTTCTCCCATTCTTTAGGTTGTCTGTTTGCTCTAATAATAGCTTCTTTTGCTGTGCACAAGCTCTTAAGTTTAATTAGATTCCATTTGTCATTTTTGCTTTCATTGCAATCACTTTCGGCATTTTTGTCATGAAATCTTTTCCTGTGCTTATGTCCTGAATGGTTTTGCCTAGACTTTCTTCTAGAGTTTTTTTTTTATAGTTTTGGGTTTTACATTTAAGTCTTTAATCCATCTTCAGTTAATTTTTGTATGTGGTGTAAGGAAGGGGTCCAGTGTTAATTTTCTGCATTTGGCTAGCCAGTTCCCCTAGCGCCATTTATTAAATAGGGAATCCTTTCCCTATTGCTTGCTTTTGTCAAGCTTGTCAACAGTCAGATGGTGGTAGGTATGTGGTCTGATTTCTGAGCTCTCTATTTTGTTTCATTGGTTTATGTGTCTGCTTCTCTACAACTACCATGCTATTTGGGCTACTGTAGCCTTGTACTATAGTTTGAAGTTGGATAGTGTGATGCCTCAAGCTTTGTTCTTTTTGCTTAATATTGCCTTGGCTATTAGGGCTCTTTTTTGGTTCCATATGAATTTTAAAATGGTTTTCTTCTAATTCTGTGAAGGATGTCAATGGTAGTTTAATGGGAATAGCATTGAATCTATAAATTACTTTGGGCAATATGGCCATTTTCACGATATTGATTCTTCCTATCCATGAGGATGAAATGTTTTTCAGTTTGTTTGTGTCTTCTCTGATTTCTTTGAGCAGTGGTTTGTAGTTCTCCTTGAAGAGGTCCTTCACTTCCCTTATTAGCTGTATTCTTAGGTATTTTATTCTTTTTGTAGCAATTATGAATGGGAGTTCATTCACGATTTGGCTCTCTGCTTGCCTGTTGTTGGTGTATAGGAATGCTAGCAATTTTTGCACATTGATGTTTATATCCTTAGTGTTTGCTGAAGTTGCTTATCAGCTTAAGAAGCTTTTGGGCTGGGACAATGGGGTTTTCTAGATATAGGATCGTGTCATCTGCAAACAAAGATAATTTGTTCTTTGACTTCTTCTCTTCCTATTTGAATACCATTTATTTCTTTCTCTTGCCTGATTGCCCTGGCCAGAACTTCCAATACTATGTTGGATAGAAATAGTGAGATAGGGCATCCTTGTCTTGTGCCAGTTTTCAAGGGGAATGCTTCCAACTTTTGCCCATTCAGTATGATACTGGCTGAGGGACTGTCATAGATGGCTCTTATTATTTTGAAGTATGTTCCTTCAGTACCTAGTTTATTGAGAGTTTTTAACATGAAGGGATGTTGAATTTTATCGAAGGCCTTTTCTGGGCCTATTGAGATAATCATGTGGTTTTTGTCTTTTATTCTGTTTATGTGATGAATCACATTTATTGATTTGCATATGTTGAACCAAACTTGAATCTCAGGGATGAAGCCAACTTGATCGTAGTGGATACGCTTTTTGATGTGCTGCTGGATTTGGTTTGCCAGTATTTTATTGAGGATTTTTGCCTCAATGTTCATCAAGGATATTGGCCTGAAATTTTCTTTTTTTGTTGTTGTATCTCTGGCAGGTTTGGTATGAGGATGATACTGGCCTCAAGAATGAGTTAGGGAGAAGTCCTTCCTTTTCAATTTTTTGGAAAAGTTTCAGTAGAAATGGTACCAGCTTTTCTTTGTACCGCTGGTAGAATTCAGCTGTGAATCTGTCTGATCTTGACCTTTTTTTGGTTGGTAGGCTATTTGTTACTGCCTCAATTTCAATTTCAGAACGTGTCATTGGTGTATTCAGGGATTCAATTTCTTTCTGCTTCAGTCTTGAGAAGGTGTATGTGTCCAGGAATTTATCCATTTCTTCTAGATTCTCTAGTTTATGTGCATACAGGTGTGTGTAGTATTCTCTGATGGTTGTTTGTATTTCTGTGGGATCAGTGATGATATCCCACTTAACATTTCTGATTGTGTCTGTTTGATTCTTCTCTCTTTTGTTCTTTATTAGTCTAGTTAGTTGCCTATCTTTTTATTAATTTTAAATAAAACAGCTCCTGGATTCATTGATTTTTTGAAAGGCTTTTTGTGTCTATATTTTCATTTCAACTCTGATCTGATCTTGGTTATGTCTTGTCTTCTTCTAGCTTTGAAATTTGTTCGCTTTTGGTTCTGTCATTCTTTTAGTTGTGATATTAGGTTGTTAACTTGAGATCTTTCTAGCTTTTTGATGTGGGCATTTAGTGCTATAAATTTTCCTCTTAACACTGCTTCAGCTGCACCCCAGAGATTCTGGTATGTTGTCTCTTTGTTCTCATTAGTTTCAAGGAATTTCTTGATTTCTGCCTTAATTTTGTTATTTACCCAGGAGTCATTCAGGAGCAGGTTGTTCAATTTCCATGCAGTTGTGTGGTTTTGAGTGAATTTCTTAATCTTGAGTTCTAATTTGATTGTGCTGTTTTCAGAAAGACTGTTATGATTTCAATTCTTTTGCCTTTGCTGAAAAAGTGCCATGTGGTGATGAGAAGAATGTATATTCTGTTGTTTTTGGGTGGAGAGTTCTGTAGATATCTATCAGGTCCTCTTGATCCAGAGCTTAGTTCAGGTCCTGAATATCTTTGTTAATTTTCTGTCTCAGTGATATGTCTAATATTTTCAGTGGAGTGTCAAAGTATTTCACTATTATTGTGTGGGAGTCTAAGTCTCTTTGTAGGTCTCTAAGAACTTGCTTTATGAATCTGGGTGCTCCTGTATTGGGTGCATATATATTTAGGATAGTTAGCTCTGCTTGTTGAATTGAATGCTTTACCATTATGGAATGCCCTTCTTTGTCTTTTTTTTTTAATCTTTGTTGGTGTAAAGTCTGTTTTGTCAGAAACTAGGACTGCAACCCTTGCTTTTTTCTGTTTTCCATTTGCTTCATAAATTTTTCTCCATTCCCTTATTTTGAGCCTATGTGTGTCTTTGCACTTGAGATGGGTGTCTTGAAGACAGCGTACTGATGGCCCTTGGCTGTTTATCCAGCTTGCCATTCTTTGACTTTTAATTGGGGGCATTTAGCCCATTTATATTTAAGGTTAGTATTGTTATGTATGAATTTGATCCTGTCATCATGATGCTAGCTGGTTATTTTGCTGACTTGTTTTTGTGGTTGCTTCATAGTGTCACTGGTCTGTGTACTTTAGTATGTTTTTGTAGTAGCTGTAACAGTTTTTCCTTTCCATATTTAGTGCTTCCTTCAGGAGTGCTTGCAGGGCAGCCTGGTTGTGACAAATTCCCTCAGCATTTGCTTGTCTGAAAAGGATCTTATTTCTCCTTCACTTATGAAGCTTAGTTTGGCCCGATGTGAAATTCTGGATTGGAAATATTTTTCTTTAAGAGTGTTGAATATTGGTTTCCAGTCTCTTCTGGCTTGTAGAGTTTCTGCTGAGGAGTCCACTGTTTTCTGTTGGGCTTCCCTTTGTAGGTGACCTGGACTTTCTCTCTGGCTACCCTTAGCATTTTTTTTTTCATTTTCACCTTGGAGAATCTGATGATTATGTATCTTGGAGTTGATCTTCTTGTGGAGTATCTTACTGGGGTTCTCTGCATTTCCTGAATTTGAACTTTGGCCCATCTTGCTAGCTTGGAGAAGTTCTCCTTTATGCTATCCTGATGTATGTTTTCCAACTCAGTTCCATTCTGCCCCTCTCTTTCAGGTACCGCAGTCAAGTCATAGGTTTGGTCTCTTTACATAATCTCATATTTCTCTGAGGTTTTGTTCATTTCTTCTCTTTTTCTTTGTTTCTGTATTCTTGTCTGCCTGTCTATATGCAGAAAGATAGTGTTCAACCTCTGAAATTCTTTCCACTGCTTGGTCCATCCTATGGATACTTGTGATTGCATTGTGAAGTTCTTGTGTATTACAAGAACTTTATTTTTTTTATCTTTATCCAGTCTACCATTGATGGGCATTTAGGTTGATTCTATGTCTTTGTTATTGTGAATAGTGCTGCAATGAACATACTAGAATGATTCATGTTTATTTGGGTAAATGTGTGTTGATTTTGTATCCTGCAGTTTTATTGAATTTATCAGTTCTAATCATTTTTCTTGTGGAGTCTTTAGGTTTTTCCAAATATAAGATCATATTGTCTGCAAACAATGATAATTTGAGTTATTCCTTTCCAATTTGGATGCTTTTTATATCTTTCTCTTATCTAATTGCTCTAGCTAGGACTTCCAGTAGTATGTTGAATAACAGTGATGGCAGTGGGCATCCTTGTTGTGTTCCAGATTTTAGAGGAAAGGTTTTATCCTTCCCCTATGCCCCAGGTAGGTCCAGGAGTCAAGGACTAGAGTCCAAAACCTTAGAAGTCTACCTGGTATTCTATTATACTGTGGCTGAGCTGGCCCTCAGACCACAAGACACAGGCCTTCCCACTCTTCTCTCCCCTTTCCAAAGGCAGAGGAACTGCCTTTAGTAGAGACAGGGTTTCGCCATGTTGGCCACTGCCAACCCAGGCCATGAGGAGGACTGCCAGACTACTGCTGATGTTCCCTTAAGGCCCAAGTTCTCTTAAATCAGCTTGTCCTGAATGTTACCTAGCCTGAGACTCACACTTTAGGACAGTGGGCTCCCCTCTGGCCCAGGGAAAGTCCAGAAATGCTGCCCAAGGGTCAAGTCCTGTAATAAATGCTGCCCAAGGGTCAAGTCCTGTAATCAGAGACTCCAAGAGCCCTCTTGGTATTCTAACCCCCTGTATCTGTGGTGGTACCTAAGGTGCAAGACAAAGTTCCTTTTACATTTCCTTCTGCTTTTATCAGGCAGAAGTTTTGTCCTGCAGCCACCACAGCTGGTAATGTACTGAGTTCCACCTGAAGCCAGCAAGTCTCAGAGGCTCACCCAAGGCCCTCAACATAGTCCCTGGTTATTGCTGCTGGTTATTCAGAACCAAGGGCTCTTCACTTAGCAGGTGATAAATGCTGGCAGGGCTGGGTCCTTTCCTTCAATGCAGTGGGTTCCCTCTGGCCCAGGGTGTGTCTAGTAATGTCACCTGGTTTCTAGGGCCTAGAATGGAGGCCTCATGACTCTGACCAGTGCCCTATCCTGCTGTGGTTGTGCTGGTATCCTAGACGCAAGACAAAGGTCTCCCCACTTCTCCCTCTCCTATTCTCAAGTGGAAGGAAGGGGTCTCTTTTGGAGCTGTAAGCTGTGTAGCCTGGGGTAAGGGGAGGGGTGATGCCAATACTCTCTTGGCTGCCCCAGCTGGTGTCTCAGTAGGTTGCGTGCACTCCCAGTCTGCTGTCTCTGGGCCTAGTTCAGCACCAGGACTCACCTAAGAGTTGCAGTCCTTATGGCCTAGACTGCTTTTGAAGTTTACTTGGAGACAAAGAGCACTGTGGACCTCACTGGTGAGGTTTATAGGCACTCAAGTTTAGACCACTGGGATTGGTGATTCTTCTCTGGCTAGGGCTGTTTTAAATCCTCCCTCCGTTTGCACATTTCAGCTGAGTTTGATCTAGTTTTCCTTTCTGCTCTGATTTCTGGTTCTTATGAAGGTGTTTTTTTCTGTGTAGATAGCTGTTAACTTGGTGTCCTTGCAGAGGGAATGATCAGTGGAGCCTTCTATTTTGCCATCTTGATCCGCTGCCATATATCATTCTTATCAATCATTTTCTGTTTATGCACCTGAAAATACACTGGTATACAAAATTAAGATCCTTACTTTCACAGAATTTGTATTCTAATGGGGGAAGTCAAACAATAATCGGTGGACACCAATACATATATAAATTAAATAACACATTAAAAGGTGTTGAGGACATGCTGGGCATGGTGGCTCATACTTGTAATCCCAGCACTTTGGGAGGCCGAGGCGGGAGAATCACTTGAGGTCAGGAGTTTGAGACAAGGCTGGCCAACATGGTGAAACCCTGTCTCTACTAAAAATACAAAAATTAGCTGGGTATGGTGGCAGGTGCCTGTAATTCTAGCTACTAGGGAGGCTGAGGCAGGGGAATCGCTTGAAGCTGGGAGGCAGAGGTTGCAGTGAGCTGAGATCCCGCCACTACACTCCAGCCTGGACAACAGAGTGAGACTCTGTCTCAAAAAAAATAAATAAATAAAAATAAAAGCTGTTGAGGACAATGGAGGAAAAGGCAGATCAGAGAAAGAACATTTACAAAAGCCAGAGGGAGTGTGAAGCAATTTTAAATGAGGTCAGATTTTTGGATAATTTCTATTGCTATGTTTTTAAGTTAACCAATGTTTATTTTTGCAATGTCTGATCTGTTGCATTTTTATTTCAGATATTATATTGTTATCTCTAGAAGTTCCATTTAGATCTCCTTTTTATCTTTCAATTCTCTCCTCATTTTGTTCATATTTTGCTTTATATCCTAGAGCATATTTATAATAGTTGTTTTAAGGTTCTTGTGTGATAGTTATATCATTTCTGTTATTTCTGTGTCTGATATTATTTATTTTTTAAAACTTTATGGTTATAGGTCATATTTTTTCATTTCTTTGAATGCCTGGTGATTATTTTGAATTTTACATTGTTGAGCACTGGATCTTGTTATATTCCTTTTAAGAGCATTGAGTTGTGTTCTGGAATGCAATTGAGTTTTTACAGATCACTTTGATCCATTTGAGACTTTCCTTTAGGGTATATCCAGAGTAACATCTAGTTTAGAGTTAATTTGTTTTTACTACTAAGATGTAGCTTTTCTGAGGATTTTATCCAATGTCCTGTGTATTTTGGGGTCTCTCCACACTGGCTGATGGAAACACAGGGTAGTCTCAGCCCTGTGTGAGCTCTAGGAATTACTCAGCTATTGCCTATCAGTTTTTTTTCTTCAACTCCAAGTAGTTTCTTCCAGCTCATATCCAAATCATACTTAGAAGAAGACTGGGGGGGATCCTCTGCAGATTTCCAAAGTGCTCTCCCCACTCTCTGTATCTCCCTCTTCTTCATTACTCTGTCCCACAAATTCTAACCACCTCAACATCCTCAAATTCCAATCCATTCCCCTTACCTCAGGTAGAATTCTAGGTTCTGATTGGTTTTCCCTCCACATGCTGTGACCTGGAAATGACCTCCAGGCAGTATCTCTTAGGAACCCCAGTTGTGTGGCATCTGTTGTACAATGCCTGAAAATGATTGTTTCATGTGTTTTGTCTGGTTTTCAACTTGTTCACAGAAAAAAGCAATTCACACAGCAGTTAATTCTTCACAGACAGAAGCAGAAGTTCTACCAACTGCAAAACAACCAAAACAACTTGTTAAAAGACAGTATTTGTATGACTGGTCATAAATTATGTATAGAAGAATAGAGATTTTGTGAGAAAGATATGGGCCTGTACAGAGGGGTGAACTTGCAAATGACCGTCTTGCACTTGGGGATAGTGTCTGTTTTCCTTATCCTAATCACTGGGAGGGATTCTGTAATCTCTGTCAAATAAATTGCAAACACTACCACACATGGCCTTGGGTCTACTACTGTCTATGACATAAACAGTTTCTCCCTAGAGACTTAGTTGTGAGGGTACAGGGGGAAGGTAGCTTTTGGAGGGGCCTGGAAGACCCTTCCCTTTGTGCCTTCGATTCTGTATATATCTTGTGGTCAGATGTCTTACCATTACCCTCTCTGATAACTCCCCACCCACTTTCCCAATCACTAAACACTTTTTGAAACCATTCAACTCTTTCCTTTCAATGATTGAGCCCTTCATTGTTTCATCAGCTCCTCTTGTGTGAATCTCTGTGAATGTGTGCCAAGTTTGCAGTTTAATGCCTGTCCCATGTAGGAGCCCAATATCACAGTATATAAAGTTTCTACACTGGATATCCATGGACTGAAGAGGGGCCTAGCATTCAGGGTTCCACGCCAGTGAGTTTAGCTTATCCAAGGGTACCTCTAGAATGTGCTCAGAAATTTATTCCAAGTCAGAGTTGCATCCCCCAGGACTTTAGGCTCAGATGGACAACCCCATCATATTTACAGAATCCCTCAAAGATAATTTAAGTTTAAGATTGTCAGCCCACCTGGGGTGCACAGTGTTGACCAGGGTTTCTCAACCTTAGCACTGTTGACATTTGGGGCCAGATAATTCTTTGTTGTTCAGACCATCCTGTGAATTATAGTATGTTTAGCAGCATCCTTGGCATCTACCTACTAGATGTGAATAGCATCCTTCTCTTAATTTTGACAACCACAGATGTCTCCAGAATTGCCAAATGTCCCCTAAAGGTGCAAAATTGCATAGTTGAGAACTACTGGTAAAGAGGCACTATGGCATGCCAAGCTCTAGGGAGCCCACAGAAGTGCACCTCTGGGAACTAAAGCTGAAGAAACCCAAGAGGCCCCTTGGTATCTTCTTGGAAGAAGTTAGTCCAGAGTGTCTGCACCATGTGGAGTGTATACTGGGATGACATTGACCTTGGAATGTAAACTCTTGGGATTCTTGCCTCTGCAGATTTGGAGCAGGGTTTTCTTCTTCTCTGCTTTTCAGTTTACTTATTTGAAAATGAGGAATGGTGTTTACATCACAAAACACTGTAGTGAGGACAAAATGAGGTTTTATGTATATATACACCCATACATATACATATACACTTCTTCCAAATGATATAATAATATATAAACATTGAATGAATAATGGTTCAAATATAAGTGTACTTATTTGCCGCTATGATTAAAAGGGCAATATAGGAAAAATACATTTTCTTCTAATCCATCATGTTGTAATAGTCCTCCCTGTGGTTTGCAGTATGGTTCTGTGCTAGAAGGCACAATAGGAAATCTCTAACTTTAAAAAAAAAGAAAAGAAAAAATATCTTTCTAGCAATTAAAATCTCAACTAAATTAGAATGCAAATAGGTTTTTATATTTGCTTCTTAATTTTGCATTCAATAATCTGACTAGAATATGCAATAATTTAAATGCCTTGATGGGAGATAGTGGCTTTTAGTTCTCTTGGGATTTCATTGTAATAAACCTGGTAAATAATTCAGGAACATATGAGAGGCCAATGAATGGTCAGCACCTGGTGCTATATTGTTTGTGCCTAAGCACACAGACTCCAAAGATGTCACTCTCCACCTGTCACTGTTGTTCTGGCTTAAACATGGGCCCTGTGTTCAGTGGCTATTGAAATAATAGTAATGGATATTTTTGCCTTGTCCAATTTTCCTCCACAATCAAAGAAAACTGTGCTAAGCTCTTTAAAAAACACAAAGCAGAAGTGGCAGCCTCTTTTAGATTACCACTGGTAAAATTTCAAATCTATTTTCTCTATTAAGGGATTGATTGCTTTAAAGAATTAGGGATATGGCTATCTTTTCTACTGGTGCTAATTTGAGCCTTTTTGCCTTTCTGTCTTTGTTCCACAAGGCTGAGCTTCTCTTTAGATCACATTATTCATATTGCAAGGATCTTCTGAGAGAAATAACACCATCCTCTGGCCAGCTACTCACTCTGCAGGAGTTCCTAGAGCTCCCCAGTTTCTTTCCCTATTGCCTGAGTAGTCTATCTCACGCCTGTTAGTCTCACAGTTTAAATACAAACACACAAAGACTCTTGCAGGCAGCTTGGGTACCTTTCTTTGACCCCAGCCGACTGGACATAGAGAACAAGAGCTAGAGAGAACAAGAGCTAGAGTGACCCACAGATCATGTGTGGAGACAGCGTGGGGCACCTGAGCCCAGCACCATCCAGGATCAGACAGAACTTAAGCCATGAGCTGCATAGAAAGATCTTGGGAGGGCACTGGGTTTCCCAGTATGGAAAAAAGAAAAATGTGGCTCACAAGTCTAAGCTAAGGTCTTTACAGTACTGGGCCATAAAAAGGATCTGAAAAGAAACTGCAGAAAATGTTAGATATGCTTTATCTTTGTTTTAAAAATATTATTTACTATAATGGCTTAAAATATGTTGATTTAAATATATGATATTTGATACCTTTGTAATATATATAATAGTGTATAAAATATAACTATATAAGTAAAATAGATGATATTTTAAAACCTCTGTAATAAACCGTTTACGTGTGTGTATGTGTGTGTGTGTGTGTGTGTGTACATGCCTTTGTTTAACAGGTTTAATTGCTTTCCTTTCTTCAGGAACCAGAGTGAGGGTACTCGAACAGTGACTGCCATCTGGTGGTTAACCAGAATCATCACCTTGTGTAGCCTGATGGTTACTAAGATGTCCACTCTTGACTCACATGGCATGCACTCGCAGCAGGGGACCAGTTGAAGGATGTCTGATTTTGGAGGGTGACCAGTTGAAGGATGTCTGATGAAGGAGCCTAGCGAAATAACCCTTTGCTTCTACCTGAATGGGTTGTTCACTCTGGATTCTGAGCCTGCAGCCAGCTCCAAAATGGGGCCTCTGAAGAAAAGATTTGAGTTGCTCTTGTGTCTTAGTCAAAGATCTACATCCCTACCAGTGGGTAACCAAGACTGTGAATAAGCACACACCAACAGGGGCATGTGGTGACATGGAGCCTGAAATAAACTGCTCTGAATTGTGTGACAGCTTTCCTGGCCAGGAGCTGGATCGGAGACCCCTTCATGATCTCTGCAAGACAACAATTGTAAGTGAGCAGCCACAGGATGCCAGGGCTGCTCAGATGTATGTGGTGGTGGTGGTGTTGGGGAGGAGGAGGTGGAGGGAAAGGGGGATGAGGAAGGGGAGGAGTGGGAGGAGAAACTGCTCATGCAGGATACATATTTCCCAGCACTTGGTGACGATGGGGCAGTTTGTTTTTGACCTATAGAAGATCCTTCATTCCTAACAGCTCCTCCTTATTCTGTCCTCAGACATCTTCCCACCACAGCAGTAAGACCATCTCTTCATTATCTCCTGTCCTCTTGGGTATTGTTTGGACTTTTCTCAGCTGTGGACTTCTGCTGATACTTTTCTTTCTTGCCTTTACAATTCGCTGCAGGAAGAACAGGTAAGCAGCCCAGTTTCTCATCACACATAGCTCAATCATGAAACCCCAAATGTTAGTATCTTTTGGCAGCACAAGCCACTATCTGGTCTCCCACTACAGGATTAAACCACATGAGACATTCCCTCTGAAATAGTCTACCTGTTGAGAAGGGGAAAGATCTAGGTCGGTATTGTGCTAACTACTGCAAGGGTATCCAAAGAAGAGAATGAAGAGTCTCTATAATGGAGGTACAATCCTGAGAAGATGAGGTATCTGTATTTAAAATGAAGACCATGTAGAGGATTCCAAAACAACACAAAAACTTGAGGACAGCACAGCAGAACCAGTCTGGGTGAGTTAGGGTTTCTGCAAAAGCAGTGAAGCACTGCTACCTGGCTATTTGCTAGATAATTCTGGCTGACTAGAAAGTCACCAGCTCATCAGGGTAAGTATGGCTCCCAGGATTCGCAAAAGAAGCAAAATGGTGACTTTTTTCTGAAGGGGTTTATAGCACCTTGCCTTGGATGCAATTTCATCCTTCCTCAGGGCCCATCCCATCTCTCCCACCCCAACACTGCACCCTCATCCTACCACAGCTGTCCCAGGGTGCCTCATGAGAAGCCCTGCTCCAGCCCTCTCCTTAGCCCACAGCTGACTTCTAGATGGAGCCCACAATCAGAAATTAACAACTTCCTCAAACCAGCCAAACTCGTCCAGCCCCACTCCAGCCTTACACTGTGTGGTGACCAAGCATGTCGTGCTCCATTGCCTGTGGATTTGACACTCAGATGAGAATTGGTCGGTTGCATTTTGGGATGCTGTTTTACCATGTTAGGCATGGAGGACATGGAATTGTTAAGCAGCAGTGATTGGTTGTTGGGTCAGCCTCAGCATGGTGGTGATATGTGGCACTCCAACTAGAGTATACCCCAGAGACTGCCTCAGCCACTTTTCATTCTGTTCCTCAAGCACACTACGCTGACTCCCATCTCAAGGCTTTTGTACTTACTGTTCCTGTACTGTTCCCTCTGCCTGGAAGTCCTCCTCAGATAGTCCCATGACTAGTTCCTTCTCATCTTATAGGTCTTGGCTCCAGTGTCACCTCTTCAGAGATGCCTTCCCTGATCATCCTATCTAAAGTAGCATCCCTACCCATGATCACCCCCTCATCTCATTCCATATCCTATCAGCCTGTTTTATGTTCCTTATAGCAAGCATAGTCTGCTATTACCATATTTGTTGATTTACCTGTTGATTGTCTGTATCCCCTACCAGAATGGAATTATGTGAACACAGGGACTTTGCCTGTCCTCTTGTGCCCACCACTGTGTCTGCAGCATTTAGAACAGACTCTGGGATATAATAGGTGCTCAGTAAATATGCATCCAGTGATCCTGGGAGGAAAGAGATTTAAATCCCAACGGTGGCTGCTGCCAACAAAATGACTGGGAAAATCATGCATTTCAAGGTTAGAGAACTATGGAGTACAGTCTTTTCAGCTGTAACATGTTTCTATAATGCAAAGTAATACTCAATTGGTATTACCCAGTTGGTAATAAGAAAATTATGTCATTGATTCATATGTTACTTTTCCCCCAGCAAATCAATAATTTAAACATTCAGTGGCAAGCTTTCTCACAGCTAGTAAAGGAAGCTTTAAGCTTGGCAGTTCCTTCCCTTGGGGCAAGTAGTGTCTGGCTTAATGGCTTAAGAACTTGTGTCTTCCCTACAAGATGAGGCTGTAGGAGTAGATGAAGAAGTGGAGAAGACATTTGCCTTATGTGTAAAAACTTCAGTTGATTGTTAAAGCACAGATCCAGAGCAGATTTTTAATTTTTTGACAATGTTATCTATTGGAGATGAATGCCCCTGAGGACCTGTGTCTTGAGATTTAAGACTGTAGAAGTTGACTTTGATCCTGGGTACAAATGCTAGTGGACATTTACTGGGTGGTAGTGTTTTAGTTGGAACAATTAATATTTTATTAATACTCTTGTTACAAAGTTAACTGTTTTGAGTGTTATGACCCCATCCTATTTTCCCCACAGTCTATTATTTTTACATATAATTTTGCAGAATACAAGGTTTATCAAGTATTTATATATCCTGTTAAAACAGGAACACCTGTAAACAGCATTATACTAGAAACCCTTATATTTCTTTCACTCTATTAAATATTTTGCTGCCTGTTTTGTTTGCAGTGGGAGCATGACTTGGCATAAAGAATAAAATATTAAGAGGTATTGTGAATAGAAACACATTTTACAATTAAGTGGCTTACAAGGTCAGACAAGGAAAGATAAAATAACCCAGTTTCAAAAGTGTTTTATTGAACAATACATTTGTTAAAAGATGCAGCATCACAATCAGATGCTTTATTTCGTTACAATTCTGTGGTCTCTAAATTTGGGACTGTGTGTGTGAGTATTCATGTGTGTGTACATGCAAGAAAGGAGAGGAAGAAAAATATTTTAACACAATAAAAATAATACAAAAATGTTTAAATCCAGTTGCAGATATTGAATTTTTATAAAAATTTCAAAAACCAGTAAAGATAAAGAAAACTTAAACACTATCAACCAACTTGACCCAATTGACATTTATATTACCTTTCACCCAACAACAGCAGAATACATATTCTTTTGAAGTACACATGGAACATTTACCAAGATATATCATATTCTGGGCCATAGAAAAAGTCTCATTAAATTTAAAAGGATTCAAGCCGGGTGCAGTGGCTCATGCCTGTGATCCCAGCACTTTGAGAAGCTGAGGCGGATAGATCACCAGAGGTCAGGAGTTTGAGACCAGCCTAGCCAACATGGTGAAAACCCATCTCTACTAAAAATACGAAAATTAGATGGGTGTGGTGGCATGCACCTGTAGTCCCAGCTACTTGGGAGGCTGAGGCAGGAGAACCCGGGAGGCAGAGAGGTTGCAGTGAGCTGAGATCATGCCACTGCACTCCAGCCTGGGTAACAGAGCAAGACTCTGTCTCAAAAAAAAAAAAAAATTAAAGGATTCAAGTCATATAAACTATGTTTTCTGACAATGAAATTAAAATGGAAATCAATAACAGAAAGATCTCTGGAAAATCCTGAAATATTTAGAAACTACATAGAACACTTTAATCCATGGTAAAAAAAGAAATCAAAAGGAAAACTAGAAAATATTGACCAGAATTAAAATGAAAATACAACCTAGATTTGTTGGATGCCACTAAAGCAGTATTAGGGGGAAATCTAGAGCACTAAACCCCATATTAGAAAAGAAGAAATGTCTCAAATCCATGACCTCATCTTCCACCTTACAAACAGAAAAAAAGAGCAAATGAGACCCAAAGTAAGTAGAAGAAAGGAAATAATAAAGATCAGGTTAGAAAATAAAATAGGAAACAGAAAACAATAGGAAAAAAAAGTCAGTAAAGCCAAAAGCTATGAAGATAAGTAAAACTGATCAACCTCTAGCCAAAGTGATCAGAAAAAAAAGAAATAAGATACAATTACCCAAATAAGGAATGGGAGAGGTGACATCACTATAGATTCTGTAGATATGAGGGATAAGGTAATGTTGTAAACAACTATGGTAGATAGCCTCTAAGATGTTCTTCGATGATTCCCACCTCCTTGTAGTCACACTCCTATGAAGTCCTCTCTCCTTGAGTATGAGGTGAACTTACTAACTTGCTTTTTAGTGAGATGTCGCTTTTGGCATTAGTTCACAAAAACTGTGGCTTCCACCTTAGATCTCTCTCATTGTCCCACTAACTCCCACTCTGTGGGAGGCCAGCTGTTGTGTTATAAGCTGTCCTGTAAAGAGGCCCTCATTGGCAAGGAACTAATGTTTCCAGCCTGCAGCCAGCAAGTACCTGGGGCTTGCTAACAGCCATGTCAGTGAACTTTGAAACAGGTGACACCTTGACTGTGTTCTTATGTGAAAACCTGAGCCACAGGCACCCAACTAAGCTGTGACTTAGAAATATTACCAGTTCAACTTCAAACTCTTCTAAAAAAACTGAAAATAAAGAAGTAATTCCCAACTCATTCTATGAGGACAGCATTACCCTGATTTCAAAATTGAATAGGAAGAAGGAGAAGGAGAAGGAGAAGAAGGAGAAGGAGAAGAAGGAGAAGGAGGAGGAGGAGAAGGAGGAGGAGGAGGAGGAGAAGAAGGAGAAGGAGGAGAAGAAGAAGAAGAGGAAGAAGAAGAAAAGAAGAAGAAGAAGAAGAAGAGAGGAGGAAAGCTATAGGCTAATATGTCCTGTAAACATAGATTCAAAATTTTAAACAAAATTTTAACAAATTGAGTATCACCAAATGTTAAAAAGAGAATACATCATCGTGACAATGTGAGGTTTATCCCTGGAATGGAAGCTTTGTTTAATATCTAAAGATTGATCAATAACTCATGACATTTACCAACTAAAAAAGAGAACTATATGATCATCTCAGTAGATACAGAAAAATTTTTTGACAAACTTCAACATCAATTTCTGATAAAGTCTCAACAAACAGCATAGAACAGAACTTCCTCCCCATTGCGCAGCACAGCTGCTGTGGCAGATTGTGGCCAGACTGCTTCTTTAAGTGGGACCCCGATCCATCCCCCCTCACTGGGCAGGACCTCCTTGTGAGAATTTCAGCAACTCCAGCCAGGGTTTTATGGACAGAACTCTGATCTCTCTGGGACAGAGCCCCTCAGGGGAGGGGTGGCCACAGTCTCTGTGGTTCAGCCAACTGAGCCTTTCCTGCCTGCTGGCTCTGGAGAGTCTGAGCAGTCTGGACAAAAGGGGATCCCCCCCAGTGCAGTGCACCCAGTCCCCCAAGGGGCAGCCAGACTGCTTCTTGAGGCAGGTCCCTGATCCCATTCCTCCTGACTGGGTGAGAACTCCCAAAGGGATCCCCAGACACCTCTTACAGGAGTGTTTGGGCTAGCGTCAGTTTGCAGCAGGCAGCCATCTTTGCTGTTTTGCACCCTTTGCTGGTGATAGTGATACCTCCAGGTGCAGAAGGGACCCAGGTGATTAGGGTCTGGGGTGGACCCCTAGCAAACCACAGTAGCCCTGCAGAAGAGGAGCCTGACTGTTAAAAGAAAAACAGAAAGCAGAAACAACATAAACAAAAAAGACCCCCAAAAAAACCCATTGAAAGGTCAGCAACCTCAAAGACTGAAGGTAGATAAGCCCACAAAGATAAGAAAGAATCAATGCAAAAATGCTGAAAACTCAAAAAGCCAGAGTGCCTCTTCTCCAAATGATTGTAATACCTCTCCAGCAAGGGCACAGAACTGGGCTGAGACTGAGATGGCTGAATTGACAGAAGTAGCCTTCAGAATGAGGGTAATAACGAACTTTGCTGAGCTAAAGGAGCATGTTCTAACCCAATGCAAAGAAGCTAAGAATCGTGATAAAACATTACAGGAGCTGATAACCAGAATAGCCAGTTTAGAGAGGAACATAAAACACCTAATGGAGCTGAGAAACACAACGTGAGAACTTCACAATCCAATCACTAGTGTCTATAGCTGAGTAGACCAAGCAGCAGAAAGAATCTCAGAGCTTGAAAACTGTCTTTCTGAAATAAGACAGGCAGACAAGAATAGAGAAAAAAGAATGAAAACAAACAAACAAAACCTCCAAGAAGTATGGGATTATGTAAAAAGACCAAACCTACAACTGATTGGAGTACCTGAAAGAGACGGGGAGAATGGAACCAAGTTGGAAAACATACTTCATAATGTCATCAAGGAGAACCTCGCCAATCTAGCAAGACAGGCCAACATTCAAATTCAGGAAATGTGGAGAACCCCAGTAAGATACTCCACAAGAAGATCAACCCCAAAACACATAATCGTCAGATTATCCAAGGTCAAAATGAAAGAAAAAATGTTAAGGGCAGCCAGAGAGAAAGGCCAGGTCATCTACAAAGGGAAGCCCATCAGACTAACAGTGGACCTCTCAGCAGAAATCCTAGAAGCCAAAGAAACTGGAGGCCAATATTCAACATTTTTTTTATTTTTTGTTTTTTTGAGACTGAGTCTCGCTCTGTCACCCAGGCTGGAGTGCAGTGGCGCAATCTCAGCTCACTGCAAGCTCCGCCTCCCGGGTTCATGCCATTCTCCTGCCTCAGCCTCCCGAGTAGCTGGGACTACAGGCGCCCGCCACCGCGCCCAGCTAATTTTTTGTATTTTTAGTAGAGACAAGGTTTCACTGTGTTAGCTAGGATGGTCTCGATCTCCTGACCTCATGATCTGCCCACCTCGGCCTCCCAAAGTGCTGGGATTACAGGTGGGAGCCACTGCGCCTGGCCTCAACATTCTTAAAGAAAAGAATTTCCAACCCAGAATTTCATATCAGGCCAAATTAAGCTTCATAAGTGAAGAAGAAATAAGATCCTTTTCAGACAAGCAAATGCTGAGGGAATTGTTACAACCAGGACTGCCCTGCAAGTGCTCCTGCAGGAAGCACTAAATATGGAAAGAAAAAACTTACCAGCCACTACAAAAACACACTGAAGTACACAGACCAGTGACACTATGAAGGAACCACATAAACAAGTTGGCAAAATAAACAGCTAGCGTCATGATGACAGGATCAAATTCACACATAACAACACTAACCTTAAATGTAAATGGGCTAAATGCCCCAATTAAAAGACAGAGAATGGCAAGCTGGCTAAAGAGCAAAGACCCGTCAGCATCAGCAAACACCCAGATGCTGTCTTCCAGAGACCCATCTCAAGTGCAGAGACACACATAGGTTCAAAATAAAGGAATGGAGGAAAATTTACCAAGCAAACAGAAAACAGAAAAAAGCAAGGGTTGCAGTCCTAGTTTCTGACAAAACAGACTTTAAACCAACAAAGATAAAATAGACAAGGGCATTCCATAATGGTAAAAGGCTCAATTCAACAAGTAGCGCTAAGTATCCTCAATACATATGCACCTAATATAGGAACAACCAGACTCATAAAGCAAGTTCTTAGAGCCCTACAAAGAGACTTAGACTCCCATGCAATAATAGTGAAAGACTTTAACACTCCACTGACAATATTAGACAGATCATTGAGACAGAAAATTAACAAAGATGTTCAGGACCTGAACTAAACTCTAGATCGAATGGACCTGATAGTTATCTACAGAACTCTCCACCCAAAAACAACAGAATATACATTCTTCTCATAGCCACATGGCACTCTAAAATTGATCATATAATCAGAAGTAAAACACTCCTCAGCAAATGCAAAAGAACTGAAATCATAACAAACAGTCTCTCCAACCACAGCACAATCAAATTAGAACTCAAGATTAAGAAATTCACTCAAAACCATACAACTACATGGAAATGAACAACCTGCTCCTGAATGACTCCTGGGTAAATAATGAAATTAAGGCAGAAATCAAGAAGTTCCTTGAAACTAATGACAACAAAGGGACAGTGTACCAGAATCTCTGGGACACAGCTAAAGCTGTGTTGAGAGAAATTTATAGCACTAAATGCCCACATCAAAAAGCTAGAAAGATCTCAAATCAACAACCTAACATCACAACTTAAAAAACTAGACAACCAAGAGCAAACAAATCCCAAAGCTAGCAGAAGACAAGAAATAACCAAGATTGAAGTGGAACTGAAGGAGATAGAGACACAAAAAAAAAATTCCAAAAAACCAACAAATCCAGGAACTGATTTTTTTTGAAAAAAAAAGTTAATAAAATAGACTGTTACCTAAACTAATAAAGAAGAAAGAGAAGAATCAAATAGACACAATGACAAATGATAGGGGGGATATCACCACTGACCTCACAGATACAAACAACCATCAGAGAATGCTATAAACACCTCTATGCACATAAACTAGAAAATCTAGAAGGAATGGGTAAATTCCTGGGCACAAACACTTGCCCAAGACTGAACCAGGAAGAAATTGAATCCCTGAATAGACCAATAATGAGTTCTGAAATTCAGGCAGTAACAAATAGCCTAGCAACCAAAAAAAGCCCAGGAACAGACGAATTTACAGCTAAATTCTACCAGAGGTACAAAGAGGAGCTGGTACCATTTCTTCTGACACTATTTCAAACAATTGAAAAGGAGGGACTCCTCTCTAACTCATTCTGTGAGACCAGCGTCATCCTGATACCAAAACCTGGCAGAGACACAATAAAAAAACAAAACCTCGGACAAATATCCGTGATGAACATCAATACAAAAATCCTCAATAAAATACTGGCAAACCAAATCCAGCAGCACATCAAAAAGCTTATCCACCACGATCAAGTTGACTTCATCCCTGAGATTCAAGGTTGGTTCAACATATGCAAATCAATAAATGTAACTCATCACATAAACCATATGATTATCTCGATAGACACAGAAAAGGCCTTTGATAAAGTTCAACGTCTCTTCAATAAACTCTCAATAAACTAAGTATTGAGGAATATACCTAAAAATAACAAGAACCATCTATGACAAACCCACAGCCAGTATCATACTAAGTAGGCAAAAGCTGGAAGCATTCCCCCTGAAAACTGGCACAAGACAAGGATGGCGTCTCTCACCACTTTTATTCAACCTAGTATTGGAAGTTCTGGCCAGGGCAATCAGGCAAGAGAAAGAAATAAAGTGTATTTAAATAGGAAGAGAAGAAGTCAAACTGTCTTTGTTTGCGGATGACATGATCCTATGTCTAGAAAACCCCATCGTCTCAGCCCAAAAGCTTCTTAAGCTGATAAGCAACTTCAGCAAAGTCTCAGGATACAAAATCAATGTGCAAAAATTGCTAGCATTCCTATAAACCAACAACAGGCAAGCAGAGAGCCAAATCATGAATGAACTCCCATTCACAGTTGCTACAAAGAATAAAATACCTAGGAATACAGCTAACAAGGGAAGTGCAGGGCCTCTACAAGGAGAACTGCAAACCACTGCTCAAGGAAATCAGAGAGGACACAAGCAAATGGAAAAACATTTCATGCTCATGGATAGGTAGAATCAATATTGTGAAAATGGCCATATGGCCCAAAGAAATTTATAGATTGAATGCTATTCCCATTAAACTACCATTGACATTCTTCACAGAATTAGAAAAAACTATTATAAAATTCATATGGAACCAAAAAAGAGCCCCAATAGCCCCAATATCTTTTTGCTTAAGATTCTAAGCAAAAAGAATAAAGCTGGAGGCATCATGCTACCTGACATCAAACTATAGTACAAGGCTACGGTAAACAAAACCTTATGGTACTGGTACAAAAACAGATACATAGACCAATGGAACAGAATAGAGAACTCAGAAATAAGACCACACACCTACAAACATCTGATATTCAACAAATCTGACAAAAATGAGCAATGGGGAAAGGACTCCCTATTTAATAAATGGTGCTGCAAAAACTGGCTAGCCATATGTAGAAAATTGAAAGTGGACCCCTTCCTTACACCGTATACAAAAATTAACTCAAGATGAATTAAAGACTTAAATGTAAAACCCAAAACTGTAAAATCCCTAGACGAAAATCTAGGCAATACCATTCAGGACATAGACATTTCATGACAAAAATGCCAAAAGCAATTGCAACAAAACCAAAAATTGGCAAATGGGATCTAATTAAAGAGCTTCTGCACAGCAAAAGAAACTGTCATCAGAGTGAACAGACAACCTGCAGAATGGGAGAAAATTTTTGCAATCCATTTGACAAAGGTATAATATCCAGAATCTACAAGGAACTTCAACAAATTTACAAGAAAAAAATAACCCCATTAAAAAGTGGGCAAAGGGCATGAACAGTCACTTCTCAAAAGAAGACATACATGCAGCCAACAAACATGAAAAAAAGCTCAACATCACAGATCATAAGAGAAATGCAAATCAAAACCACAATAAGAGGTGGGTGGGTCACTTGAGGTCAGGAGTTCAAGACTAGCCTGGCCAACATGGCAAACCTTTTCTCTACTAAAAATACAAAAATTAGCTAAGCATGGTGGTGAGCACCTG
Source organism: Gorilla gorilla gorilla (assembly GCF_029281585.2). NCBI lineage: Eukaryota > Metazoa > Chordata > Mammalia > Primates > Hominidae > Gorilla > Gorilla gorilla. The sequence goes on along the minus strand of NC_086017.1, from coordinate 131,099,724 downwards.
TAATTCCAGCTACTCAGGAGGCTGAGGCACAAGAATTGCTTGGACCCAGGTATTGCTTGAACCCAGGAGGCAGAGGTTGCAATGAGCCAAGATCTGCACTCCAGCCTGGGTGACAGAGTGAGACAATGTCTCAAAAATAAAAATAAAATAAAATGAAATAACCCATGATGAGATACCATCTCTTGCCAGTCAGAATGGTGATTATTAAAAAGTCAAGAAACAACAGATGCTGGTGAGGTTGTGGAGAAAAAGGAATGCTTTTACACTGTTGATGGGAATGTAAATTAGTTCAACCATTGTGGAAGGCAGTGTGGCAATTCCTCAAAGATCTAGAATCAGAAATACCATTTGACCCAGCAGTCTTATTATGGGGTATATACCCAGGAATATAAATCATTCTATTATAAAGATACATGCATGCATAACTTCACTGCAGGACTATTCACAATAACAGAGACATGGAATCAACCCAAATGCCCATCAGTGATAGACTGGATAAAGAAAATGTGGTACATATATACCATGGAATACTATGCAGCCATAAAAAGGAATAAGATCATGTCCTTTGCAGGGGCCTGGATGGAGCAAACTAATGCAGGAACAGAAAACCAAACACTGCATGTTCTCACTTATAAGTGGGAGCTGAACTATGAGAACATATAGACACATATGGGGAGAACAACACACACTGGGGCCTGTTGGGGAAGGTTGGGGGAGGGAGAGCATAAGGAAGAACAACTAATGGATGCTGGGCTTAATACCTAGGTGATGGGTTGATCTGTGCAGCAAACCACCTGGCACATGTTTACCTATGTAACAAACCTGCACAGGTACCCTGGAACTTAAAAGTTAAAAAAATTTTAAAAAGAAGAGAACTTCCTCAACCTGATAATGTGCATCTATAAAAAAACCTATACCTAACATCATTTTAATGGTAAAAGACCGAATCCTTTCCCATTAGGATCAGAAAGAAGACAAGATATCCACTCTCACGACTTCTATTCAACACTGGAGGTTTTAGCCAGTGCAATAAGGTAAGAAAAATAAACAAAAGTCACCTACTTTTTAAAAAAAGTAAGAATGAAAATATTTTTACCCTCAGATGACCTTATCACCTATGTAGAAAATCCAGTGAAACATTTAAAAGGAAGAAACAGGGCAGGCATGGTAGCTCACCCACCCAAAGTGTAATCCCACCACTTTGGGAAGCTGAGAAAGAAGGATCACTTGAGGTCAGGAGTTCAAAACCAGCCTGGGCACAGAGTGAGACCTTGTCTCTATAAAAAATTAAAAAATTAGCTGGGCATGGTGGTGCATAGCTTTAGACCCAGACACTTAGAAGGCTGAGGTGGGAGGATTGCTTGAATCCAGGAGTTTGAGGCTACAGTGAGCTAAGATTGTGCCACTACACTCCAAACTGGGTGACAGAGCCAGACCCTATCTCTAAACAAAACAAAACTACTAGAACTAATACATGAGTTTAGCAAGGTTGCAGGATACAAGATCAATGTACATCACTCAACTGTATTTCCATATACTAACAACAAATAATTGAAAAAGTGAAATTAAAAGCAATACCATTTACAACAGCATCAAATAGATGAAATATTTAGGGATAACCTAACAAACAATGTGAAATGCCTGTACACTGAAAACTTTAAAACATTGCTAAGAGAATTTTAAACAATCTAAATAAATGGAGATACATTGTGTTGCTGAGTTGGAAGACTCAATATTGTTTAAATGTCAGTTCTTCCCTAGTTGATTTATAGACTTAATCCAATAACAGTCACATTTCCTTTTTTTGTATAAATTGACAAACTGATTATAAAATTCATGTGAAAATATGAAGGACCTAGAATAGACAAAACAACTTTTAAAAAGAATGAAGTCGGAAGACTAGGACCACCTGATTTCAAGACATATTACAAAACTAACAGTAATGCAGACAGTTTGGTACTGGGCAAAGATAGACATATTCATCAACAGAACAGAATAGACTACAGAAATAAATCCACATGTATATGGTCAACTGATTTTCAACAAAGGTACAAAGGCAATTCAGTGGAGAAGGGACAGTCTTTTCAGCAAATACTGCTGGAACAAATGTATATCCATATGCAAAAATGAACTTTGATCTAGCTACATGTTACACCATATTAAGAAATTAACTCAAAATGGATCACAGACCTATTTATAAAACCTAAACCTGTAAAGTTTATAAAAGAAAACATATAAGAAAAATTTTGTGACCTTGGAATAAGCAAATATTTCTTAGGTACAATACCAAAAGCATGGTCCATGAAAGAAAACACTGATGAATTAGACTTTTTAATCATTAAGAACATCTTCTCTTTCAAAGAGAGTCTTAAGAGAATGAGAAAAAGCCACAGACTAGAATAAAATATTTGAAATCATATATCTGGCTGGGTGTGGTGGCTCACGCCTGTATCCCAGCACTTTAGGAGGTTGAGGTGGGTGGATCACCTGAGGTCAGGAGTTCAAGACCAGCCTGGCCAACATGGTGAAACCCCGTCTCTACTAAAAATACAAAAAAAAATGAGCCATGCGTGGTGGAGGCACCTGTAATCGTAGCTACTCAGGAGGCTGAGGCAGGAGAATTGCTTGAATTCAGGAAGCAGAGGTCGCAGTGAGCCAAGATTGCTCCATTGCACTCCAGCCTGGGTGACAACAGTGAAACTCCATCTCAAAAAAAAAAAGAAAAAAAAAAACTCTAAAAATGCAATACAGTGGTGCTCCCTTATCTGTGGTTTTGCTTTCCATGGTTTCAGTTACCTGTGGTCAACCATGGCCTGAAAATATTAAATGGAATATTCCAGAAATAACCAATTCATAGGTTTTAAATTGTACACCTTTCTGAGGAGCATGGTGAAATCTCATGCTGTTCCACTCTGGCCCACCCAGGACACAAATACTCCTTTTGTCCAACATATCCATGCCATATACGCTACCTGCCTGTTAGTCTCTTAGTAGCCATCTTGGTTATCAGATTGCCTGTCATGGTATTGAAGTGCTTTGTGTTCAAGTAACCCTTATTTTGCGGTGGTCCCAAAGTTCAAGAGTAGTGATGCTGACATATTGTTATAATTTGGTATGGTTTGGCTCTGTGTCCCCACCCAAATCTCATCTCAAATTGTAATCCTCACATGTCAAGGGAGGGACCTGGTGGAAGGTGATTGGGTGATGGGGGCAGTTTCCCTCATGCTGTTCTCATGATAGTGAGGGAGTTCTCACAAGATCTGGTTGTTTGTTAAGTGGCCCTTTCCCCTGCACAGTCTCTCTCTCCTGCCACCTTGTGAAAATGTGTCTTGCTTCCCCTTTGCCTTCCGCCATTATTGTAAGTTTCCTGAGGCCTCCCCAGCCATGCAGAACTGTGAGTCAATTACACCTGTTTTTCTTTATATTCAGTCTCATGTAGTACCTTTATAGCAGTGTGAGAACAGACTAATACATAATTGTTTTATTATTAGTTATGGTTGCCAGTCCCTTACTGTGCCTAATTTATAAATTAAACTTTATTATAGGTATATATGTATAGGAAAAATCAGTATATATGGAGCTCAGTACTATCCATGGTTTCAGGCATCCACTGGGGGTCTTGGAATGTATCCCCCCTCAGATAAGGGGGACTATTGTAATAAGAAAACAAACAATTCAATATTTTAAAATGGGTAAAAGATTTCAACAGATACTTCACCAAAGAAGATATATGGATGACAAATAAGCATATGAAAAGATGTCCAATACCACTACTCATTAAGGAAATGCAAATTAAAACTACATTAAAATACCACTATACACTCATTAGAATGGCTAAAATTAAAAAGACTGAGTAAATCCCATGTTGGCACACACTGCTGATGAGAACATAATTTGGTCCAACCACTTCACTTTGGAAGGCAGTCTGGGAGATTATTTATTTATTTATTCCATTCCTGGCTGATTTTTTTTATAGAAATAGTTTCGCTATGTTCCTCAGGTTGGTCTCAAACTCCTGGGCTCAAGCAATCTGCCTGTCTTGGCCTTTCAAAGTGCTAGCATTGCAGGCATGAGCCACCGCGCCCGGCCATGGCAGTTTCTTTAAAAGTTCAGCATACACCTATGATATGATCTAGCTATGCCACTCTTAGGTTTTTACCCAAGAGAAATGAAACTGCATGTCCATACAAAGACTTGTACGCCAATGTTCATAGCAACTTTCTTTGTAATAGCCAAAAACTGGAAATAGCACAAATACCCATTAGCAAGTGAATGGCTAAACAAATTGTAGTATATCCATACAATGGAATCCTGCTCAGCAATTTAAAACATGAATTATTGATACTTGGAAGAACAAAGATGAATCTCAAAATAATTACACTGAATGAAAGAAGCCAGGCAAAATGACTACATGCTATGTAAATCCAATTCCACAAAGTTCTGAAAAACTAAACTAATCTATTGCTAACTAATCTGTAGTGACAGAAGCAGATCAGTCGTTGCCTGTGGATGAGTAGGGTTGGCAAAGAGTCAGGAAAGGAGGATGACAAAGGGGCATGTGGAAGCTTTTTGGGGTGATGGATATGTTTGTACCTTGATTATGGTATTTCACAGGTGCATACATATATCAAAACTTATCAAATCATGTACTTTAAATATGTATGTCATGCACTTTAAATTGTGTGCCAGTTATACCTTAATAAAGCTAGTAAAACTATTATACATCCTTATTTTTCTGAGCAGGTTCTCATGGAGAACAAAATACACCATACCTAGTGTTCGTTTTCTTTTTTTTAATTAATTAATTAATTGATTTTTATTAGTGTTCATTTCAAAGGACCTTGCTAGGTGTCCTAAAACCTATCTGATGACTTTGCCTGATACTGATGATTTTATTATGATTTAAAAAAATATTTTTAGTAGAGACAGGTTTTCGCCATGTTGGGCAGGCTGGTCTCGAACTCCTGACCTCAAGTGATCTGCCCACCTCAGCCTCCCAAAGTGCTGGGATTACAGGAGTGAGCCACCATGCTCGGCCAATACTAATAATTGATATGGGAGAATGTTTTGTTTTTCCTAGATTCCTCATGCAGCTTAATAAGGACCATAATAACTTAACTCTTAGAACAAAGGAGATATTTCAGGCCCAAAGGGAAGCACGTCTGGTGCCTCCTCTGAAATTCACAAAATAAGGGCGTTGTTGTAAGTTCTGCATGAAGCTAAACTTGTTCAAAGTTTATAAGTTCAAAAGTAAATAAAAGGACTACCTTTTATTCTGAGACCTTATTTCAATATCACGTGTGATAATGATTATAGATGGTAGCTGTTATTTACATATTGCTACTTCTCAGGCTTAAAGGTGGCATTTCCACAGCAGTATCTGGGATTTTACTGCCTATGAAATCAAGAAGGTAGAGTAACAAGAATTGTGTAGGGTATGAGCTTTTACCTTACATGCAAGTTAACAAGTTAGCCTGGTAATGTTTGATGGATGTTAGCTAAAGACATGAGACTCTTGGGTCAGAGAAAAAACACTTGATTACTCATGGCAAAAGCAGTAATCAGAACTTAATATTGAGCTTTTACTGGTTTCCATGCCCCACGTGCCATGAGGGGAATGAAAGTCCCATAATGGATGTTTATGGATGTTTGCACACACACAGTGGGCTACCATTTAAGGAGAGGAATCCTGAGCCTGGTAAGTCCACTGCTTTTACAGTGAGTTGTAACAAGCCTGTTCTTTGTCTAGGGGAAGATGTTACCTGATGCCTCAAGGTTGCTCATTACAAACACAACCCTGAGAAATGGCCTGGATAAAGAGCAGTCAGAGCCTTGCTTCTTGGCATACCTGACAAGAATGCACAGAGCTGCTCAGGGCCCCTGGTACGTTTGCCTTCAACACTAGGGACTGTGCATGGAGGCACCTGCCACTTCTGCCTGCATCCTGGGCTAGCGTGACAGAGACACAGACACCAGTGAATGGCTGAAATATGTCCCTGTGGTCTTCTCACTCCACTACAACTTCCTTCCCAGTTAGGGTCCTCATGCAGGCCCTTTGAGCTGCACCTGGCAGAGTTGAGTTACATACTTTCATGTACCCTGCTGAGTTTGTCTTCTTTGCCTTCAGAAATTCCAACATACTACATGAGTCATGGTTCTTGGTATTATTGTTATACCCTTCTCAGAATCTCTCTGACTCCCCAGATTTCACATCGTTTTCCATTTTTGTAAAAGGCCTCAAGGTCTCCATGCTATGGAGAAGAGTTATACTCATCTTTTCTTTATTCTTGCATTCCTGAAAGCCTTACATTAGCATCCAAGTGAGGTTTCTCTATCAATATCAACAGTAAATAGTCAGTGAACTAAACACCTACTATGCTCAGCATAATGTATAAAATATGATTTAAGGGTTCCTGGGAGCTTCAAATGCATCACCTGGGTGCAAAAACATGAGGAAACCAAAAAGTACATTCTGGTGGTTTTTTTAATAGCATTTAAAAAATAATGCCTTGCTGCAGGGATAGGAGCTGTGCTGCTTTCGTATCGATTCTATTCTCTTTGTGGTTTGAGAAATTGGAGCTGAAGGGAAGGTGATTGGGAATAAAAGAAAGCAGTACTGATTTTTTTGGCTAAAAGAAAGTTTGCACACTGTCATGCACTATTAGAATTTCTGGGATCTTCTTTATAATCCCTGGTTTGATAGTTATTGGCCAAGAAGGAAGAAGGGGAGCTAGTCAGGCCTAGAATAATTACCAGCCATACAGCATAATCTGGGGCTAGTGTTGCAGGGCCAAGGACTGAATGAGGCAGAGTGACCAGGAGCAGATCCTGCAAGGCCTTGACCAAAAAGGAAGCTAAGGTTCATAGAAGGAAAATATTGTATTGATCATCAATTCCAGAGGATTGGTCATAGAGCCAAAAATAGGAGGTGTATCATGAGATCAAAAGCCACTGGTGGCCAAGTGCGATGGCTCACACCTATAATCCCAGCACTTTGGGAGGGCAAGGCGAGCAGATCACTTGAGGCCAGGAGTTCAAGACCAGCCTGGCCAACATGGCAAAACCCTGTCTCTACCAAAAATATAAAAATTAGCTGGTCATGGTGGCACATGCATGTAATCCCAGCTACTCAGGAGGCTGAGGCAGGAGAATCACTTGAACCTGGGAGGCGGAGGTTGCAGTGAGCCGAGATCATGCCACTGTACTCCAACCTGAGTGACAGAGTGAGACCCTGTCTCAGAAAAAAAAAAAGCCACTGGTATGTAGGAATGGTGCAGGAAAAAAGTGCAAAGCAGAAATGAGGTGAAAATATATAGAACTATGAACAGGATTGAGGTCTTTCTTGAGTACTGGCTGCCAGATGGAGTACGAGTGGGTCAGCAGAAGTTAATGAGGTAGGTTAAAAGTTAATGCATAGGAATAGTTTCTGCACAGTCTTCTGATGCTGTCTGTTCATCCTGCAGTCAGGCCTATATCAATATCAGCCCTAGATGAAGTGGTCACACCCTCCTTTGTGCACCTACTGTTACAAATAGTCATGGCTGTCATTACTCCATCACAGCTGATGGCACTTACTAGGTTGAGAGAAGCGGGACTCTGTCTCCCTTACCATACAGTGAGCTCCTTGAGTTTATTCATCTTTGTGTTTCCATTGTGCCTGGACTGCACACTGTTTCCCGAATGAACAAATTAACTGGCCTAGAATATAGTAGACTATGATGATAAAGGTCAGTTCTTAGAAGATTATTGTTTTCATTCTTTAACTGTTTAAAATAATGTCAACTCTATGTAAAAATTGTGCCCTAGGTAAGCAGTTGCTTTTTATTATTATTCTCTCTCTTTCTTGATGGTTACTCCCTCTAGGGGCCCAAAGCATGACGTCCGGAGCCCCGGATTCCCAGCCATCCTGGTTGTGACCCTTCATTCTCAACTTTCATTTCAATCTTAGTATGCCATGAAAAGCCGTCTGCTTTTGAAGCACTATCAGCCACAGAGTTCTGTACTTTTAGAAGGCCATCTCATAGTCAGATTCTCACAAATATACCTATTGTTTCAATAAATATTTATTGAATTGGCCAGCAATGTTTCAGATACTGTTCTAGGTGCTGGGGTTACATCAAAGAACAAGGTAGGCAAAATCACTACCCTCGTGGACTTTGCTTTCCTGGAGGGGGAATAGGCAGGACATAAAATAAATTGTAAACTATTTGGGATGTTAGTGATCAGAGAAGAAAAGTAAAACAGGGACAGTGAATGGGGTCTGTCAGAGTGGTAGTTGCTATTCAAGATCATTTGACCAACGAAGGCCTCACTGAGGAAGTAACATTTGAGAATAGACTTGAAAGGCATAAAAAAACAAGTCATTAGGTAAAAACCATTCCAGGCAGAAGGAACAAATAATGCAAAGGGCCAGGGATGGAAACATCTGTAGTGTTCAAGGGAAAGCAAGGAGGCCAGTGTGACTGGAGCAGAGTAGATTAGGCAGAGAACAGGAGTAGATAAGATCAGCAAGGTAATGGGTGCCACATCACATAAGGTCACATAGGACAGTGTAATGACTTTGGCTTTTACTCTGTTATGGGGAGCCATTGCAGGATTGGGAGCTGTGAAATGGCACACCTTGCTTACATCTAATAGGAAATCTGCTGCTGCATTGAGAATAGACCTTTAAATTTTAAAAGAGATACCTATGGCACTACCTTAAATAGTCATGCTCCTTGGAGTGCCTCAATTCATGTACATTAATGGGTAAAAGTGGAATTCAAGAAACCCTGGAAATGTGTGGGGGAGTCCTCTTTGTTTCTCCTCTGCTCATGTCTGGTGGGTGAGCACTAACACCATCTCTTCCTAAGCGAGGGCTCCCTAGCAGAGCACCGTGCACATGGATTCTTCCTATGCTCTGCATTCTTTGCCACAGGGATGCCATAATTTGGCAATATGCAGTAGAGACTGCCTCAAGGGGCAGTTCCCTTCTTTATCTAAGCCAAGAGAAATTTGGTTCTGCAAGTAACAAGTAATTACTGCTGATGACACTCCTTGTACACACTTGAAGAGAGTGTGGACTGCAAAATAAAAACTGGAGCAAAAAGGGACTATCAGGTAATCCAGATTAAAGATTGGAAAGGAGGAAAACACATTATTTACACATACAACACTTGATTTTATGAGTAGAGAACACAACTTATGTGTATGTACGTTGTACACTTGATTATATGTGTAGAGAATTCAAAAGTGTTCAGATAAATTATTTAGACTTAAAAAGAGACAAATAATTTTGGGAAGGTGATAGTGGCAGTAGTAGCATAGGTTTTAGATATTCCTGAATCTCCACATAAAAACAGAGCAACTAGATAGAAGACACAAAACTCATGGGCAACAAAATAAAATCCATTTACAAGAAAATTAGATGATGAGGTATTCTTATGAGCCTCAAAATATAACCAGTTGGGGAAAGACCACCCACAGCCACAAGAGCTGTGTTATTTGTGTCTACGTAGGAGAAATAAGAGAGAGGCAATGGACATCTGACAGACCTGAGAACAGAGAACTCAAAATAGCCCAAAGGTATTCACTGGAAAGCATGGGTGGGGCAATTTGAGATCAGCAGCTGAAACTTAATAAGGGGTGAGTGCAAGGGATCCACCTCTGGAAGGTCTAAAAGGAATGCAGCAGTCTAGCTGCTGTGAAATTTCTAGACTGATCTGGTGGGGCTCCCTTCCAAGATAGGATCTCATGAAGAAGAGAAACTGTGGAGAGTATTGAGCTCAAAATTGAGCAGAATGAAGACAATACAGATGAAGAAGCAAGAGGAATATCCAAATGAAAGCATATCAGAGTCAGGAAATCTTCTTGGAAAGCAAGCCAGAGTATTTTTTAACACCATATTAATACAATATAGCAAAAGAACCATGTGAAGTTAGAAAAGCTATCTGAACCAAATGTCTTTTTAAAATCACATAAAAACTAAATTCACACCCACAAAAATCTACAGCAGGAAAATATCAAGGCCAAATCCAACACAACATTATTAACCTAAGAAAGAGAATAAGGGGAATATCTGCAGACAATGAAAGCATGCCAAAAAGATATGATTGAAAATAGATTGAAACCCTAATGTACTATTTCAGGTGCATTCAAAGACATTGAAGAAGTCATATAAGACATAGAAAGCAACGTAAATCAAATTAGGAAGCTCAGAAATGAGACAATTCAAGAAAAAATTAGAAATAAACATCTAAAAATGAAGGCTGATCTAGAAGGAACTCAACAACAAATGAATACAACATAATTCTTTAACATAAATAAAAGGTAGAAAGGAAGAAAATTTTTTAAATGGAATGAAAAAAGATTTTTAAAAAGTTTTGAAAGAAAACAACAAATATTGAAAATAGGCAAAGAAGATCAATTTATCAATAATGAGTTCCTGAAAAAGAAAATAAAAGCAAGGAAAGAAAACAAGTATCAAACAAACAAAACCCTCTAATTTAAGAAAACTGAACATTTGAAACTACGTATGGAAAGAACACACTGTGTACTTGAGTATATCATAATGACTAAGTTCAGCAGAGTTGTTGGATGAAAGGTCTATGTGTAAACACCATTTTATGTAACATTTAAACAAATTTTTTACTTCATTTAAAACAGCATAAAAAATATAAAATCCTATTTGTGACGGCTTTCTAGTGTGTCAACTTGACTAGGCCAAACTACATTTCCTAGAATTCTCTTTCTTGTATGTTTTCTGACCACAAAGGAGATTCTTTCTAGATTTGGAAAGCTAAGGGAAGTTCCAGCCATCTTATAGCACACACATTGTTGCGAACCTGCTGATCCACCTACTGGGGTGAAGCAGAGCTGGACATGTAATTGCTCTACCTTCCCCTGGACCCTCCATTAACTTGTCAGGCCCCTGGGCCAGGTGTGTGTGATTAGCTCCACGACAAAGGGCCACAGCTTCTGCAGGATATTCTCATTACCTAGATCAGAGGCAACAATAACTGACATGGGTTTCAGTCTCTTCACAGGGGTGTGAGCATGCTGTAATCTCTTGATTTTCCCTCCTGACTGCCTGCCTTGTAGACTTCAAGCTCTAGCATCAGATGTGGAGACAACAGCCTTACAGAGACTGCTTAAACAGCTCCCAAAATTGCATAACTCAACTGCCTGTGACACATCCATATATCTCTTTTTGAATCCTGGCTAATACAGTAGGAAAAGATATGCATTATCTCTATATAGAAAATTATAAAATATTTTGAGAGGAATTAAATTCTATATTCATTGATCAGAAGACTTAATATTGTAAAAATATCATTTCTCCCCAGATTGATATATAGGTTCAATGCAATAGAAATTCCAACAACTTGCATATGTGTGTGTGAAACTTGACAAGCTAAATCTCAAATTTATATGGAAATTCAAAGGGCTAAAAATAGGCTGGAAAGAAAAGGACAAGCTGGGCGCGGCGGCTCACGCCTGTAATCCCAGCACTTTTGGAGGCCAAGGCGGGCAGATCACATGAGGTCGGGAGTTCGAGACCAGCCTGGCCAACATGGCAAAACACCCTCTCTACTAAAAATATAAAAATTTGCCGGGCATGGTGGGGGGCGCTTGTAATCCTAGCTACTTAGGAGGCTGAGGCAGGAGAATCACTTGAACCCAGGAGGCAGAGGTTGCAGTAAGCCGAGATGGCACCATTGCACTCCAGCCTGGATGATAAGAGTGAAACTCTGTCTAAAAAAAATAGGACAAAGTGAGAGGATTTATTCTTCTGGATCTCAATATTTACTATAAAGCTAGTAATTAAAACCTGCTAAATATGGTATTGGAGCAAGGAGAGACAAATAGATCAATAGAATGGAATAGAGAGAATCCAGAAAGAGTCAAGGATATATAGATGCTTTTCAATAAATGGTGCAGGGTCAGTTGGCTATCCACATGGAGAAAAAAGTGCAACCTGAATCCACCTCAACAAAATTACTTCCAGGTGAACTACTGAAATGGAAAACAAAAAAACTTCAGGAAGGTCATAGAATAGAGTATCTTTATGAACTAGGGACATGAAAACATGTTAAACAGAACACAACAAGTATTATTCGTAAGGGAAAATATTGTTAAATTGCTCTACATTCGTTTAGGACCAGCCTGGGCAACATGGCAAAATGCCGTCTCTGCTAAAAATACAAAAACACAGCCAGGCATGGTGGTGCATGCCTGTGGTCCCAGCTACTCTAGAGGCTGAGGTGGGAGGATCACTGGAGCCCGGGAGGCAGAGGTCACAGTGAGCTGAGATCACGCCATTGCACTCCAGCCTGGGTGACAGAGGAACACCCTGTCTAAATTGAAAAAAAAAAAAAAAAAAAAAAGCTCTACATTAGAAATTGAGAACTTGTGTTCATTAAGGACATCACTAAGGAAAAAGGCAAGCCATAGACTGGGACAGTGTATTCACAATGCATATATCATCAAAGAATCTTTATTCAGAATAAAAAAGTGGGAATCTATATGAAAACGTAGAAAATCCACTTTTTAAAAAATGTGCAGTCTTATGTTTATCACAGCACTGTTCACAGTAGTAAAGTCATAGAATCCATCTAAGTGTCCATCAACAGATGATTGGATTAAAATGTGGTATATTTTGCCATGGAATACTATACACCTATAAAAGTAAATGAAATTATGTCTTTTGCAGCAATGTGGATGGAACTGGAAGCCATTATGCTTACTGAAATGACTCAGAAACAGAAAATCAAAAACCACATGTTCTGATTGATAAGTGGGAGCTAAACAGTGGGTATACACGGACATACAAGGGGCATAATAGACACTGGAGACTCCAAATGGTGGGAGGATGGGAGTGGGTGAGGGATGAAATACCACCTTTCAAGTACAGTTCAGGTGATTGGTACACTTAAAGCCCAGATTTCACCACTGTGTAATATATCCATGTAACAGAACTGCATTTGTATCCCTAAATCCATAAAAATAAAAAAATTTAATTTCAAAAAATAAAAAATGTTCAAAAGATATGAACAGGTACATCACAAAAGAACATATCCAGATAGCCAATAAACAAATGAAAAAGGGCTCAACTTCATTAGTCATCAGAGAAATGCAAATTAAAGCCACAGTGTGATAATACTACATACTCACTTGAATGTCTGCAATTAAAAAAAAAAAGACTGACAAAACCAAGTGTTGAGAAGGATGTAGAACAACTGGAATTCTCATGCATAGTGTGGAAGTGTGCATTGATACAATCACTTTTGAAAACTGTTTAGCAGTATCTACTAAACTTGAACATATTCATACCCTGTGTCCTAGCAATTCCAGCAAAATTGCATACATATATTCACCAAAATAATGCACTAGAATATTCATAGCAAAACTATTTGTAATAGGCCCAAATTGTAAACTGTTTGAATGTCCATCAACAGTTATATCTATTTATAATGTCTAATATATCACAGTATACTCCATGCCACAATATAGATGGCTCTCACAAAAATAATAAATAGTGTTGAGCAAAGGAAGCCAGAAAAAGAGATTATACCCTATGTTACTCTTTTTACATGATGCACAAAAACAGGCAGAGCTAATCTAAGATGTTAGAAGTCAGATTGGGTGGGTGGAGAAAAGGGAGAATAGAGCAAGAGGAAGACTTCTGAAGCACTAATAATATATGTTTTTTGACTTGCATGCTGGTTGCCCAGGTGTGTCAGTTTTTGAAAATTCAGTGAATTATACATTTATATATATGCATTTTTGTTTATGCATATTTTTCTTCAGCAAAAGTTTAAAAAATAATCTTTGGGCTTCCTGAAAAGACAAAAAGGAAACATTTAAAGGATACATGTCAATTTTTTAGCAGAGACAAAATTTTTAAATACTATTTTCTGAAAAAAATTCTCCCTCACAGCTTTATATTTATTATTAATATTGAAGGATATAATGAATAGTTTTACTGTAAATGCAGAAGTAAATTTTATAAGACTTGTTTATGGCACCATTAGGAATAGTTTTTAAAAATCAGAACTTGTGTTTATCAAAAGACACTATTAAATGACACCAAAAGCACAAGTAACAAAAGAAAAATGTGTTTAATATCATCAAAATTAAAAATTTCTGGCCAGGCACCGTGGCTCACGCCTGTAATCCCAGTACTTCGGGAGGCCGAGGCAGGCAGATCACGAGGTCAGGAGTTTGAGACCAGCCTGACCAACACGGTGAAACCCCGTCTCTACTAAAAATACAACAAATTAGCCAGGCATTGTGGTGCGCACCTGTAATCCCAGCTACTTGGGAGGCTGAGGCAAGAGAATCGCTCGAACCCAGGAGGTGGAGGTTGTAGTGAGCGAGATCTCGCCACTGCACTCCAGCCTGGGTGACAGAGCAAGACTCCACCTCAAAAAAAAAAAAAAAAATTCTGTGCTTCAGATAACACCATTAAGAAAGTAAAAAGAACCTACAGAATGAAGAAAATGTTTTCAAATTATATAATAGACCTGATAAGGGACTCACATCTAGATATATAAAGAATGCTTACAACTCAATAATACAAAGACAAATCAAACAGTTTTTAAGTGGGCAAAGAATCTGAATAGAAGTATCTCAAAAAAGATATATGAATGGCCAATAGGCACATCATTACCCCTAAGGGAAATCAAAATCACAATGAGTTACCACTTTGCATCCCCTAAGATGGCTATAATATAAAAATTAACAAGTGTTTGTGAGGCTGTGGAGAGATTAGAACCCTCATCCACTCCTCCTAGGGATGTAAAACAGTGCCTGAGCTAGGGAAATAGTTTGGCAATTTCCCAAAATGTTAAACATAGGGTTACCATATGACTCAGTGATTAAGCTCCTAGGTATATACTCAAGAAAATCAAAACATATGTCCATGTAAAAACTTGTACATGAATGTTGATAGCAGCATTGTTTATAATATCCCTAAAAGGAAACAACCCAAACATGTATCAACTGTTGAATGGATAAGTGAAATGTGTTATATCCATACAGTGAAATATTATTCAGCAATTAAAGTGACACACTGACTCATGCTAGGACATGGATGAAACTTGAAAACATGATGTTAGGTGAAAGAAGCTAGTCGCAAAAGATCACATTTGATTCCGTTTATATGAAATGACCAAAATAGACAAATCTATAGGGACAGAAAGGAGATTCGTGGTTATATGTGGCTGGGGAAATGCAAATTAAAACTACTAGGAGATACATACCAATGGTATGTATGCTTATCTTTAAATTATCTTTAAATTTTTTAAGATAATAAGATGAAGATGTGAAACTATGAAACTCTCATTTACTCACTGGGAGGGTATAAATTAGTACAACCACATTAGAAAAGAAATTGGCGTATCTTTTAAGATTAACAACACATATACCTTGAGAGCCAGCAAATCCATTTCTAAATTCTACTCAGTAGAACTATGTGCATATTTATATCAATAGGTGTATAAAAATATTCATAGTAGCATTATTGTAATCACCCAAATGTTCATCAGAAGTAGAAGGAATAAATAAATTGTGGTATATTCCTGCAATGGGATATTATATAGCAGCTACAGTTACACCCAGCAACATGTATAAATCTCACAAACAACATCAAACAAAAAAGCCAACCACAAAGTAGCATCCACTATGATTCCCATTTATAAAGTTAAAAAACAGGCATAACTCAACTATAGTATTAAAAGTCAATATAGTAGTTCACCTTAAGGGAGAAGGGAAAGAGTAAAAAGTATAATATGAGGTAGAATTTTGAGGTATTGTAATGTTCTCTTTCTTGACTTGGGTTATAGTTTTCTATATGATGTTTTCTTTGTTACAATTTACTGAGCTATACATTTTTAATTTGTACACTTAAAAATATATTTTCTGGCCAGGCGTGGTGGCTCGTGCCTGTAATCCCAGCACTTTGGGAGGCTGAGGCAGGCAGATCAGGAGATTGAGACCATCCTGGCTAACACAGTGAAACCCTGTCTCTACTAAAAATACAAAACAAAAATTAGCCAGGCGTGGTGGCGGGCACCAGTAGTCCCAGCTACTCAGGAGGCTGAGGCAGGAGAATGGCGTGAACCTAGGAGGCGGAGCTTGCAGTGAGCCGAGATTGCACCACTGCACTTCAGCCTGGGTGACAGAGCAAGACTCTTTCAAAAAAAAAAAAAAAAAAAAAAAAATATATATATATATATATGTGTGTGTGTGTGTGTGTGTGTATTCTGGCCCAAGATTATAGTTTTTTTTAAGGCAGTCTGTGAGGGGTCTACAATTGTATGAGTTATAAATAAGGAGTGACAATATCTTCAGTGAACTCTTGAACATAAAAACCAAGGGTCGACTGCAAATACCTTCTTTACATACAACCAGACATTATGGAATGAATGTGTTCCCCCCAAATTCATATGTTGAAGCTCTAACTCCCAGTGTGTCTGTATTTGGAGATAGGGTCTTTGGGGAAGTAATTAAAGTTAAATTAGGTCATACAACCTACAGAATTGGAGAAAATATTTGCAAACTGTGCATCTGACAATGGTCTAATACCCAGCATCTATAAGGAACTTAAATTTACAAGAAAAAACTAACAACCCTATGAAAAAGTGGGCAGAGTTAATTTTTTCATCAGCAATGGAAAAAAATTAAAAAGTCTGAAAGCAGGCAAAGAACATGAACAGACACTTTTCAGAAGAAGACATACATGCAGCCAACAGGCATATGAAAAAAAGCTTAGTATCACTGATCATTAGAGAAATGCAAATCAAAACCACAATGAGATACCACACCAATTGGAATGGCTACTATTAAAAAGTCAAAAAATAACATGCTGGCAAGATTGCAGAGAAAAATGAACACTTATACACTGTTGGTAGGAGTGTAAATTAGTTCAACATTGTGGAAAGCAGTGTGGCAACTCCTCAAAGAGCTAAAAACAGAACTACCATTCACCAGCAATTCCATTTGTGGTTGTATACCCAAAGGAGTATAAATCATTCTACCATAAAGACACAGGCACATGAATGTTCATTGCAGCACTATTCACAATAGTAAAGGCATGGAATCAACCTAAATGCCCATCAATGGCAGATTGGATAAAGAAAATTTGGTACATTTACACCACGGAATACTATGCAGCCATAAAAAAGAATGAGATGATGTCTTTTGTTTGAACATGGTTGGAGCTAGCGGCCATTATCCTTAGCAAACCAACACAGGAACAGAAAACCAAATACTGCATGTTCTCACTTATAAGTAGGAACTAAATGATGAGAACACATGGACACAAAGAGAGGAAAAACACACACTACACACTACCTGAGGGTGGAAGATGGGAGGAGGGAGATAATTAGAAAAAATAACTGTTAAGTCCTAGGCTTAGAACCTGGGTGACAAAGTATTCTGAACAACAAACCCCCCGACACGAGTTTACCTGTATAACAAACCTGCACATGTACCCATGAACTTCAAATAAAAGTTTGTGTGTTTTTTAAGGCAGAAGTCAGCCCCTACCTTGAAAGAACTTTCTACATAGATGGCTACAGTGTTACTGAGCGTTTTTTTTTTTTTTTGGTCTATCCTGAATGTCATGGGAAAAGTTTTAAACTGCTCTGGATCAAGATTAGTGCCTGTGGTATTTCATTTCTCCTACTCAACTGTTGCAGTTACATGATCTTAGAAATTCTTTTTGGCATATTGATGACTGTTATCATTCAAGTTACATCAAGAGAGACTTCTTTCTATGAGGAGCTATTAAGGCCCTCTTTTGGACACATACACAACTTCAATTTACATCTAAGACAACTTACTTTAAAGAAATTGCTTATTTGTTTGCTTTAGTCCTTAGATTATATGATCATTTGGGCAGGGACTATTCTTTGAATATTTCCTGGCACATTTTTGTCTCTCAATAAAGAGGAAGGTGAAGGAAGAAAGAAAGGAAAGGAGGAAGGGAGGGAGGAAGGCATTCTTGTTTTCTATATCCTAAACCTATAATTTTGTCAAAAAACAATATTAAATTTGCCTAAAATGTTAACAAAAAATAGGTCATAATGATGGGGCCCTAATTCAATAGGGCTGGTGTCCCTATAAGAGGAAGAGGCATTGAAGTTTGCTCTCCCTGCATGCACAAAGAGACTATGTGAGGATACAGCAAAAGGACAGCTGTCTACAAACCAGGAAGAGGCCTCGCCAGAAATCAGCCCTTGATAAAACCTGGATCTTGGACTTTTTGCCTCCACAACTGTGAGAAAATAAATTTCTGTTGTTTAAGCCACCCAGCCTGTGGTGTTTTGTTATGGCAGCCCAAGCAGACTGATACACCAGACATTCACTGTATCCAACTGTTTCACCATAATAGCCTTTCTTATTTTGATCAAATTACTGCATCAGGATTTGATCTTAAATTTCATGTTTCCTTTGCTTTTGTAAATGTAGCTGAGCATCCAAATTTCACTCAGTTTGGATGCTAACAAGATTAGACAGTTATCTGACAGTAATCAGTGCCTGATTCTATTCTGTGTCTTCTTCCATCACCATCCCACTAAAGAGCTTGCATTTTTTGTTTCTTTTAGCCAGATAGTAAACATTTTTCAGGCATTTTGAATTTTGCCATTGTAAATGGTGAAAGATTCTCTCTCTCTCTCTCTCTCTCTCTCTCTCTCTCTGTGTGTGTGTGTGTGTGTGTGTGTGTGTGTGTATTAGGAGGGGGTGGTGATCGGGATGCTAATCTATGCACAGTGACCTTTGTTTCTATCTGGCTGAGCAGATGTAGGAATTAATCATTGTCACTCCTGGATGGTGCTGCTGCAGCTGTCCCCCACTGCCTTTCTGCCCCTGATAGATTTATTAGTGTGTTTTGTTTGCTGAAAAGCATGCCTCAGCACAGAAGAACTGGCAAATTAGAGAAGCTTATCTGTGAGTATAATTTTTTGGAAACACGGTTTTTTCTACACATCTGTACCTATATACTCTGAGCTCTTTAAAAAAAAGGAGGAAGAGAGCAAAGAAAGAAAAGGAAAACAAACAGGTAATATTGTTTCTGTAACATCAGAACGATTATTTCCCAGCTGAGAATGTTCATACTGGAACAGTGTCATGGCCATCCACCTTAGGATTGCAGAGAACCAATTGTTTTCTAACCTCTGTATTTCTTTTTGCAACTGCCCACCCCCTCCCCCACTTAACTGCCAACTATCAGCCAGAATTTTGGCATACTTTGGCTCTAGGCACAAGAAAATAAGTGGTCTCGGTTACTTAGTGCTAAATTTATTTTATAGTAGGCGTCACTACAACCTTGAGACTGTAACTAACACTTTCTAGGCTCCAAGCAACCCCACTACGGAGATATCCCTGCAGCCTCATCAAATCCAACCCGTGGGGATATTGATACCGTCCTGGATGGAAATCAGAGTAGCCACACCCCTTTCAATGTTGGAAATCTGCCAAACAATTCAGTATAAATTTCCTGGGCCTGGGCTGTGTATTTTCATTCCACCCCACCCCCAAATCAGTCAGCATGCCCTGGGGCAGAGACTAAAGAGCCGCCAGTGCCTATTCAGAGTTGGCTTATTCCTTTCTGATGGCCCATCCCCTCCCCGAAATCCAAGACCTTGGCCTTAGATATCTTGGCTAGCCTGGGCCTTTCTGGTACCACCCTTCACTCTCTAGGAGCTCTGAGAATTTTCTGCACTTCCCGACGCTGCTTGATAGAGTGACTCACAGCTTACTCTTTCATTGACTCTTTCTGTATTTCTCTTCTTCAGAATTTCTCTTCTGCTGCTGCTTTTAGACATCTTTGCATGTTCAGTCCCTAAATCACCACTGCTTGTTATTACTTTCATGTTCCCAACATCTGGCATATGTGTCTTAATCCCATGGGTCCACCCAGACTCATGAATTTAAACTCTTCTGGTCTAAACTCTTCCACCACCATTTGAGCCTCAATTCTGTGAACACTTTTGTCTCTAAAAGCCACATACCTTAGTGTAAGAAGGCAGATTAATCCTCTGAATGTCAACTTAACAGTTAGGCCTATCTCCCAAGAAAGAGAAATGAAAACTCCTAATTAGTAATGATTCATTTTGATCAAATAATCAATTTTTGGACCATTTTCTTAAAACTATATTTTATTGCCTGTAACTATTTCCTGGAGGATAATAATCATCCTTAAATTACTATGTGTTTTGTGAAGTTGGTGCTTTACTTTTTGTGTCCTAAATATGCGTATCTGAATCTTTAAATTGTAGCTTCTCTTTCAAGTGTTCTAGGATTTCATTTGCCATGGTTGGGATCTCTTTGTGATTTGATAGGTTTTGATCATATCCTCACTAGCCTTCTTTCCAAGCCACAGAACGATCTGTCTTCATTCAGTAGAGACCCTGCCATTCTAGTTTTATCGCTGGAATTTGTTTTCCCATATCCTTCTTGAGCAAAGGTGACTAAAGCCAAATGTTTCATTCTGGCACTTTGTGAGACGTGGGCTTTAAGCTCTCAAAAGAGAAAATCTCATAGTTTTGTATGAGATATACAATGAACAATAGTAAAATAGAAATGTTATTGGCAAGAGGAGTTTTTCTCCAATATCCATGAGTAAGAATTCCTTGGACACATAAGATAACAAGAGGAATATACTTACTCTGTTTTCCTTTTGAGATATTCTTTACATACCATGAAGTTTTCCTTTCTAAAGTTTGCAATTTAATAGTTTTTAGTATATTCACAAGCTTGGGTAACCACCATCACTATCTAATTCCAGAACATTTTTATCACCTGCAAACAAAACCTTGTACCTGTTAGCAGTCTCTCCTCATTTCTCTCTTCCTCCCACACCTGGAAACCACTAGTCTACTTTCTATCTCTATAGATTTGCCTATTC
Source organism: Gorilla gorilla gorilla (assembly GCF_029281585.2). NCBI lineage: Eukaryota > Metazoa > Chordata > Mammalia > Primates > Hominidae > Gorilla > Gorilla gorilla. The sequence goes on along the minus strand of NC_086017.1, from coordinate 131,078,831 downwards.
TGGACATTTCATATAAATGGAATTATTGAACATGGGGCCCTTTGTGTCTGGCTTTTCTCATTTAGCATAATCTTAGCATAATATTTATAAGGTTTCCCTGTGTTGTAGCATAAAGCGTTACTTCATTCCTTTTCATGGCTGAACATCCCATTATATGGATATTCCACATTTTGTTTATCCATTCATCAGTTGATGCTATCTGTTGTTTCCACTTTGAGGCTCTTAAGAATAATATGCTGCTGTGAACATTTGTGTACAAGTTTTTTCATGAACATATGTTTTTACTTATCTGGGTATATACCTAGGAGTGGAGTTCCTGGGTTATATGGTGACTGTGTAACGTAAGTGTAGAACTGTTTTTCAAAGTGACTATACCATTTCACAATCCCACCAACAATGTATGAGGGTTCTAGTTTCCCTACATCATCACTAACACTTGTTTTATTATCTGCCTTTTTAATTCTAGCCATCCTAGTGGGTATCTCATTGTGGTTTTGAGTCGTATTTCCCTTGTGACCAATGATGCTGAGTGTCTTTTTATGTACTTATTATCCATTTGCTTATCTTCCCTGGAGAACTGTCTATTCAAATCCTTTGACATTTAAAAAAATTAGATTGTCTTGGGGCCGGGTCCGGTGGCTCATGCCTGTCATCCCAGCACTTTGGGAGGCTGAGGCAGGCAGATCACCTGAGGTCAGGAGTTTGAGACCAGCCTGGCCACATGCCGAAACCCCATCTCTACTAAAAATACAAAAATTAGCTGGGTATTGGTGGCACATGCCTGTAATCCCAGCTACTCTGGAGGCTGAGGCAGGAGAATCACTTGAACCCAGAAGACGGAGGTTTCAGTCAGCCGAGATTGTGCCACTGCACTCCAGCCTGGGCGACAGATTGAGACTCTGTCTCAGAAAAATAATAAATAAATAAATAAATAAATAAATAAATATTGTCTTGGAAATATACTTAAATTAATTGGCCTATAGTCCCAGCTACTCAGGAGGCTGAGGTGGGAGGATTGCCTGAGCCCAGGAATTTGATGTTTCAGTGAGCTATGATTATGTCACTGCTCTCCAGCCTGGGTGACAGAGTGAGCCCCCATCTCTGAAAAAAAAAAAAAAAGGAAGAAAGAGGAAGAGGAAGAAGAGGAGGAGGAGGGAGGAGGAGGGAGGAGGAAGAAGAAGAAGGAAGAGGAGGAGAAGGAGAGAAGGAGGAGGAGAAAGAAGAAGGAGGAGGAGGAAAAAGAGGAGGAGGAGAAGGAGAAGAAGAAATGCTCTTAAATCAATAGTTCTCAAACTTGGTTCACATTAAAGTTTCCTAAAATCCTGATGCTCAGGCTTTACCCTAGGCCAGTTAAATGATAATATCTTGGGGTAGGACCCAGGCAACAGTTTTAGAAACAAATCTCCAGTTGATTCTAATGTTTGAGAGCCATTGCTATAGATTACATGACTAAACTGATGATACCAATATAAAAATGTTAAAGATTTGATAATTTAGAAATTATGCCAGGTATTAAAAATGGGAGACTTAACTCAAATGTGAATCGTAAAATGCCTAATCAGGTCAAAAGATAGAGTTGAGATTTGTAATAAAGATTGATGAACTTCCCTATAATAGGAAGTTTCAAACCACCTATAGCTACAGAAAATGTCTGGCTGTGGTTCTTGCCTAGTGAGCAGGAATTGGTTTTATGAGGTAACCATGGGAGAGCCAATAAATGTGAGTGATCATGACAATTAAATCTTTAAGCCCAGATAGTTTATGTCAATTATTCAATGTTCATTAAGGAAAGTGAAAAAAAATGAGTATTAGCTAGTAGAAAATGGAAAGGGAGGCTTTTGAAAGGCATAAAAAGATTGGAGGCTATTTTAAGAGACTTTATTGGAAGCATAGAAAAAGAGTATCTGAGAATTTTTAAAAATCCAATCACATAAAAATGTGACAGTCACAGTGGTTATTGTGGAGGGAAAATGACATCTCTCAAAGAATGTAAAAAGCTACCCAAGGGAGAGCAGGGAGCCCACAGAGTGTATTAGGTTAAGTACAAAATAGGAAAAAAGACTTTAAGAAACACTTTCGAAGAGAGTCCAAAACACATAAAGGGATTATTTAAAATCTATTAAAAGGAAGAAGCTAGAATAACAGTGGGATCTTTTGCTGAGAATAAGGGGGCACAGGGAGTGCTGAGGCACCAAAAGACGATAGACAAACTAATTATATGCCTCTGAATGTATTGAGAAAGATACCAGAGTGATAGCACATTCAAATTGCCTACTACGAATGGATCAGTAGTAGTTAATTAAATGGTTTTCTGTGTTTTGCATATTTCAAGTCAGGTAGGCAGAATAAATACTGATTAATCACTGGAAACTCTTGGTGTTTATCTTGAGATTTCTGAAGGCCTCCAGAAGAAATTTTTCTCGTCTTGCCTCTCCCTAAAGCCACTGCCCTTGTCCTCCCTCTCCTATTACCACCAAGGCTCCTAAGTGTATAGTCTACCCTAGTCACCTCACTTTCTCATCTCCAATTCATTCTTCAACCCATTCTTCTAACTCCATTGAAAGGTCATTAAATCTGACTCATTGCCAAAGTCATTAAATCAACAGATCTCTTTTTAGACTAAATTCTTTCTAGCCTTTTGATATATAACACCGTTAACTGTCTCTTCTGTTCTTCCTTTCTGAAACCTCTTTTCTTAACATTTATTATATGTGAATGTCCTGGTTTTACCTGTCTACTTCTTACTATCTACCTTCACTGGCTCCAGAATTACTTAGGTATTTCTCTTTTTTGTTTTTTTTTAAGGCTAGTGAAGTGAAGCAGTGGGAATGGAGAAGGAACACAGAAATCTGTAACTGGTTGTGATCAATTAATTGTAGACACTACTGACTTCAGACAAGCCTTACCTATTTAATTTTGGTAACACTCTGGGTTCCAGTCTCGATTCACTTCTTACACTATATCCTTCACCTTGTTTTAACCTCTCCTGTGACATATCCGAGTGCTGCCTCTCTTCCCATTTTCTAACTTCATGGTTGATATAGTCATATAGATGTTTCACAGTTTATTCTGATCCAGTAACCAAAACCAGATTACTATCTTACCAGCAAACTTGCTCTTCCTTTGTGTAATTCCTGTCGTGGTTAATAGCACTACCATCCACCCGTTCTCATTCTGGATTCCTTTGTCTCCCTACACATCCAGCTAGTTACCAGGTTTTAGATATTTAACCTCTGAAATGTCTTTCAAATCTTTCTATTGTCCATCTCCATTGCCCAACCATAGTCTTCATTTGTTTTTCATCTGGACTATTGCAATAGTCCCCTAACTCATCTTGCCGACATTTTCAGCTACTGATCTCTTGCCAGCATTTTTTTTTCCCCAAACACAATCTAGTTTTAAAATACAGACTTCTACTGCCTACATAACTCCTTAGGTAAGTATTTAAGGTCTTTTGTAGTCTGGCTCTAACATAAAATATCCACTTTTCCCCTTGAAATTAAGTTGTGCCCTGGTCATACATGAGAATGGCCATTCCTTGAGCACACCATGCACATTCCTCACCATGTCTTTGTTCATGCTCTTCCTTGTTTCATAACTCTTCTCATTTATCACCTGACAAACTCCTATCTATCCTTTAAGACAAATTTCTATCTCTCAAAATGTGGGCACTGGGCCAGAGCAGCAGTATCACCTGGGAACTTGTTAGAATACAATTTCTTGGGGCCCCACTTTAGACTCTGTTTAATCCAAAACTTTGTGTGATAAGGACCAGCAATGTGAATTTTAGCAAGCTCACCAGGTGATTCTGATGCATTCTAAAATTTAAGAACCACTGTTCTAGGGAACAATTTTTTTATCAATGGCCATAGCACTTTACACATACCTGTATTACTTACTGCATTATTTAATAACCATGTTTACTTATTCACTTATTTATCTGGTCTGCTAAGTTGTGAGTCCCCAGAGTCAAATACAATGGTGCTGTGTTCTGACACCTGCCATAGTGTCTAGCACATAACAGGTGCTTGATAAGAATTCAGCATACTAAAATATACCCCCTTCCCTCCAGGATTCAGTCTAGCTAGAGTAAATAGAGAGGGCTAAGATCAAATGGTGTCCAAGGCATCTACTCTTAAAGGTCGATATACACCACACAAACCAACAGCTTACACACTGACAATAACAAATGTCAGCAAAGTAATAACCAACGGGTACTAGGCTTACTACCTGGGTGATAAAATAATCTGTACAGTAAACTCCAATGATACTAATTTACCTATGTAACAAATATACACTTGTACCCCTGAGCTTAAAATAAAAGTTTTTAAAAAAAACAAATAAAGCAAATGTCAGCAAGGATGCAGAGAAGCTGAATCTCTCATACATTGCTGATGTACCTACTCTGGAAAACACTTTAGAAGTTTCTTATAAAATTATTCCATCACTGTGCGATTCAGCAGTTTCACTCCTGTGTATTTACCCTAGAGAAGTAACTATGTATGTTCACACAAAAAAGCTGTATGCAAATGTTTTTAGCAGCTTTGTTTGTAATAGTCAAAAACTGGAAACATTAACAATCAAAAAAGAAATCAAGAAAACAATTCCATTTGTAATCGCATCAAAAAATGAAAACTTGGGAAAAATTTTACCTAAAAGATGAAAGATCTATACACTGAAAACTATAAAACACTGATGAAATAAATGAGGAAGGCACAAATCAATGGAAAGATATCCCATATTCATGGATTGAAAAAATTTATATTTTTAAAACAGCCATACTACCAAAGCAATCTACAAATGCAATGCAATCTTACCAAAATTCTGATGGTGTTTTTCACAGAAATATGAAAAAAACTAAAATTCTTATGGAACCACAAAAGACCCCAAATAGCCAAAACAATCTTCACCAATAAGAACAAAGCTGGAGGTATCACCCTAGCCTATTTAATTTCAAAATCTACTACAAAGCTATAGTAATCAAAACAGCATGATGCTGGCATAAAAACAGACAAACCAATGGAACAGAATAGAGAGCCCAAAAATAAATCCATCCACTTACAGTCAGTTGATTTTTGACAAAAGTACCAAGAAAACACAAAAGAGAAAGGACAGCCTCTTCAATAAATGGTGTTGGGACAACTATGTATCCACATGCAAAAGAATGAAATTACACCTGTAACCCCAGCACTTTGGAAGGCCAAGGTGGGCCGATCACTTGAGGTCAAGAGTGGAGACCAGCCTGGCCAACATGGTGAAACCCTGTCTCTATTAAAAATACAAAAATTAGCCAGGTATGGTGGCATGCACCTGTAATTCCAGCTACTTGGGAGGCTGAGGCAGGAGAATCACTTGGACCCAGGAAGCAGAGGTTGCAGTGAGCTGAGATCGCACCACTGCACTCCAGCCTGGGCAACAGAGCAAGACCCAGTCTTAAAAAAAAAAAAAAAGAAATTGGACATTGGACCCTTATACCATATACAAAAAATCCACTCGAAAATGAATTAAAAGCTTAAATGTATGACCTGATGCTGTAAAAACTATCAGAAGAAAACATAGGAGAAAAGCTCCTGCCATTGGTCCGGGCAATGATTTTTTGGTTATGGCCCCAAAAGCACGGGCAACAAAACAAAAAATAGACAAATGGGATTAAACTAAAAAGTTTTTGCACAGCAATGGAAACAATAAACAGAGTGAAGAGACAACCTACAGAATGGGAGAAAATATTTGCAAACCATACATCTGGTAAGGGGTAAATATTCAAAGACTATAAGGAACTCAAATCAATAGCAAGAAAACAAATAATCCAGTAAAAAGTGGACAAAGGACCTGAATAGACACTTCTCAAAAGAAAACATACAAATGTCCAGCAGGTATATGAAAAAATTCTCACATCACTGATCATCAAGAAATGCAAATTAAAACCATGAGTTATTAGCTCATACCTGTTAGAATGGCTCTTATGAAAAAGAGAGATAGCAAGAGTTGGGGAGGATTTGGAGAAAAGGGAACCCTATACACTATTTGTGAGGATGTAAATTAGTACAACTATTATGGAAAACGGTATGGAGGTTCCTCAAAAAATTAAAAATAGAACTATCATATAATCAAGCAATTCTACTTCTGGGTGTATATCTAAAGGAAATGAAATCAGTGTATGAAAGAGATACCTGCACTCCCATGTTCACTGCAACATTATTCCCAATAGCCAAGATATGGAACCAACCTAAGTGTTCATTTACTAATGAATGGATAAAGAAAATATGAGATATATATATACACATACACACACACGATGGAGTACTATTTAGTCTTAAAGAAGGAAATCCTGGCATTTGCAAAAACATGGATGAACCTGGAAGACATTATGCTAAGTGAAATAAGCAAGACATAGAAAAACAAATACTACATGATCTCACTTACATGTGGAATCTAAAAAAGTTGAACTCAGTAGAAGCAGAGAGTAGAATGGTAGTTGCCACAGACTAGGGTGGAGGTGGTTGACAGGAATAGAGAGATGTTGGTCAGATCAAAGAGCACAAAGTTCCAGGTAGGACAGATAAGTTGTGGAGAGCTATACAGTATAGTGTCTATAATTAGTAATAACGTGTTGTATACTTGAAGAATTCCAAGAGAGTATGTCTTAAATGTTCTCACCATAAAAAAAGATAAGTACGTGCAGTGATGGATGTTGATTAAATTGATTTCATAATTTTAATTATTTCACAATGTATACAAATATCAAAATACCATGTTGTATACCATAAATATATAATATTTGTCAATTCTGCCTTAATAAAGCTGGGAGAAAAAAACTGGAAACCCAAATATCCTTCAACAGGTGAATGGATAAACTGTGGGACATCCATACAATGGAATACTATCTAGCAATAAACATGGGACAAAGTATTGATACATGCAACAACTTGGATGGAGCTCAAGGGCATATGCTGCGTGACAGATGTCAGTCTCACAAGCTTACACACTCTAAGAGTCCAGTTCTATACAACATTCTTAAAAGACAAATTTATAGTGATGGAGAATGGGTTAGTGGTTCCTAGGAGTTAGGCTGGGGAAGCGTGTCACTATAAAGGATAGCGTGAGAGAGTTGTGTTTATTAAGTGTGTATGTGTGATGGAACAGTTCACTATCCTGATTATGATGGTGGTTTCGTGTGGTGAATTTCATAGAAATCTATATATGTGATAAATTTCATAGGACTACATACACACACACACACACACAGTGCACATAAAAACTGGTGAAATTTAAATAGAGCCTGTAGTTTATATAATAGTATTGCACTAATGTCAATTTCCTGATTTTGATCATGAACTCTGGTTATGTACGATGTTATTGGGGAAAGCTGGGCGAAGGATACACAGGAACTCTCTGTACTGTTTTTGCAACCTCTTGTGAGTCTTAAATAATTTCAAAATGAAAAGCTTTTGAGAAAAATAAAGCACAGGGATTTCTGACGAAAGCTAAATTAGAAAGCACTGCTTGACATAATGCTAAAACAGGACCCAGGAAGTGGAGAGCTCACTGCCTGGTGGAGGTGGGAAAGGGGTAAAGGGAAGTGGAGATTCTTGCCTTGAAGAACATTTGGTAGAACGTGGGCCAGGCCTCTCAAACAGGTCACTCCTGGCTTGGGGAGGAGCTAATACTAAGGTGGAAAGGGAAATGAAAGCTTCC